>NW_008328749.1:1091230-1154612 GCF_000622305.1 Nannospalax galili
ACCAAAACCCCCCTGGGGGGGGGGGGCACTATTGCTGTTAGTGTATGTACCAGAATAGAATATGCTTGCATATTACTTTAGGATGTACAATTTAAACCAAAAAGCCAGGCATGGTGGTGTATACCTGGAGTACTCTGGAGGCTGAGGCAGGATTGTGATGGTCTGGGGCAGAGTGGGCTGCATAGTAAGTACCAGGCCAGCCAGAACTGCAGGGAAGATTGTCTCAGAAAATCAAAACAAATGGGGATAAGTTGGATTAGTAGTTTGCTTCTCATGTCAAATAATATCAGAATGTGTATTGCTTTGTAAGTAGAAGCATTTCTAAGTAAGTTGTCAAGGAAGTATTTTTACAGTTCTTTTTTTCTTGAAAGGAGTCCAAAACTACCTACCTGGAAGACCTTCCACCACTACCTGAGTACGAATTGAGCCAGTCCAAGTTAGGAGAGGAAGTGGATGATGTTTATCTCATTCGTGCTCAAGGACTGCCATGGTCATGCACTGTGGAAGATGTGCTTAACTTCTTCTCAGGTATGTCTTATGTGTTTTAAGTAGGCAATTTTGTCTGAAAGGTAGTCCCACAAAGTTCCAGTCGAGCTATGCCAGAGACATCTCTGGTGGTGGGGAGTTGTCTCATTCTGGCTGATTACATATTCATATTGTAGTGCAGATCAGATGTAATTAAGTAATGTTAAAACTGTGGAGTGTGGGATTTATTCAAGTGTGCTCTTTTTTTTTTTTTTTAATAGGATCTTACTGTGTAGCCTTGGCTGGCCTGAAACTCACAGAAATCCACTTGCCTCTAGGCAAGTGTTGAGATTAAAGGCATGTGCCACCACGTTAGGCCCTTCACTGAAGTTTTAATAATGTGCATAACAAAAAGTCAAACCTATTAGTGGGAATTTGGGTGAGGAATAGCTCTTTATGTAATACCTTTCGAAGATCAGTTCTCTTAATATGTTTGGAAGATTTAGTAGTTTGTGATTAGTTTTTAGTTTTGGTGTCTCTGATTTTAAATCGTTCTCTTAGGGAGCTTTAAGAAGATGTTGTCTTAAAACTGAATGTATTTATTAACTTCCTTAAACATGAATGACATTTTGTGAGTCAGACATTTTATGAAGTTATTTGCCACTTATGTCTTTGATTTACATTATAAGAAGTAGGCAGTATAGGATTTACTTTCTATGGAAGGAAAAGTGAGAAACATTAGGCATTGTTATAGCAAAATAATTTCTATAGGAAATACTTTATGGATATGCTTTTATAGAAAGATGCTTAGGGATAAACAAGACTTGCCGTTTTATGGTTAGGAGCTAATGAGCTTCGATGCTTAGGTTTGCTTATCTTTTTTGCTTGGAACATTTTAGACACTGCCATCTTTTTTAGTATTTGGATAGTTGGGAAGTTGCATTCTGGTGACTTGTAAAATTGAGATAACATTTGATTTCTCTTTTGAATTGACTTATCACTTTCAGACTGCAGAATCCGCAATAGTGAGAATGGAGTACACTTCCTCTTAAATAGAGATGGGAAACGAAGGGGTGATGCCTTAATTGAAATGGAGTCAGAGCAGGATGTACAGAAAGCCTTAGAAAAGCACCGGATGTACATGGGTCAGCGATATGTGGAAGGTACGCCAAGTCCTGTTCTGATGCTTTGGGATCTTGCTTTAGATTTTAAACTTTTCTAGGCGGTTTTCCTGTGATCTAGAACACTGAAACACATCCTTAAACATTTTTTCATTAGCTTACAAAGAATTAGGTTTCATTATAGCATTTTTCAATCAAAATGTTTGCATTATTTTATAGCTTGTGAGAATGAAGCATGGGGAGAATCTGTTTCTTTTTAAAACATGTGTATTATTGTGTGTGTGTTTGTGTATGTGAGGGTCCAGGTATGCATGTGCCATGCTGCACTTGTGGAGGTTAAAGGACAACTTTGGGGAGCTGGTTCTCCATATTGTGGTTTTTGGGATCAGACTCAGATTGTCAGGCTTGTGTAACATGCACATTTACCTACCAAGCCATCTTACTGGCATTATTTCATTTTCTTATCTATAAAGTGAAGATACTAGCCAAGTTTATCTTAAAGTTGTGAGAATTAAACGGTTTATGCCTGAAACCTAGTAAGTATTCAACAAATATTACTTGTTATTTTGTTGACAGAAATGGGTAAAAATTGAAACTACTAGTGTTTGAATTCACCTGGTAGTGTATTTGATTTTTTTAAAAGATGGCTTCCTTTTTTATGTAAATTTTATGTGTGTTTTGTGCTTTTTCTTGGTAGTATATGAGATAAACAATGAAGATGTGGATGCCTTAATGAAGAGCCTGCAGGTCAAATCTTCCCCTGTGGTAAATGATGGAGTGGTTCGTTTGCGAGGACTTCCTTACAGTTGCAATGAGAAGGACATTGTTGACTTCTTCGCAGGTGCTTGGCATTTTATCATGTTTGGATTTAACAAAGTTCATTCTCCACTTCCCCCATTATATCTTTCTTTTGCACCTGAGAAGTGTTTTGATCTTTGAGGTAGATCTTTAGGGGGTGTCAAATTTCAGAGTAGTTTCATGAGGTTTGTTTAACTATTGAAGTAAATATTTTCTTAAAATAGTGGACATACTTATCCAAGACAATAATAAGCTTTAAAAACATTGTCTGGGCTGGGTTTATAGCTCAGTTGGTACAGTACTTGCCTATCATTCACAAAGCCCTGAGTTAGATCTCTAGCATAAATTGGGTATGGGGGTGTACGCCTGTAATCCCAGCACTCAGGAGTTGTAGGCACAGAATTAGAGAAGTTCAAGGTCTTCCTCAGCTACATAGCAAATTAGAAAGTCAGCTTGGGATATATAAGACCATGCCTCCAAAAAGAAAAAAAGGCTGGGTAGGGTAGTGCACACCTTTATTCCTAGCACTCTAGAGGCAGAAGCAGGTGGATCTCTGAGTTCCAGGACAGCCAGGCCTACATAGTGAGACCCTGTCTCAAAGCATCATCTGCTAGGCCTGGTGGTGCATGCCTTTAATCCCAGCACTCCGGAGGCAGAGGCAGATGGATCTCTGTGAGTTCAAGGCCATCCTAGTCTACATAGTGGGTTCCAGGACAGCTGGGGTGACAGGGAGACCCTGTCTCAAAAAGACCGAAAAAAAGCATCATCTAACTTTTAGCTGCAAAATGTGACTATTATTTGTTAATCTAACTGTTTCTGAAAATATAACTAGTGGCAAAAAAAATAAAACCAAAGAAAAAGCTTGAGAGTAGTGTGTATGTTTGTGACAGTGTCTTCATCTCAGCCTGGCTTTAAACTCTATGAAGCCAAGGAAGACCTTGGCCTTGTGGTCCTGAATGCTACCCCAAGTGCTGGGATTCTAGGCATGTACCACCACTGGTGTATATGATAGACTATTTGTACCTTTAACATTTTCAAATATGTGTATATAGACATTAACTTTTGACTTTATAGTAATTGTTTCTCTTTGAGCATGTGTACAGCTTTGAGGTTGGCAAAGTTGCTTCTAAATTTTATTAGTGCATGTGTAAATTTGTTAATTATAAGGAGAAAAGCTCCTGCTTGAAGCACTAATTTGTAACAATTTTATTTTTTGTATTTTAGGGCTGAATATAGTAGACATTACTTTTGTAATGGATTATAGAGGCAGAAGAAAAACAGGGGAAGCCTATGTACAATTTGAAGAACCAGAAATGGCCAACCAAGCCCTTTTAAAACACAGAGAAGAAATTGGTAACCGGTGAGTGAGGCAGACATTAGCAGAAGTATCACAGGTCAGGTCAATTTTTTTTAATAAGGAATAAAAATATTTTTTTTTTGATTTTCTGTTGAATTTTTGTGTATTTCATACACAACATCGTAATCATCTTTATACCCCCCTCCCCCATCCACACTCCCCATTGATACCCCCCTTCACACCGGATTTCATGCAGTCATTTATGTTAAGGCCAATTGAGTTAAGTTCCTGTCCCCAGAAGTTCCTCAGCACAGGTTCATCCACTGGGGTCTAGTCAGCCTATTTAGAGTCACTCCTTTAAAGAAGAGCAACTCTCCCTCACCCAGCAGAAATCAGCTGCTAATAGGCTAAGATTGGGGCCTGCTGTCCATTTTCCCCTATGAGTCTTGTGCATGCTGACACTATTGCTGTATGTATGAGCAAAGTCCCAGGAGCCTGTTAAGACTCAGTTCTATATGGTCATGTACCTTCTTCCCTGGCTCTTAGAGTCTCTCTACCCTCTCTTCTACAATGGATCCTGAGCCCTGGGTGGGTGGAGTTAATATAGGAGTCCTGTCCAGAGACCCACACTCTGCAGACTCTTAATTGCTATGCTTTAGCCATTTGTGGCCCTTTGTGTTCATTGTCATTGCCCTCTGTTCCATGAGGGAACTTCATTGATGAGCACTGAGAGATGCATTAGTATTCTTTTTACCCCTTGTTCTACTATGTTCTGTGAGCCTTAGGTTTAGAAGTTCCATTGTAGATGTGTCACTTAGGGTTGGGCATTTCACAGATACTTAAATCTCTGTGTGTGACTAGTTGTGGAACTCTCTAATAGTTTCTATCTGTTGCAAAAGAAGCTTCTTTGATAAGTGGTGAATACAAGGATCCATATTTATCATAGTAAGAAATTACATTTGTCTAGGGATGTGACAGGCTTAGTGTTTTCTCTAGGATCTATGACAGGTCAGGTCATTTTGACAAGTGTTATAAGATGGCTCTCAGATTATTCAAACACAACAGTAAGGAGAATGGTATGACTGATCCACTAAATGCCCATCACTTGGATAATGAATTATTACATTTATTTCATTTTGTTTTTCTAGTATGCATTTAGACATTTTCATAGTCACAGTATTGTCACATCTAATAAATTAGCAGTTTTTGTAAATGTCATAGTAGCCCATAATCATGTTTTCTCATTTATAACATAATTATACATGTGTGTGTGTATATATATATATATATTTTTTTTTTTTTTTTTTTTTTTTGAGATTCCTTGTATCCCCAGTTGTCCTGGAACTCACTATGTATCCTGGAACTCACAAGACCAGGCTGGCCTTGAACTCACAGAGATCCACCTGCCTCTGCCTCCTGAGCGCTGGGATTAAAGGTGTGTGCCATCATGCCTGGCTCATTTATAATGTATTTTTATAGTTGAACCAGTATTGAAGTAGTTCAGATACCACATTTTGATATACCATAAATTCTATTAAATTAGAGCACATCCTCTTAATCCACATATATTTTTTTCAGCCCCCTCCTTTTTATGTGTTTGTGTTTTGTGTGTGTGTGTATGTGTACGTACGTGTGCTTGCCCACCCATATGTGCATTTGGAGGCTAGAAACCAGAAGTTAATGTTGGGTATCTTCCTTGATAACTTTCCACCTAATTTTTTGAGATAGGTCTCACTGAACCCTGGAGCGCAATAATTAACTAGACTGGTGGCCTGGGGTCTGCCCTGGGATTTTCCTGTCTCTGCCTTCCTCCCCTTCATTTTTAGAGTTACAGACATGTCACCACACCCAGCCTTTACATGGATACTAGGGATCTGAACTCAGGTTCTTAGGTTTGTGCAGCAAGTACTTAGCCCATTGAGCCATCTCCCGAGGCTAACCCCTCTCTTTTTTCACATACAATTGGCTTTTGAATAGGTCAGTTGTCTTGCACAGTGTTTCCTGTTCCTATCACATTAGAATGCACATAACTAGGTAGGAGATTGTTTTCACTTAGAATTTTGGAGGTATAGTAAAAATTACTTAGTTTTAAGACATTGCTACTTTTTGTCCTTTTTACTAGGCTCCTTTAAAATGAAAAACAAACAGAACCTTTCCAAAGCCAGTATATTTCAGGATCTTTTTGACAATATTTAAAAAATTTATTTTATGTATGAGTTTTTTACCTGCATGTATGTAAGTGTACTGTGTGTACAATTTCTACAGAGGCACAAAGAAGGTGTGAGATCCCCTGAAACTGGAGTTTCAGATGGTTGTTAGCTACCATGTGGGTGAAGGGAACTGAACCCGAGTTCTTAAAGTATTTAAAATTCTTGTTTTATTGGAGAGGACAGGGTCTTTCTATATAACCTAGGCTGGCCTCACATTTGTCATCCTCTTGCCTTGCCTCCTGAGTCCTGGGATTACAGGTATGTGTCACCACTCCCGTTACTCAAAGAAGTGACGTTCATTTGATTTAAAAAGTTCTTTCTTGAGTTGAGCATGGTAGTGCATGCTTTTAATCCCAGCACTTGGGAGGCATAGGCATAACCCTATGAGATAGAGGCCAGCCTGTTCTACATGGTAGGTTCCAGGCCTGCTGGGGCTACAGGAAGACCCTGTCTTGAAAAGAAAAAAAAAATGTTTTTTGGCATTTTGGGGATGGAGTTCATGCATTACATGCTAGGTGAAATACTTTATCACTGTGCTATATACCCCATTTCCTCACTTAATCTTTGTAGGTTTGTAAGTATATATTCTTTTTTTCAACTCAAAATTTATAAACTAGTTTGGAAAAGCAGTGCTGAGAAAGTGTAGATTTAATGCAAATAGTCCCACTGCCACTAGGTTGGCAAGTTAGAATTAATATTTAATTGTTACTTATTTGAAATAGGGTCTTACTGTGTAGTACAGGCTGACATTGAATTTTCTTTATGTGTTATCTGATTTTTTTATTTAATTAAAATTTTTTTTTTATGTGTATGCGTATATTGCCTGCATGTAGTTAAGTACACCCGTGTTGTGCAGTGCCTGCAGAGGTCAGAAGAGGCTGTCGGATTCCCTGGGACTGGAGTTAAGGACAGTTGTTAGCTGCTATGTGGGTGCTGGGATTCAAACCCGGGTCTTCTGTGTTATTTACTTAAAAGATTTTCATTATATTTATTTATATGTGTGAGTTCACATATGTGCCATAGTGAGTATGTGGAGGTCAGGAAACAGCTTGCAGGAGTTGATTCTGTCTTTCTGTCATGTGAGTAATGGGGATTGAATTTGGGTTGTCAGGCTGGCCTGAAATTCCTTAACAGTACAAAGAAAAAAACAAAAACCTTTGTGTTAGTCTGCTTTTGAGCATGATAAGTATTTGTGGACATGCCCACTTTATAGAGGACTTGGCTTATTTATAAGCTCAAAGTTTTAGATGCTAAGGTCTAGACAGTATGAGTATGTTGTGGCTTTAGAATCCAACCCTTTGCAATCCTCCCCATGAATGGCCAAGAGCACATTGGAATAGGAAGTCAGAAAACTACTCAGAGATACCAGACTTCTGTAACATTCTTTTTTTAGGAGACCTGTATTCCTTTCCTGGGTCAGTGCCCCAGAAGACCAGAGGACTTCCTCTAGGCCCCCATCTCTTAATGGTTCCACAGTATCTCCCAATACCTTTACCAGAGGGACCAATCCCCTCCTTCCCCCTCCCCTTCCTCCTTTTCGTTTCTTGTCTTTTCTTTTTCTTTTCTTTCTCCTCTCCCCTCCCCTGTTCTCTCTCTTTTCTCCCCCTCTCCCCCCTCCCTTCCTCTCCCTCTCTCCCCCCAAGGGATTATCTATGTGAGCCATTAATTTCCCAGATACCTGTGGATACCTATGTTTTATGAGCTATGGAAACATATTTACTTGATTATTAATTTTTATATATGTGTATGTGTCTGGGTATGCACATGTGTGCAGTTGCCCAGAGAGGCCAATAGAGGGCATTGGGTCCCTGGTGCTGGAGCTGCAGATGGTTGTGAGCTGCCTGATGTGGGTTCTGGGAACCAAACCAGGGTCCTCTTGAAGAACAGCAGCAAGTGCTCTCAACCAGTGAGCCATCTCTCCAGCCCTCATACCTGATTATTTTTTTGAAAGTTGTTTTGCACCATTTGTGTCTCTTCATTTTGCTTTGATACAGATACATAGAGATATTTCCAAGCAGAAAGAATGAAGTCCGAACACATGTTGGCATTCATAAGGGAAAAAAAATGATATCTTCTCCTACTGCTAAGTATATAACAGAGCAAGAAGTGGTGTTTGAGGAACAGGAGGTAAATGAGGATAGTCGACCCATGACGGCTTTTGAAAGCGAGAAAGAAATAGGTAAAGTCCTGCCTCTTCTGAAGACTATCTCATATGCTTTGGTTTTTGTTAAACTATTTTTATAACTGGTTTGTATGAAACTGAAATTCAGAACAGGAAATTGAGCTAAAGATTGAATTTTTGTGTGGAATGTATGTTGCATATGCCCAGGAGGGTTTAATTATTTTCTTAAGCTAATTTTTTTTTTTTTTTAATTTATTGAGAGAGAAAGAGAATGAGAATCTCTGTGAGTTTCCGTGTGCGGTAGTGCAGCACGTATGGATGTCTGAAGACAACTTTCTAGGTAAAGTCCTGCCTCTTCTGTAGACGACCAGGCTGGCCTTGAACTCAGAGAGATAGAGATTCATCCGCCTGCCTCTGCCTCCCAAGTGCTGGGATTAAAGGCATGCGCCACCACACACGGACTTAATTAGCTTGTAATGTAATAATTTTGTAGACTATATCAGAAGCTAGGATGATTTTTGAAAATGTAATAAAGTCAGCATACTAAATAAAGAGCAGGAATACTGACTAAGAATTTCTATTTGCCTCTGGATTTAATTTTCTCTTTGATTTCTAACTCCAAAGAAACACTTGGGATCTTTGAATTTGGTAAATACTTTAAAACCAATGCTCTGTGATTATCCTGTCATTGCATTTGATGTTTTTTCACTTTAGTTCTCGGTCATTTAACTTTCACTTTTTGCTCTGTAAAGATAGAGTCTTCATTTTGGAATGGTTTGAAATGCCAGGTGCTTAATGGGTATTTAGGTGATATTTGTTAAGTAGCAGAAATTTCAGGTTGTTTGGCCTTTAAATGCTTTTCTTTCTGGTTCAAGATGGATTGAGGATTTTGACATAAAGGTTATATCTAATTATAATCTGCTAATATCTCTGGAAGCATTTGTGTCCTTGACAGTGTTTTTTGTTCCTCCTCTCAGAATTGCCTAAGGAGACGTCAGAAAAGCTTCCAGAGGCTGTTGATTTTGGAAATACACCTTCAGTGCATTTTGTCCACATGAGAGGATTACCATTCCAAGCCAATGCCCAGGACATTATAAATGTGTGTGGCAGTAAGATTCCTAACCTTGATAGGTTTGAACAAAGATTCAAAATTGAGCTTGAGTTAATTTGGGGAAGTTTGGGAGAAAGGCATTTCTAGAGTGTCTTGATACTCCAGTAGCCTCTCTCTTGTTGCAGAGGCTTGTTTCATTTACTGTAGCTAAAGAGTGTGGTATAGCTAGCAATGGTAGTGGGCACCTTAAGTCCAGATGCAGGGAGACTGAGGCAGCAGAGGAGTGCGTGATCTCAGGAATTCAAGGCTAACCTGAGCAGTAGTAAGCCCTCTCCACTTAGAACAAGTATGCCCCTGTATACTTTAAAGTGAAAAACAGATCAGGATTTTATAGAAGCAAAATAGTGTAGGCCTAGTAATCAGTAAGGAAGTTGGCTTTTACCATAAGCTGGTTCAGCCCATTTGCTTTTAGTTTAGGAACTGAGGCTCAGGCTGTCAGGGCAAAGCAGTTATTGTACATGTTCCTGATGGACAGTGGGGCTACGTTCTGGTAATTTGTGTTGAGTTGGAAGTGCCCTTCATACACCCACCCTACTGAATGTAGCTTAGCAACACAGTAATCTGTAGAGTGATGGTTATGTTCTCAGAGTTGACTGGGAGTTTTGGCTTACTGCCTCTTTCCAGCATCTTTTACATTATTTTTATTTTACTTTTTTTTGGAGGTGGTGGTGGATGTGTACCACTGCACAAATGTGGAGGTCAGAGGACAACTTGCAGGAGTTGTTTCTTTTCCTTTCACCATGTGGCTTCTAGAGGTTGAACTCAGGTCACTGGACTTGGCTGCAAGTGCCTTCACTTGCTAAGCCATCTCACTCACTGGCCAGTTTTTCCAGTATCTCACTCTGTATTACTAACTGGGCTAAAGATCAAAATGCAAATTCAGAATTCAGTTGTTTCTTTTGGTTGCCATTGTTTAGTTCTTTGCTCCACTGAAGCCTGTGAGAATCACCATGGAATACAGTTCCAGTGGGAAGGCCACTGGAGAAGCTGATGTGCATTTTGATACCCATGAGGATGCTGTTGCAGCTATGCTCAAGGACCGGTCCCATGTTCGTAAGTACGACTCATGGCTTTGTTTACAAATGTCTTTCTTTTGGAATTGGCCTAGAATTTGTACTTTGGCAAATTGTGCTCTTTTAGTACTACTAAATTTAATGTCAAGGATTAAAATTTGCTGATTATCCTGCATGTTTCTGTCCTGAGGCAATTTTTCTTATTTACCTGTTTTTAAAATATTTTATTTGTTATTTTTATTTTATTACGTATGAGTGTATTGCTTGCATGTAGGTAAGTACACCAGTGTCATGCAATGCCCATTGAGGTCAGAAGAAGACTTCAGATCACCTGGAACTGGAGTTATGGACGGTTGTTAGCTGCCATGTGGGTGCTGGAAATCAAACCTGGGTCCTCTGCAAGAGCAGCCTGTACTCCTAACCTCTGAGCCATCTCTCCAGCTCCTTGTGTACCTGTTTTTAAACCAGGCTGGCCTCAAACTGGGGGGCTTTCCTTCCTCAGGCTCCTATGTATCAGGATTACAGGGTTGTGCCTGCACACCTAGCTATCATTATTTTGAGGTGGTATCTCACTGTGTTGTCTAGGATGATCTCAGAACTCAAGGGCTTAAGTGATCCTCCACCTCAGCCTCTAAGTAGCTGGGGATATAGCTGTGTGCTATCACACCCAGCCTTGTTTGTATTTTTAGGGAAAGGGCAACAGATAGGAGTTGCCTTTTCATCTTTTCAAAACTAATCTTTTTCTTATTGTTTTCAGAACATAGGTATATTGAACTGTTCCTAAATTCATGTCCTAAAGGAAAATAAGACTTGAACAGACTCCAGATAAAAAGGTATATTGAGATAGAACTGCAAAAATGCTTTTAATAATAATAAACTTGTTAATTGATAATATGGTAGAAATCATTCTCTTTATTTAAATATTCTGTTTAACTTTCTTATATGTATGAGTGTATTGCCTACATGTATGTGAGTGCACCCATGTCGTGCAATGCCCAAGGAATTTAGAGGAGGGCATCAGATTCCCTGGAAATGGAGTTATGGGCGGTGTTAGCTGCTATGTGGGTGCCGGGAAATGAACCCAGGTCCTCTGCAAGAGCAGCCAGTGCTCTTTAACTGCTGAGTCATCTCTCCAGCCCTTATCCTCTTTGTTTACTAAAGATCAAATAATGATAATAGAAGCATCACTATAAGAAAAAAAATACTTTCTGGGAAATAAAATTGTGATTGTCCAATGGCTTTGAGCATCATCTTGTATAGATTTATTTTTTGCATAATTTCTCACATTCATCAGGCTGTATGCCCAAAAATAATTGTATAGCTACTTTTAGTAGCTGTAAATCACGGCACATATAAAATGTGTTTTACATTATTAGCTTTTTTTTCCTCTTTACAATTTAAACACATTTCCTCAGTCTTAAGGTATTTTAACATGTGTAAAAGATGTTATATTTGTCACCATGGTCTGTCATTGATAGAGTTAATTTGTCACTGTTTCCTTTTCTTCAAATGATGTCAGGATTTTTTTTTTATTTTCTTTTTTGTTTTGGCCTTTTGAGAGTTTCTGTTATGCAGCTCACCCTGGCCTTGAATTTATAATCCTCCTGCCTCAGTGTCCTGAGATTAGAGGCTGAGGGTACAGTAACCACTGTATCTGAAATAAGTTTTTTGTCTTTCTTAGTACATGGTTTCATACATAAGTTAACTTACCTATGAAATATTTGCTAAATACATCTTGATTTCTATAAATATGAGTGCTTTTTTTCTTTAACAGTATAGCTCAGTATATTGCATCACAGTCATTTTCTATATGAAGTGATGCATTCCTTTGAGGAGCTTAACTGCCTTTTAGAAACACAGGGAATATATTCCTGTTGTCAGTGACTATTTTTGGACATAAAGTTCATAGTACCACGTTTTTAAACATTTATATTAACTCAGTTCTATGCAAAATATATTGTATGCTCAATTCAAGAAATCTGTCTTTATCAGGCTGTATTCACTAATGCTCATTTTCCTTACCTAAATTCATTGACTTGTAGATAGTTTGCACTAAATTAGGAAAGATGAATTTATAATTTTTAGTGATTTGGGAAAATATGTAAACCTTTTTGAGTAAATGTATAACAGCTTTCTTTTTTCTTTTTTCTTTTTTCTTTTTTTGTTTATTCCAGGATGAAGCCAGAAGCTTTTCATTTGCACATCTTCCTTGGACATGGAATATAAAAATCCAGTTTATTGATAGCAACTGCTGGAGAAAAGATTTCGATGCTATGAATTTTTTAGAAAGAGAAAGATTCAGTTTAGAATTATAAAATAAACCTAAAAATTCAAAATTTGTTTAAATGGTCCAGGATCTGATTAAGAAAATCTGGTCTTTATGTAATTAAGGTTTCTTTTCATAGAGGATATATTACCAATTGTAAAGATGACATATTTTTATTCAGCATTGTGCTTTAAAATCTTATTCCCACTTTTCTTTGCCTATGATTGAGAGCTCTGATGTAAAACTTCTCATGAAATAAAATGATGTATTTTAACCACACACTCACCAAAGCAAGGCAAGGTTTCAGAACTTTAAACCAGTCTGGTTTGGGCAAGTAGTTTTTCATTTTACTGTATTTGATTACTTAGGGCTAGAAATTAAAAAAAAAAAAATCACAGATTAGTAGGTATAAATGATAACTTGGCAGTTTTATGTCTTTAGAAACTTTCTAAGCCTTATGCTAAAGGCATTTAATATTGGTGCCTGTCTATTTAAAGGGGAAGTCTAGTCTCAGAGTTGTCTCAGTCTCCCTTTTCTCCACTTTCTTTTGGTTTTGGGTAAATCTTAAGGATGTTTGTTGGGTTTGAAATTGTTAAGTGATAAAGTGGTATGTCAAAGCAGTCTAGACTGGTAGGACATTAATGGCTTCACTTGAATTTAAACCAGCTCTAGAAAGAAAAAAACAAAACTAAGTCTCCTCATTTGCTTTTTCAGTGGGGTAGCACATCCCATATTTTAGAACATGTAGGGGTGCCTTGCTTAAATAAAAGTAGCATTTAATGTGTAATTGTGTGAAGGGTTTATGGATAAAGCTGTACTAATGTCACATTGTGGCAGCACCTTCTGCTTTAGTATTTAACAGCTTGTTATTTAAATATTGGGCAAAATGGCTGGCTTTAAAAATAGTCATTAATAAACATATGTACACCCATGTAGGAGAATCAAAGTTCTGTATACTTTGTTTGCCTTGTCCCTGTTCTCAGGGTGACAGCTGCTACCAAGATGTAACAATTCTAGTTCTTAAGATTAAAATTGCTGAGATTTCAGTGAGGTAATAATCTGGAAGAGACATGTCTCTCAGTACATAACCATCTCTGATTACCAGCTAAAGTTCAAAGTCATTGTACAGTAGTGAATAAATGAAGGTTTGTTTTATTATTGAAGTGTGAGTCAACTGCATATAATATTTATTGCATCAACTCTTGGTATATTAATATAAGAAGAAATAGTTCTCAGCTGTGTTTTTAAAAAAAACCAACCCATAGGAATGTGACGCTGATGAAGCTCCCTCATGCAACAGAGGGCCAGGAACACAAAAGGCTACAAATAGCCAAAATGCAGAGAATAAGAATCTGCATACAGAGTGTAGGTCCTTGAACAAGACTCCTATATTGAGGTCCACCCACTTAGAGCTCAGGGACCATTGTGGAAGAGGAGGCAGAAAAATTGTAAGAGCCAGGGAAGAGGTGCATGACCATACAGAAATGGTCCTACAGATGTCTGGGACTCTTCTCATACAAACCTACAGCAACGGTTTCAGCATGCACAAGATCCATGCAAACTTATGCAGACAAAAACCCAGCACAGAACTGTGGAAATGAACAGCAAGCCCCAATCTTAGTCAAATTACTGGGTGAGAAAGAATTGATCTTGAAGGGAGAGACTCTAGATAGGCTAACTAGACCCAGTGGATGAACTTTCACTGAGGGACATCTCGGGACACTAACGACATATTAGGCCTATCACAAATGACAGAATATATGAACTCCAGTGAGGGGACT
The DNA here is from genome assembly GCF_000622305.1 of Nannospalax galili. Taxonomy (NCBI): domain Eukaryota; kingdom Metazoa; phylum Chordata; class Mammalia; order Rodentia; family Spalacidae; genus Nannospalax; species Nannospalax galili. The sequence goes on from NW_008328749.1 coordinate 1,105,415, forward strand.
ATAGGAGGGTGCCAAGGGGAAAAGGGGGTACAAAAACTTTAGGTATGAAATACACAAAAATTCAATCCCCCCCCCCCAAATGTGACTTTGGGCCAGGTGTGGTAGTGTACAGCTTTGATTCAAACATGGCAGAGGTAGGTGGATCTAGACTGGCCTGGCCTACATAGTGAGTCCCAGGCCAATCAGGGTTAGGTAGTGAGACGTCTCAAGTCCAAGACAAAACAAAGGTAGCTAACTTAACGTTTGTAGTACTTAGATGGCAATGTGTTTTTATAAGTAGTTGGATGTGCCAAGTAATGAGAGCTAGTGTTCAGAGTTACATGGTCCATTAGGGTGTGATCTTTTTTCTCTCTCTCTCACAAGTTACCTAATTTGCTGTTGAAAAGATCTATAGGTGTCTATTGGGATTGGAGTTGGTGAAAATTCATTTACAGTTACTTTTTTTTCAGCTCATGGTTTTCATTTGCACATCTCTTGGACGAGCATGAGCAGCAGCATTAAATGCTGTGCAATGGTTAAGTGTGAAGGGACTTGCCTTACTAGAGGCTGAATTCTCAGTACAAAGCAAGTCTGATATTGGGAGTTATGAACTCACATAGTCTCACTTTAGGATTTGCTCAGAACTTCGGTTCTTGAATTAGTGATTGCTGATAGGGTAGGTAGAGTGAGAATTACACAGCTGCGTAAAAGTAATTATTAAAATCTATCCAGTTAAAAGGCATATTCAACTTCTGTCTCCCAAAATTTGTTAGAGCTATATGGTACATCATGGCTTGCTGTTGAAGGGCATGAATGGTGGATTTCCCTCATCAGCTTGGAATTCTTTGTGTTTTAAAGCTTTCAAAAAGATAGTGGAGCTAGACACGGTGATCACACGTGTAAGCTGAGCACTCAGAAATCTGAGGAAGGAGGATCATAAGTTGGAGGCTAGCCTGAGCCTTATGTAGTTAGATCTTGTATCAAAAAATATATAGAAACAAAAGACACCGAAAACAGTAGGATTGGGGTATCTGGGCCAGGGTCCCTATATTCTACTTTTGCTTAACAAAGGGAGAAAAATTCGTGTGAAAACATGCTGAAAATGGAAGATTATATTGCATTACAGTACACGCACTGATGGAAGAGATGGCCATACAGTGCTTGTCCCTTTACTTGAGAGGCTGAAGCTTCTGTCATGTTGGAAGGGACAGACTGCCATTCTCATGGCATAAGCCACTTTGTGTAGGTGTCAGGGTGTGGTGACTTGCTTATTGGTCAGCATGCCTGTTAGCAACCTCAGTAGTAGGTTTTAATCTGGAGTTGTTTTTTTTTTTTTTTCCTGCTTAGTTATCTCCTATTCGTTTTATAATTTAAGACACAATATCGTGAACATTTCTGAGAATGTAAAAGAATTTACATCCAATCAGTAAGACCAAAGTTGAATGGTAGTGTGAAGTGAGGCAGCTTCAAGTTCTAGAGGTTGACAAATAGTATCTAATGTGGAACTACTACTCCCTGCCCCTGAGTAGCAGACTGGAAAATCACATAACCTCCTGGTAGGGAATAAAGATGTTATAAGCATTTGTGTGCAGAGTTTTGTGTGAACATGTTTTCAGTTCAGAGTGGATGCTGAGAAGTGTGAGAGCTGAGTTAGATGGTAGGAAGCATGCTGAGTTTTGTAAAGTGGCTGCACTGTTGCATTCCCACCAGTGCTGACTGTAGCTCTGTGTCCTCCGTGTTTGCTGGTATTATTTTGGATTTTAGGTGTTTTAGTGGTGCAGTGTTTTAATTCCCAGTTCAGTAATAACATTGCACACACCTTTTCCTTTACTTACTGCCATCTGCATATCATCTTTGTATCTGTCTAGATCTTTTGCCTAATTATTAAATTTAGGTTATTCATAGTGAGTTCTAGGTCAGCTGGGGCTACAAGGAGAACCTGTCTCTATATATACATATATAGTAAAAAAAACATATATATATATATATAAAATCTCCCCCCATGTGGGGCCGGAGAGATGGCTCAGTGGTTAAGAACACTGGATACTCTTGCAGAGGACCCTGGACCCGGGGTTTGATTCCCAGCACTCAACATGGTGGCTAACAATTGTCCTAACTCCACTTCCAGGGGATCTGATGCCCTCTTCCGACCTCTGTGGGCATTGCACGACACGGGTGCACTAAGGTACGTGCAAGTAATACATGTAAAATAAAAAAAAAATTTTAAAACTGATTTTTCATTGGGTGTGGTGGTGCACATCTTTAATCCCAGCACTTGAGAGGCAGAGGCAGGCGAATCTGGGTTCAAGACTAGCCTGGTCTACATAGTGAGTTCCAGGCAGCTAGGGCTATAGGGAGACCATCTCAAAAAGACAAAACTGATTTTCTTCAGGTTGTATAGTGTAACTATGTAATGTAACATGCTTTACTGATGATGATGTTTAAACTGCTTCTAGTGTTATGCTGTTACAATGCTGAAATGAATTACCATGTGTAAACTTGTGTCATTTTGTACATACCTGTTTCTGTGTGACAAGTGGTGAGATAATGTGCACTTGTAATAAGTATCTAAATATAAAATTCAAAGACTGCACTAGAAATGCAAGAGCCCACATCCCCATAGCCTCACCAATAGTGTTTTACATTCTATTCTTTGGGACTCTGTTACAATTAAAAAATGCCCAATTAGGTACTTAGAATTTCTTCATGTTTAAGAACTTTTGGATTTTTTTTTCTGTGAAATTTCTTAATATCACTTCTTTTTTTGTTGTTTTTTAAAATTTTTTTATTGAGCTTTTAAAATTTCATACAGTATTTCCCACTCACATCCAGACCCCCTCCCCCACCTCCGCCCCCCCCAACAGAACCCTATGCACTCTACCATACGTGCTGAGTCCTGTTATCCAGGTGCTTGTACCGAAATGTCCTTATGTGTAAATGTGTCCACTGGAGTCTAGTCAGCCCATCCAGTGGCTGTATGTAAGTCATACTCTCCCTTACCCAGCAGCAACCAATCTCAAATAGTTCTCGATCTAGTGCTGACCGGCCACGTATTTCTCACCTCCCCTTTGGGCCCTTGTTTAATTGAGCTGACATGGGTCCCGTGTTGGACACCAGGCTGCCACAGGCTCACATGAGCAGGTCTCCATTAGCCTGGAAGCCTTCACCTCGTAGGTTCATGAACCATCCCTGGCTCTTACAATCTTTCTGTCTCCTCTTCTGCAATGGTCCCTGAGCCGTGGGTAGGTGAGGTTTCATATAGGAGTCCTATCCTACACTCCACGGTCTCTTCTCCAAAACTTGGCCTTCTGTGTGTAATGCACGCTGATGTATATGGAAACCTCACTGGTGAGAGTTGAGGGGTGTATTAGCCCTCTCTCTACCCCTTATTCCTCTATGTTCCATGAGCATTGGTGATTCAACTGCAGATGTGTCACCTAATACTGAGCATCTCCCAGGTGTCTGTTCTCTGTGTCTGACCTGATGTGCAACTCTGCAGTAGCCTCCATCTTTTGTAAAAAGAAGCTTCTTTGATGAGTGCTGTACAGCATATTTGTCGCTTTAAGGGAGATCTCTTCTATCTGACACTGTGTTCCCTTCCAAGCAGCTCCTAGGTATACATATGTGTTAATGTTCAGACACTCTACGTGCATTTCTCATAGGGTTTCTAGTCATTACTTTTCCCTCTAGTTTCCTAGCCCCTAAGATTCACTCACCTCCACTTTTTTTTTCTCCCATCCAACTTCCCTCCTTCCCTAGTCACAGTGCCCCCATTATCCCCACCCTCCCCCCAATCCCTCCCAACTCCCGCCATCTTTCCTTTCCTGACTTCCCTCCTGTTGGGGAACCCTGCTGCTAGGGTTGTAGTCCTCCATGTCCAGATAGCTCTAAGGGGCTCGGCGCCATATGGAAGGACTCCCCTTCTCAGCAGGGGGCCTCCTGCTCTCTTCCTGACTTACCTGGAACGTGCCACCAAGCACAGATGCCTGACCTTATTTGGAACATGACTTTGGCATAGTTACCTGGAGTAAAAATTACCCCCAGATTTTTTCTATATGATGATTAGGCATTGCCTGGTAGTCTGATGATAGGAGCCTACTGCCTTATGTAAATAAAGCATACTATGAGCACCTATCAGCTGAAACACTGGCTACTGCCTCCACACTATATTTTTCCCTAACATCCCACTAAATAAACGGAGCTGTTTCACTGAGTCTGGAGCTGTTTGCATCACTGAACCTGCCTCCCCGGAAGGGCTTTCTTCCGTCAGTGCTCACTGGCCGTCCTGACCCCGTTCCTCGCTTCTGCTCCCTTTGTCCTCATGGAGCGGTGGTCAACGACCCACGAGGAGAGGGAGCGACCCCACACCCTCCCGCCCCAACACTCAGGTCCTTTGCATGTCTCTCCCTCTTCTCCTCCCTGCCAATTACTCAGTTTTTCTGCCTCCCTGAAGTAGCATCTGTTCCCTATTTCCCTTTCAGGTTGTTTCTTAAAAAACAAAACAAAAAAATTTTACTATGGATAAGCAGCCTCCCATATAATAGTTATCAATTTATGGTCAGCATTGTTGCATATGTAATCCCTGTCCACTAATTAATTTTTTCATTTTATTTTTTTAAGATATGGGGTCTTTGCCAGACTTTATAGCATATGTCTCTAATCCCAGCTCCCAGGAGGCTGAGGAAGGATCAAGAATTTATGGCCAGCCCTGACTATGCAGTGAGACCCTATCTTAACATAAACAAAACAAGAAATATGATCTTTGCTGCCCAGGCCACCTCCAAATCCCTGTGCTGATTCTCCTGCCTCAGGCTCCCAAGTAGCTAGGACTGTAGGCCCATGCCACCTCTCACGGTCTTTTATTTTCAATAATTTTAAAGCAAACCCAAGATACCACTAACTCATTTACATGTATTTCAATCTGCATTTCTTTTAAAGAACTTTTAAAAAGTCATTTTCTGAAGTATAATTATCTAAGTTGGGTGTGGTGGTGCGTATCTTTAATCCTGGCATTTGGGAGGCAGAGGCATGCAGATCTCTGTGACATAGAGGCCAGCCTGTCTCCATAGTGAGTTCCAGGACAACTGGGACTGCAGGAAACCCTGCCTCAAAAAACCCAAAATATATAATTGTCAAAAATGTCAATTCAAAAGAGTTTCTTTGAATGGAGTTCAAAGTGGCCTTCACTATATTTAGGTATTATGCCTGTTTTGCCCTGCAACAGTTTTGTTTTCAAACAAATTTCAGTTATACCTAAAATTTGGAGCTGGGGAGATGACTCACCAGTTAAGAGCACTATCTGCTCTTGTAGAGGACCTGGGTTCAATTCCTAGCACCCACATGGCAACTCCAACTATTTATAAACTCCATTACCAGAGGATCTGCCACCCTCTTCTGGCTACACTTACATGCAGGCAAAACACTCAATTTTTTGAAAAGCATACCTAAAATTTAATTATCATTTTACTTTTTACTCATTACTTAGATCCTCCAAGTACTATTTTGCTATACTTTCATGCCTTTCTATCCATCAGTCTTTATCCATGGCAAACTAAGCTGTACGCACTTATGCTTGAATCTAATCTCAGTGTGTGTGTCATTAGCTGGAGTTTTCTAGAAGGCAAATTTACTGTAAGGTGAAACATGGCAGAGCTGGATGAGCTTTGTTAAGTGGTATTGGTGTGAAGGCTCTGTAGTACATTCCTGTCAGTTGTTACACCTCCACCAAAGGCAAGTGCTGTTAAGATTTTATTGATCATAGATTAGTTTTGCTTACACTAGAGGCTGATATAAATGCAGCCACTCAGTATATATTGTTTTTTGTAAGTTTCTTTGGCCCAGCAAGTTTTTACATTCATTCCAATGTTTCAGTCATGTTCCCTTTTATTGCAGTGATCCCTACAGTATGAATTTACCATTTTTCCCTTTGACTTGTTAGGTGAGCAATTGATTGACAGTGGATATTTCCGGTTTGGGGATGTTATGAATAAAGTTGGTGTGAATATAATGCATAAGTCTTTTTGTGCACTTTCATTTTAATTTCTTTTGGGTACTTAATATTAGCATACCGTGAGGTATAAGATGAATGTATTTTAAATTTTATTAGATGCTGGATCCCAACATGGTCATCCTATTTTATAGTACCACAGAAACTCCAGTAGGTCTTCAGCCTTCATTTGGTGTCATCAGTCTAATTTAAGCCATCGTGTGTAGTGATATCATACATAATTTGCTTTCTCTGACAATTGATATTTGAGACCTTTTTCCTGATCTCACCGGCTGTTCAAATATTTTCAGTGACCTTGAAATGCCTGTTCTTTCTTTTTTAGTGTGTTATATGTCGAGGCCAGAGGTTATGTCCAGTATCATCCTCAATGCTCTCCACCTTGTTTTGAAACAGGGTCTCTTATTGAACCTAGCACTCACTGATTGTCTAGAGTGGCTGGCCCCAGGGATTCTCCTTTCCATACCTCCCCAGTTCTGGATTAGAGATGTGCTCATCCTACCTAGCTTTTTATTTGAGTGCTGAGGATCCAAACTCAAGACCTTTTCTGTGGGACAAGCCATCGCCCCAGTCTGTAATTTCTTGATATGTTTTCCCAACTATTTTTCTTTGTTGGAGAAACTATTCTAGATATTTGTACATTTCGACTATTTGAATTTGCTGATTGCTTGACTTTTTGTGATGTGGTGTATTGCTTTTCTCTTGGGTTTGGTCTTTAAAGATACCTTATAACCCCAGTTTGTTACCTATGGTAATCGGCAGAAATTATTTTTGTGACTGTTCTTGTTTTTGTTTTGAGACAAACTCTTACTGGGCTGGCCTCAGATCTGTCGTCTTGCCTCAGCCTTCTGAGTGCTGGGATTTCAGGTGTGTGCTACCACACCTGGTCAATGATTTAATTCTTCTATTGCTCCAATTACAGTTTCTGGGTTTTGTATCAGAATTGGGGGATCTCAATGCAGTGATTCTGAAAGCACTTGGTAAGGCATGAAGTTGTGTAAATACCACAGTAAACTAATGTGGATGGACTCAGTGTCCAAGGATCATCGAGATGCATTTTTTAAAAACTTCTTTTAGTATTTTATTTATTATTATTATTATTACTATTATTATTTTTGGTCTTTTTGAGACAGTCTCCCTGTAGCCCCAGCTGGCCAGGAACTCACTATGTAGACCAGGCTGGCCTTGAACTCACAGAGTTCTACCTGCCTCTGCCTCCCAAGTGCTGGGATTAAAGGCATGAGCCACCACGCCTGGCCCTATTACTATGTTTTTGTTTTTGTTTTTGGTTTTATTTTTTGGTCTTTTTGAGACAGGGTCTTCCTGTAGCCCCAGCTGTCCTGGATTCACTATGGAGACCAGGCTGGCCTCGAACTCAGATATCCGCCTGTCTCTGCCTCCCGAGTGCTGGGATTAAAGGCGTGCGCCACCACGCCCGGCTTTATTATGTTTTTAAACAGAGCATAGGGTAGGGCTTTGTTTACAGAAGAATGGGTGCCCCACATTTATGGCTGTGCCATAAAATCCACACTCAAATACAGATCCTGTGACAACTGCACAAAATGCACAAAACGGTGAGAGAGGTGCCTCTTGGTGTTCCTTTGCTCACCAAGATGCATTTAAGAAGCTTAATTTGATGGAAAGTTTGCCTGGAAGGGATTAGGCCCTGGGTTTCATCTCCAGGAGTGAGCAGATGACAGCAATGGTAATCTGAAGCCTACAGGCTAAAGGTATATTCAAAGATGTGTAATCCCAACATATATCTGGTTGTAACTGAAATAACTTTACCCTTTGCGATCTGACAAGTGGCAGACACTGAGATGAAAGATCAAGATTTAGAGACAAGTAGTCAAGTTCTGATAGGCTAGCTATTGTTCCATTCATTCTTCAAGAAAGCCAGTTAAAGAATACAGGTGATATTTTCATGGTAACATTTAATCTGCTCTAATTTATAAGAATGTCATATTTGTGTCTGACCATGTAATTTAATAAATCATGCTTCAGGTCAGGAAGCAGTGTCCCCAAGTTGTAAGGCTTTGCTGCTTTCTGGAGACCTGCAGGACTTTTCTGTTCTTCTTGCCCATTGGAGGCCTGACTTGCCTCTTTGTCATTTTCTTAATTATTAACTCTTAGGGCTGTGATACACTTAGCAATGCTTACAATGGCTTGCTGGTTTTGATTTTAAACTATTTTTACATTTCAAAATAATAAGCTGTCTGATTTTGTGCCTTTTATTCTATGTGTAGAAATTGCTTGTTGGAGACCTGGTGTCTGATTTGGTATATTAACTGAGATGCAAATGTATTACTTCTGTGTTAACAAAACAGTCTGTATTCAGGAATGTTGAGAAGGAAGTAAAGACCTCCATAGTTGACAATCCTCAAACTGGTAAATGTCTAACAATCATTAAGATTTGACCTGGGAGAACATTTGAAAAGAATTTTTAATGTAAATCAAAACAAGGTAATTTACTCCTGAAACACAGTTCTCTAAAAGCAGGCAGTGAAAGGGAGTGTTCTATTTTTTGGTGAGCAAAGATAAAATGAGGCTATAATGGACAGTGGACCTGCGGACTACTTTATCATCACCAGGCCATCCCTAGAATCTTTGCATAGAAAATTTGATTAATGAATGAATCTTCTCATAGTTTTACATCTGCTTATCAATTCTGAAAAATCCTTAGGTCTTATTTGCAAATCAACTGCATGAAGGGAATTTTAAGTCAGGTTCTAGTAAGTAGAACTGTAGTTTGACTATATGAAGCCACTTTTTTTTTTTGTAAATACCATCAGAAATTTTTTTTAACTTAAAAAAAACTTTATTGAGTGCATATAAGGTGTTTTGATCAAATCCATGCCCACTCCCTCCCCTCCAACTCTTCCCATATCTCCCCATCACTTTTTCTTGACAACTTCCTGTTTTCTATTTAAAAAAAAATTTTTTTTTGGTCTTTCTGAGACAGGGTCTCCCTGTAGCCCTAGCTGGCCTGGATTCGCTATGGAGACCAGGCTGGCCTCAAACTCACAGAGATCTGCCTGCCTCTGCCTCCTGAGTGCTGGGATTAAAGGCGTGCACCACCACGCCTGGCTTATTTTTTTTTTTTTTAATTTTACTTGTTATTTTATGTGTATGAGTGTATTGTCTGCATGTGTATAAGTGCACCTGTGTCATGCAATGCCCGAGGAGGTCAGAAGAGGTGTCAGATCCCCTGGAACTGGAGCTACAGATGATTGTCAACCACATGTAGGTGCTGGGAATCAAACCCAGGTCCTCTGCAGGAGCAGTCCGTGCTCTTAACTGCTGCGGCATTTCTCCAGCCCCTTTCTTTTTTTAATGGGGCTTTTTGTTACTCTAACATTACCCCCTCTGAAGAGGTAACCCTAAAATCTTTTAGGGATAAGAGCTCCCAAATACCATCTGAAATTTTATATCATTTCTTCTTGAACTTGATTTACATTCCACTTTTCCCAAAGAATTTTATCTTCATGGAATTCTCTTATGTTTGACATCACTCCTTGATCACCCTATCATACTCACTACAACAGAAATATGTATATAAACTGAAATTATAAACAACTGGCCTGGCAAGATATGCTCACTGGTGCAATAGTGGCACAATACTTTCTGATTGGACTTAAGGTCTGCTTCACGAGATGAGCCCATATCTGGTACCTTTATCAGACCTAGGAGCTTGTGGCTAGACAGGGCAGCCATAGTGGAGAACCTATTATTCTACTCAATGGTTATTAAACTTTTAAAAAATTTTTTATTATTTTTATGTGTATGCGTGTATTGCCTGGATGTAGGTACGTGCACCCATGCTGTGCAATGCCCACGGAAGTCAGAAGAGGCTGTCAGATCCCCTGGGACTAGAGTTATAGAGAGCTGCCATGTGGGTGCTGGGACTTGAACCCGGGTCTTCTGTAAGAACAACCAGTGTTCTTAACTGCTGAGCCATCTCTCCAGCCTCCCTAAACTGACTCTTAGTGGCTTATTGTTATACCCATAGGTTAGTGTATCTCTCAACTCTCACCAGAGACACTTGCAGCAGATGGCAGTAACAAAGAAACCCATGACTGGTCAACTTGCAGAGAATGAGAGACTGGAGTGCTTAGCCCTGAATGGGACACCTCTATCACACCCTCCCTGTAAAGGCTCAGGGATCACTGCAGAATATGGGGTGGAAAAATTCTAAGAAGCAGAGGTAGTGGATGACTACAAGGAAACTTCCAGAGAGCTGGGTAGTTATACATAGGAACTCACAGAAGTTGTGACAGTATGCACCAAGACCTATGTAAGAGCCAGATAAACCCCCAGCATGGAGGAGAGAGGGTGGGCACAAAGCCCCAACTCTAGCTGAGGAACTATTGACAACGGATAGCTGCTGGAAGAGGGAAAGCATCACATTTTGTGTGTGCCTGTGGGTGCACGTACATGCCTGTGAAAGGCAGAAGACATTGTCCTGTTTTATTATGCCACTTTATTCCCATGAGATTGGATCTCACTGATCCTGGAGCTTCCTGTTTTGGCTGTCCTGGCTGGTCAGCAAGCCCAGAGATCCCCCTGTCTGTACCCTACAGTGTTAGGGTTACAGGCATCTGGACAGCCATGTCCGGCGTTTTGTGTGAGTGCTGGAATGAGAATTCAGGTCCTCATGCTTGAGCAGTGAGCACTGTTAACTCAGGGGGCCATCTCCCCTGGTTCACCACTTTTTTATTTGAATGAACTTTAATTGTGGAGTAGTTTTAGTAGATACAACAAATATTACAAAAATAGGATTCCTTTACCAACCCATTTTACCCATTAACATCTTACCATTATCATGATCCATTTTTCACAACTAAAGAATTCTTAGTACATTACTGTTAACTTTCACATTTCAAAAATTCTTTTATTTTTCCTAATATCCTTTTCATTCTAGGATCTCACCTTACAATTTGGTGATATGTCTCTGTATCTCAGATGTTTTTGACCTCAGATTTTCAGCATTTTTTTTTTTTTTTTTGGTCTTTTTGAGACAGGGTCTCCTGTGGCTCCAGCTGTCCTGGAACTCACTATGTAGACCAGGCTGGCCTTGAACTCACAGAGAACCGCCTGCCTCTCCCTCCCAAGCGCTGGGACTACAGGCGTGTGCCACCTCCCCCGGCTCAGCCTTTTTTTTATGGCCTTGACAATTCAGGGAGTATTTGTCAGTTCCTTATCTTATAGTGTTTCAAACAGGATTTTGCTCCAAACATTTGCTTCTGTATAGTTTGAAGTTTCTTTCCCCACAAAGACCACAAGGTCATTCTCATTCTTATCAAGCGCATGTTACCAATATGATATCACTGATAATGCATTTTTTTTGAGACAGGGTCTCCCTGTAGCCCCAGCTGGCCTGGAACTTGCTATGTAGACCAGGCTGGCCTTGAACTCAGAGATCCATCTGCTTCTGCCTCCCCAGTGCTGAGATTACAGGCGTGCGCCACCATGCCCAGCTGATAATGTATATTTTTATTATTTGGTTAAGACAGAATTTTCTGGGTTGGTATAAAGTTATTCCCTCCCCACTTTTCTATATTATCTTTTGAAGCAATTTGCTAAGCCCTGTGTGCCACCGCCTCAAAGGGAGCATGTGTATAATTGGAATTTTTCTGTAGAGGTATGCCACCTCTTTTATATCAATGTCTTTTTATCAATATGGATTTGGGGGCCTTTATGCTTGGAGGTATGATCTTACACTTTAAATTTAGTTTACTTACATCAGTTACTTTGCTGCTCACAATGTTTCTTCAGGCATTCTGAGTTCTTTCAGTTTTTTGTCTGTAGTGCAATTCTTAACATTTAGGCACTAAAAGATACCACAAACCTGGAATCAGCCATTTTTCCAGGGAGCTGTCTGGTTCCTTTACTTGGAAGATGGTGTTGGGAAACAAGATGCTAGCGAGATCTTGGGTGTGACATTTCATTGAGGTTTGATCTGCACTTCTCCATTACTGATGATGAGCTTCACATGCTTATTGGACGTGCAGTTCATATGCACATGAGGATGGTGAGCATGTCTTTTCAAGTAGGTTGCTTCATTTTCTTCATGTTTTGAAATATGTATTCTAGCTATCACTTATGAAATGACTTGCAAATATTTTCTATTTCTTGGGTCACTTTTCACTTTGCTCAGTGTCTTTGGATACACAAGTGGTTTTGGGTTTTGTTTTTCAGACAGTCTCCCTGTGTCACTCAGGCTGTGCTTTACTTCAAAATCCTTTGCCTTCACCATGCCCAGCTTAATGACATATGAGTTTTTATTTTTGCTGGTCTAATATTTTTTTGTTTTGGTTTGTTGCCTATGCCTTTGTCATGTCTAGGAAATCATTACCAAGTCCTATGTCCAGAAGCTTTTCCTTTTCTTAAGTTTTTCTAGCTTTTACATTTAGGTTTTGGTCCATTTCAAGCTTTGCCTATAAGAGTCCAGCTTCATTTCTGTGCCTGTGGATGTCTGATTGTCCCAACACAATTTGTTGAAAAGAGTGGTGTTGGTACTCTTGTCAAAAATAATTTGACCTTCCAGGGCTGGAGAGATGGCTCAGCAGTTTAAGAACATTTGCTGTTCTTCCAGAGGATCCAGGTTCAATTCCCAGCACCAACATGGCATCTAATAAGTGTCCATAACTCCAGGTCCAAGGGATCCAATGCCCTCTTCTGGCCTCTGCAGGGCATTGCATGCATATGGTGCACTTAACATACAGGCAGGTAAAACACTCATACACATAAAATAATAAAAATAATATTAAAAAAATAATTTGACTTTGGGGCAGGAGAGATGGCTCAGTGGTAAGAGCATTTGCTGTTCTTGCAGAGGACGTGGGTTTAGTTCCCAACACTCACGTGGTGGCTAATAATCACCCTTAACTCCAGGTCTGGAGATCTGCTGCTCTCTTCTGGCCTTCATGGGCATAGCATGCACACATGGGCATAGCATGCACATGGTGCGATTGAGTATGTGTAGGCAAAACACAAAAATAAAGAAAAAAATAATTTGACCTTCTATTTGAAGGCTTATTTTCAGGCTATGTTTTATGCTCTTCATGTTTAATGCTATGTTTTATACTGATTTGGTTACTATAGTTCTGTAGTAAGCCTTGAAATCAGGTGTGTGAGCATCAAATTTGTACTATAACAGGGTTGACTAGGGAGTCCCTTGAAACTCTGTCTGCATGGATTTTAGGAAGGAATTTTTTCTATTTGTGTGGAAAATTTGGAGTTTTCATGGGGATTGCTTTTGTTTGAAGGGGTCTTCCTATGTATAGTAGGGTGGCCTCGAACTTATGAACATCCTTCCTTGGCCTGTAAATGCTCAATTATAGGCCTGGATCCTGTAGATGTTGTGATGGTGATGTTTTCTAATCTATGAAAATGATTCTTTTAATTTCATATGGGACATTTTATGGGTTTTACTGTGTAAATTTTTTGCCTCTGGTTAATCTCACTTTCATTTGGTTGATGCTGTTGTTAATGTTGGGACATACAATTACTTTCTAAAAATTATGTGTATGAATGTTTTGCCTGCAAATGCACCATGTGCATGCAGTGCCTGTGGAGGCCAGAAGAGAGCATCAGATCCACTGGAACTAAAATTACAGATGATTGTTAGCCTCCATGTGGGTGCTCTGCAGCAAGTGCTCTTAATCACTGAACCATCTCTCCAGCCTTGGGGAATACTTTTTTTTTTCTTTCAATTTTAAAATGAGTTATTTTTTTAAGTTCCATATAGTAGACACTTTCCAAGATAATGCTGCTTACGTTTTTCCCAGGTAAAGTTCTTTAACACTTCAGAATCTCCGTACTCAACACGACACACAATGCTGTGGTTGTACGTTGCATTGAAATCCATTTTCTTGATCACGATATACAGTTTGGTTCCAGGATCCTGAGAAATTGTTTTATTGATGTCATTTAATACAGTTCCATATTCCCACCAGGAGAGGTGAGGCTGGGGAAAACCTCCAGTGGTTGAGCACATTATCCTTTTAATGTCAGGAAATGGCTCTTCAAGTTCAGTTTTGACTGGGACAGGGAAGTCTGCTGAAGTAAAGTGTAAAAGACCCATCAGCAGCACAAAGAGATGCCGGTGCCTGAGACAACACTTGTGTAGTGGTGTTTCCCATCTCAGTGGGTGATCCATAGCTTCAGATGCTTTGGATAGATGTTAAAAGTCAGAATTTTAGAGCCAAGGGGCCTGGGCATCTCAGAGGCTCGCAAAAGGGACAGAACAGGCAGTAGAGAAGTGACAATGGTACACACCAAGCAGAGGCTAGACAACTCAACTGCTCCACAGAGATGGGATAGTCTTTGGGTATCCAAAAATTGTGTTTCACAACGTGCTGAAGAAAATGCCTTTTTTTCTTGGGGAATAATATTTAAAAAATTTTTTTTTTTATTTTATGTGTATGCATGTATTGCCTCCATGTAGGTCAGTGCACCCATGTCGTGCAATGCCTGTGGAGGTCAGAAGAGGCTGTTGGATCCCCTGGGACTGGAGTTACAGATAGTTGTTAGCTGCCATGTGGGTGCTGGGATTCAAACCCGGGTCTTCTGCAACAATAACCAGTGCTCTTACCTGCTGAGCCATCTCTCCAGCCCCAGGAATACAATTTTTGAGGATAATGACATCTAAATATTCATGGATTGGGCCCTTGCTTTTGGGTACAAGGGTGATAGCCATAAATCTTTGGGACTTTTTTTTCTAAATTTTCATTCATTCATTCATTCATTCATTCATTCATTCATTCATTCACTCTTTCATTCATGTATGAGTGTATTGCCTGCATGTATGCTGAGTGTACCCGTGCTGTGCAATGCCATGGAGGTCAGAAGAGGGTGTCAGAGTACCCTGGAACTTGAGTTAAGGACGGTTCATAGCCGCCATATGGGTGCTGGGAATTGAACCCGGGTCCTCTGCAAGAGCAGTCAGTGCTCTTAACCGCTAAGCCATCTCTCCAACCCCATGTCTTGGTTTTAAAAGGGCTAAATTACTAGGCGTGGTGGCATACCCCTTTAATCCCAGCACACAGGAAGCAGAGGTAGGTGGATCTCTGTGAGATGGAGGCCAGCCTAGTCTACATAGTGAGTTCCAGATTAGCTAGGGCTATAGGGAGGCCCTGTCTCAAAAAGATTTTTTTTTTTAAAAAAAGGCTAAGTAACAGTAATACTAAGTGATTACTTTCCTGACACTCTGTTATGAGCTGTCTCTTTAATTCAAAACTAATTTTAACTTTTGATAATTAGGATAATATCTATTTTGTTCATTTTTGTGCCCCTCATATACAGTGCCGAAAACGGCTAGCTCATGTAGGTGATCAAACAAAAAGACAAACAAAACCTATCACCTGCCCCCCAAAAACCAAAGGTTCACAAATGAGAGATGATTTTTAAAAAAGACAACCAATAAAGTAGGTCAGAATTACTAATTTATTTTGCTCTAATACTCTAAACTTTAGCTTCAACAACAGGCTAGACCTCTGAGTTGTTACTGTTTCTCAGGCTGTAACCCTTTTCAGGAGACAGAATTTAACATTGTTCATCATTTTAATATGGTTCCAGAATGCTTCTACCCCAGAATTCCAAAGCAGCCATAGACTCATGTCTTCCTAGGAATCAGACAATCCAGACATACAACATAACCATAGTAGTTACACCATTTCTTTTCTTCCCTTGCTCCATGCACTCCCCACTTTTCCACAGGGCTTTGTTATGAAGAATGTTTAAGTACTGCCTTTTCTAAGAAACCTGCCTACCAATTCTGGTTGGTGGCTTGGAATCAGGAATTCCTTATTGAAGGGATGATTTACAAATATTGAGCTGTTCTCAGCCATTAACAAATTGGAACCACTGTGGTGTGTATCTGGCTTAGCTTTAATCTTCCTATTTGCAAGACAAACCCTATCTTTAAAATTTCTTACTATCCTTTATGACTTGAGAGGGAGGGACTGGACAAGACAGATGGCTTGCCTTGTGGTAGAATTCTGAAAAGGGCAGATATTGACTTTTGAAGGCATTACATGGAAAAACAACAGATGTTCTTTTTCACATAATGAAAACACTTGTCAGCTAAGACCAAAAAAATTCTGGTCTTGAAATTATAATGTATTACAATATGGTTATCAATACATTCAGAGTTTATGTTACTCTTTTAACTTTTTTCCCCTGAGATTGGGTTCACAGTTTGGTAGACTTTAAAGAGGTAGGTAATGGGAGCGAAGAGGAAACATGTTTTATATCTAGCAGCATCTGGGAAAATAGGTAGTATTTGTTATTTTACCTCAGCATTCATATTCCTCCCTTAAGGCTGCAAATGTAATTTCTTTTTTTTTCTTTCTTTGGTGGTGGTAGTGGTAGGGATAGAAACTGGGACCCCACCGCTTGCTAGGCAAGTGCTTCACCACTGAGCTCCAACCCAGCTTCTTTTTTTCCCTTATCTGTTCAGACACGCTCCTATCAACCTGAGTATTACCATGTCATAAAAATACACAGCCCAAACATACACTATATAAGCTCTTCAAATTGGGCTTGTTTAGACTTTGAAGAGAAAGTCTCAACTTTTTATTTATAAACTCATTAGGAAAAATGAGCAAACTTTCCAGCACCCCCAACCAATGCCTTTTTCCCATGGAATTGGTTTACTTAAATCATTCCTACCAACTCTGTGGTTGATTTCTAAGAACTGGAGTTCCAGGAGGTCTTGACATCTAACACATGTAGAGAAAGCCCCAGAATGAACAGTTGGCCTGGGTCTTGGCCTCCAGTCTTAGAATGGGCTGGTAGAATACTGCTTCATCAGCCGCTTGTGACAGGGACTGCAAACTTGTTCAGTCTTGATACTTGAAGGAAGAGGCAGTTCATTTGTTGTACAGGCATTACAGAAGGTTCCTTTGCAGTTCTTACACACGCTCTACAAGAAGGAGGTTAGGAGGGTAACAGAAGAACAAAAGGGCAAAGGGCACATAAGGACAAAAACGGCAAAATATGGTAACTGCTCAATGAGTAATCAAGTACTGAAGATTGTCTGCTATGTGCCATATGGCACTGGACCAGACATGGAGGTGCAGTCTAATTATCAGATCTAGATGAAGCAGCAGTGGTAATTTTACAGAATAAGAAAAGAAGAGCCAACAGAGTATTCAGTCTTACTTTTGATTTTAACAGTCACTTTTGAGAGGGCTAATTCTAAATACTAGCATTTATCTAAGCATACTTCAATTAAAGCAGTAAGCTAGCACTGGTTTGGAGAACCTGAAGCTTAAAACATGCTATCAAGTGAAAATAAAATTCCTAGCTCACTCATGCAGATCAGGCTGGCCTGGATCTCAGAGATCTTCCTGCTTCTGCCTTCAGGAGGGCTACAATGTGCCACCATGCTTGACTTTTTTTTCTCCCTTGAGACATGGTTTCATTATGTAGTCCAGAATGGCCTTTGAATTTGAAATCCTCCTGCCTCAGTCTCCTGAGTGCTGGGATTGATTATAGGCATATAATTGTCATTTTATTCAAAAGCCTGTGTCTTTTCCTTTAAAGTTAATTTGCATGGCTTAGAAGAGGACTGAATTCATTTAGCAGTTTCTTCTGTTTTAGAACATATTTGTGCATTTCCAGCTCTATAAAGGTAGTTCACCTGTTACCTGGTCCTGCTGATATAAGGCTAGATCATACAGTAATTTTGTTTGTTAGAATTCAGCACGATCCCTCTGATTCAGGGCAACAAATCTTACTCTGGGCTAGTTTAATCTCATTAATATTTTTCTGAACTAAAACAGTAGAAACCAGAGGGAGATTCCATTAGCAGACTCTTGAGATGAAAACTCATCTAGAGCTGACTCTTTAGTGTTCCTGGGCAATGGTGGGAAGGTGAGGATAGAGAAGGGGAATCTAAATACTATCAAACTATGCTGTATGAAAACTGCAAAAATTCAATAAAAAATTAAAACCAATTTAACTTAAAAAAAAAAGAATTCAGCATGATCAAAAATGATGATGTAGTATAGGATAGACTCCAGAATTTGGCCACATCTCCTCTATTTCCTCAAGCTCTTGTTTGTTAACACTCACTTGTACATAACATTTCCTGAGCATCTATGAACTGGGCACCATATTTGATGCTGGAGGATAATATTAACAAGTTCCAGTTAAGAGCACTAGTTCTTTCTGAATGGGTCCTTCACGTTGCCTATTCTACAGTAACGAACTGGGAAGGTGCTCAGACGAGGCCTGCGGGAAAAACAAAGATTCTAGTGGGGTTCTGAGCACACTGCAGTCCTGAAGGAACATGAGCCAAAGATTAGATGCCAACCATCATCTGCTACTTTAATGATGAGTAACTTTGGAAATACACTTAACATCAGTGTCAACGTTTGTCTATCAGGTGATGGCACATAATGTTCACAAGAACAGTGACAATCAACTTTGTTATCACTGTCTAGCACATGGAATGTGCTCCACAATATAGAGCTGGGATACAGATCAGTGTAGAGCACATGCCTAGCATGTGCTAGGTGCTGGATTCCATTCCCAGAACAACAAAAAGCAAAACACAGTATGAAGCCAGGCATGGTGGTGCACACCTGTAATTCCAGTACTTGGGAGGCTAGGGCAGAAGGGTCACAAGTTTAATAATGGCCTGGGCTAAACAGCCAGTTTCAGGCCATTCTGGGCTACACAGTGAGGCTTTGTCTCAAAAACAAAACAAGGGCCAATAAGATGGCTCTGAAAGGCTCTATGATACCTGAGTTTGATCCCTGGAGAGAACCTACTCCTGAAAGTTGTCCTCTGATCTCCACAGGTACACCATGACATGTACCTGTCATCCCTCCCCAGCTAAAAAGTTAAAAACTAAATAATAGGCTCTCAACAAATACAGTACTTATAAATTTATATTTGCATATTCATTTCACATTATATATGTACTTATTTATTTCTTTTAAAGGGTAAGTCTGGATAAACGCTTATTCCCTTGGCTGTCTACCCCACTCCTGGCACTGTGGGAGGACATGCTATGCTCTGCACAGCGAAGTCCCAGTTATTCTTGAAAAGGGGTTAGAAATTCAGTGACATACTTATTAGGAATGTGCTCATTTCCCGCCACTTACTTTTGTTAGGTCGCCGCCATCCTGGCACAGCTGACATGCCGGTGGCTTTTCAGAGAGCACTAGCTGATCCTAAATAACACAGTAAGCCAATTAGTTTCCCTTAGCACCAGAAACATGAATGCTTTCTAAACTGGTAAAACTACAGACTGAAGAATCAAATTACATCCTATCATCTTAACTCTGAAAAACCTGTAATTATCCTTCTAGCTCATTTAATTTTTATAATAAAATGAGTTTATAAAAAGAAAATGCATACATGGCCCTATCATTCATGTCTCATCCCTCCACTGAGCTACTAAGGCATTAGGCTTCATTTTGTATCTTAAAAGATGGCAGGTGACCCAGGCATAGTAGTGCTTGTCTTTCTCACTGGGCTGTCAAACTATTATATTTTAAGTTGCTTTACAACCATTTCTCTGGATTGAAGGTAAAAAGGTATGTTAAAAAGTGATCAAACAGGCTAGAGAGATTGCTCAGTGGTTAGGGG
This sequence comes from Nannospalax galili, assembly GCF_000622305.1. Lineage (NCBI taxonomy): Eukaryota > Metazoa > Chordata > Mammalia > Rodentia > Spalacidae > Nannospalax > Nannospalax galili. The sequence continues at coordinate 1,125,003 of NW_008328749.1, forward strand.
CAATGGTGGCTCTTGCAGAGGACTCCCGTTCAGCTCCCAGCACTCACATGGCAGCTTACAACCAACCTTAACCCTAGTTCCAGGGGATCCAATGCCCTCTTCTGGCCTCCACAGGCATTGCACGACACAGGTACACTTACATACATGCAGGCAAAACACTCATACACAAAGTAAAAATAAACCCCCAAACAATTTTCAGTGATCAAAAAGTATTTGTTCTCTCCATTTTAGGTAAAGAAAAATGAGAGGTAAAGTGAGCTCTGTTAGGTGTCATAGTGTATGAAAAACAATTTCAAGTAAGAAATGGGGACTATTGTTTACTTAGTAAATTACTCTAAGCTATGCTACTGTCTCATCCCTGAATTACATTATGGTTACCATTTACAAACAGACTGAGTTATAATTTATCTCTCTCTCTCTTTTTTAATATTTTATTTATTATTTTTATTTTATGTGTATGAGTGTTATACCTGCATGTAGGTAAGTGCACCTGTGTTGTGCAATGCCCATGGAGGACAGAAGAGGCCGTTGGATCCCCTGGAACTGGAGTTATGGACCACCGTTAGCTGCCATGTGGGTGCTGCGATTTGAACTCAGGTCTTCTGCAAGAACAGTCAGTGTTCTTAACCACTAAGCCATCTGTCCAGCCCCTATCTTTTTTATTTTTACTGGCAAGAACATTATTAGCATTTGTGTTTTCCAATACATCACTGTTTTCCAATATGTCAGTGTTTCAGGAAATAGAGTTTTAGATTATTAAAAGGATGTTACCAGAGGACTATACCCATTTGTCTTTCTCCTATGCTACCCTGCTTATGGGCTAACCATACCACACTAACTTTGTGATGTTATACAAAATGTTTTAAAATAGGAGGCTCAGTTACCTGTTCATCTACAGGATGAGACTGCAGCCTATAATGGAGAAATACAAACAGTAACAAATAGCAACTAACTCTGTTTTCATTTATGCCATCTCAAGAAATGCTCAGAAGATACTTTGTCAAACAAGCAATACTACTGTTCTTTTACATTGGTGGGAACAACATAATTATTAATCCTAACATCAAAGAGTCTGGAAATTTTGGTTGTTTAAAAAAATATGACCCTTAATATATATTATATCCATCAACAGATATATTTGGAGTTATATTTTACCTACATAGACACAGACAATGACACTTATTTTATAGTATGTTGAATTCCAATGGCTCATTAACCATATATATTTTAAAAGTTTTATTATGTCTGACAGTGTGGAAATCTATCCACTATCATATGTCATTATAACTCCTCTCCCACATACTCCACTTTAGGAAATCAAGACAAGGGAAATCAGACTGTCATATGAAAATCCATTCAGATTGAATTCTCTCTTCACAAGATTAGCAAAGTGACCACTTCTGTTTTGATCAAAATGTACCAGGCTACATTGGTTCCTACTGTTCTCACAGTGGACCAGACAAAGACTCTATGGTGACCAAAGCTTTGAAAGTGTCTTGGACCATTTGTGTACTCTGTGGTTGCAGCTCTGGCTGAGATAGGTCCCAGAGGATGCCATGATGTCACATAAGAATATCGGACATGATAGTAGAGTCAACTTGGTATGCAACCTTGCCTCTGCACACCTCAGTTTTTTCAGCTGTAAAGCAGGAAGGTGGTGATTATATTTTTGTAATGACAATTAAATCTGTAAGGAGATAATGATTTCACCTACTTTCTAAGCTGCAGAGCACAACAAACTATCTTTTATTCTATGAACTTAGATCAGAACTTGGCATTTAATAGATATTACTGATTATTCTAGTAAATGACTTGATTTTAGCTTAAAAGGCATTAAGATGGTTAATTCTGGATCTATAATGTCAGATGGACTAGAGTATAAGGGCAGTGCTAGATTAAGCCATGTTCTTTGGGAGTAAAATTAAAGACTTTGGAATCATTCTGACTTTGGAGGCAGTGAAGGGATATTTATACTAATCACAGGCTGATTTTTAATCATCCTTACCATTGAGCTGTGTGGTTTACTTCTCCAGCACCAACCCTTGCCCTAGAGAGAGCAAAGATGACACACTACCCCATTCTTAAGGGACAGATGTTCCAAGTGAACATTATATCACTCTCTTAAAACCCTCTTTGGGCACCTTTCCTCATCACTAATCCTGACACCCTTTAAAAATGTTTTTATTTTTAGGGCACTTTGAAGTTTGTCATGAAACTGACAGAAAGTACAGACTTCCCATAGACTCCTGCACCCCTCATTCTTCCCCAGTCATCCAAAGCTGCTCCATAGTATTTGTTTCATGGATCAACCTATGCTGACTCATCACCCATAGTCAATAACTTAGTGTTCATTTTAGGGTTCTGCACTGTATAGGTTTAGAAAAATGTGTAATGGCAAGAACTTACAACTGAATCATATAGTTTTGTTGCCCCAAAGATTTGCCTACTTATTCCAACTCTTGCCAGTGTTTTTTTTTTTTTTTTTTTTTTAATTTTCCCCACTGTCTGCATAGTTTTTTTCTAGAATGTCATATAGTCGGACCTTTGTTTTTTATACAGTAGCATTATGTAGTGTTTTATTTCTAACCAGCTAAAATTAACTGTTAAAAGTCAGATTCCTTGAAATGATTCTATTGCTTTTCATAGCTGGCTGATCAGATGAACAGTTAAGAAGAAGGAATAAAGGCAAGTTGAGAGCCTTAAGACAGAGGAGAGCTAAGACATGGGGGAATGCAAATACTTAGTTCAAACTTGGCAGATGCATGGAAACAAGCCATGCTCAAATTTACTTATAAACTTAAGATTTACTAGTGCTCCATTTTCTTGAGATTTCCAACCAATAAAAGATAAATAATTATTTTTTTGGCAGAATTTTGAAGTGTAGCCCAACCTGGCCTTGAACTCATAATCCTCCTGCTTCAGCCTCCCAAGGGTTATAGGTGTGAGGTATCATACTCAAGATGAGAAATAATCTCTATGAGTGGTAATTTAAATTAGGGGATTAAGAAAGAATGGAGAGGACAGGCCACTCAACTGTCTTTCTTCTGACAGTTCAGTATATTACCTGGTTTCTTACTTATTCACCTTCTCTTTAACCTGTTTTTCAAGTTTCATAAGTCAGTGTCTGTGTTAATGTCCATGTATATCAAGAGCTCCCTTTCCCACCACCCCAACATGACTTCATAGTTTAGTTAATATGCATTAACAACACCTGTGGCTTTCTTCCAGGGACTTTTTTAGTTTAATTCTTTCCTCTTGAATTTTGTGCTTTCCATCCTGCCAAAAGAAAACAGCTCAATTCAATAATTGTCCACGTGCTAAACAATGACGACACTGCAGGTTTCCTCTGCTATGCCTTAGCCTAGCTGTATAGAAAGGGAGGAACTTTTTTTTTTTTTTAGGAGAAAGAACATAACCTTAAAGCATACTCTGCTCCTTCAGTTTTAAAATTACTCTGAATGAGTTTTCAATTAGTTATTTTTGGAATATTTTCTTTAATTTCTGAAATTCAAATAAAACCCCAAATGTGGCCTCTTTAGAAGGTTGAAATAGCAGTTACTTCTTGAGGAAAATATCTATATTCTGACTTATATCTGAAAAGCACAAAACTCAGCATAGCCCATCTACTGGAATGTGTAACCCTTTGAACACTCAGTCAAGAACTGCCCCACTGCTGCAACAATGCCCACAACCTGTAGGGCTGAGTTTTCTGATCTGAAGGACCAATGCAACATTCTAAGTTGCATCTCTACTCTGGCTGGTAAGGCACCCTCGACAGTTTTTAGGATCAACTTCTTTCTGTGGTACATATTTATATATACATAGAAAGAAGCTTAAATATGCTGATACACACACGCATGCACATACACACACACACACACACATCGGGCTGGAGAGATGACTCAGCAATTAAGAGCACTGGTTGCTCTTGCAGAGGACCTGAGTTCAAATTCTAGCACCCATGTGACTGCACAACATGGGTGCACTTACATATGTACAAGCAAGATATTCATACACATAAATATATATACATATTATATACATGTGCATATATGCATATACCGATGACTGCTCTGAATTGCAGCCCACCCAAAAGTGGAATCTGTGTTTTCAGACTACTCAAGCATAAAAGAAGAGATGTCAATGCAATGTTTACCTTCCTAGAAACCAAGTTGCAGGGCAATATAAGATTGAGAACCTGAGGCTGGAGAGAGAGCTCAGAGGTTAAGAACACTGACTGTTCTTGCAGAAGACCAGGTTTGAATCCCAGCACCCACATGGCAGCTGACAACTGTCCCTAACTCCATTTCCAGGGGATCCAATAGTCTCTTCTGTCCTCTGTGGGCACTGCATGACACAGGTGCACTTACCTACATGCAGGCAATACACACATACACATAAAATGAAAATAATAAAATATTTTAAAAAATTTTAAAAAAAGATTGAGAATCTTTATAGCCTTCTTGGAAAAGTAAAGGAATATAGATCAAGATTTTAAAACAACTCCTGTAGGTCCTTCAGATTTTATGTTCACTAAATTAAAGTAATAAAGACAGCACAGTACATAGTGGTTGTTTGCACATTTGAAATAGTAACGGGTACTATTACTATTTACTGTAATAAATAGTATACTGTATAATAAATTTCTATTTTTCATTCCTTTGTACTCTGTAGCAAATTAATATCTTATTTTCTAGAAATTTTAAATAGGAAGATTTTATATCCTGCTTTGTTGTATGTATTTAATATACAAAGGAGGCAACTGTTTGTCTGAATCAGACAGAAGTGTCTCATGCTTTTCAAGAGGTTGGCCCCATTTCCTGGTCACAGAGGTGACCTTACACAATTCTAGCTCCTTACCCCTGGTGCTAGACAGAGGTCATCTTTCAAGACTGTTCTATAGAAATTTCCACTTCTGTTCTTTTAACCATTGTACAGTACTTTCCTTAATTCTAGTCCCTGCCCCCCTCTCTTGATATAGGGTCTCACTGTAGCCCCAGCTGGTCTAGAACTCACTATGTAGACCAGGCTGCCTTCCGTCTCACAGAGAGCGACCTGCTTCTGCCTCCAGAGCACTGGGATTAAAGGTGTACTCCATCACACCAGGCTTAGTTTCTTTTCTTTCTAAAAGAAGTTCCTTAAGTAATATTCACACTGAAATCCTCATGACATAGAAAAAGGTATCAAGAAGCAAATTCACATTTGAGGAAATTCTGTTTAAGGGGAATGTAGGGCTCGAGGGATTATCATACCATACTCTAAAACTTAGCTGAATTCCAAGAAATACATGTTTATGATACTAGAATAATTTTACTTTAAAAGTTCAAAAGAAAAGAGAGTCACTTTTTTCCCTTCCAAATGAAAGCAAGTCAGGGAGAGGTCTTTTCTCCATTCTTAGCTCTGTTTTGCTGGCTGCATATGGCAAACCACAGCAGCAAAGCACGAAAAAAACCAGAGGGCCTAGCAAGCTAGCCTCTAAAAATTTAAGTAAAATCAAGAAAGGGAACAAAGAATAACAAATGTTACCGTGGTGGGTTCTGGCTTCTGGGCCCCCTTTCCTGGGGTACTCCTGTTTTGTGACCTCCTTTCTTTTTCTTGTTTCAGTTCTAACTCAAGCTGCTTCCTGGGACAGGTGGGAGAGGAAAAGGATGAACATTTTGGTTTATGCATTCATATTTTCTAAAGAATGTCATACTTTTCCTCAGAGTTACCAGAAATATATGGACAACCAAGCTTTAAAGTACTAAAATGCAGTGAAACTAATAATTAATGCTGTGACATGTAAAAATGTTTCACTTGTTTCTAGGGGGCTGATGCTGGTAGTGTTTTACATTAACACTTCATGAAGAGTTCTGGCCAACTGAATGGCATTTGTATTTATTAAACTGAATGACAGTGAAGCATTTAACAATTTCATGACATGGAAGTACAGGCATTGTATTTCTATCTGTATTGTTTAGCTGCTCTCTATAATTATGCTTGCAATTAAAATACCTATTTTTATTTTATGTGTATGAATGTTGTGCCTGCCATGTACACATAAGGGCATCTGTGTGTGCAATTCCTGCAAAGGCCAAAAGAGGGTGCCAGATCCCCTAGAACTGGGGTTGCAGACAGTGTTAACTGCCATGCAGGTGCTGGAAACTGAACCCAGATCCTCTGTAAGAGCAGTCACTGCTCTTATCACTGAGCCATCTCTCCAGGCCCTGGTCTCTATAATTATGTACTCAGTCCTCACTTATACTATCAGCCAGTAAGTGTTCTTGGTAGCTTTGTGTTTTAGAGCCAAAAAAGTTTTGAAGGCAGTGGCTTCAGCACTGAAGAGAGTCACATCTGAGAGATGGCATGGAAGAATACTTAATGGTTAGTCAGAGAAAGTTTTTTTTTTTTTTTTTTAAATCTTGAGACAGGGTCTTCCTGCAGCCTCAACTGGCCTGGAACTCACAGAGATCCACCAGCCTCTGCCTCTTGAATGTTGGGACTAAAGGTGAATGCTACCATGCCCGGCTCAGAAAAACAGGTTTTTAAAATGATAGTGTTGCTGCTTACTAGGTGAACTATATGAACTGAGACACACTGAACCCCTCTAAACTGCAATTCCAGCTGAAAATAGGGAAGAATATCACCTATTACAAGAACTGATCATAAGACATTAGGCACAGTAGCTTGAGAAGAGCTCTGTAATATAGAAGGCACACTGCAGGAACTGAGGAAATATTAACTATTTCCATTAGTGTTACATTGCATATTAGTTACATGTACTTGGGAACTTGGTCTCTAATTTCCTCTTTTTGTTTTATGTTTTGGAGACACAGTATCTTTACATACAACCTAAGTTGTGGCCAGGCCTTTTCTCTTTTAGCCTAACAAGTGCTGGTATCATAAGCGTGTACCACCACACCCAGCAGCTGATTCCTAATTATTTAATCACAAAGGATGTTGACTAGATTTTGGGAATGTTGATACAGATGAAGCTTTCTGAATTCCAGTTGTCAGGAAAGGGCACTGGAAAGATCAAGCCAAGATGGTTCTAAGACCTGGGATTCTCTTCTTGCTGTCTAGCCTTGGCATTACCCATGACCTCCCTGCTGGTTCAAGCTGCCCTTCTTCACCGCTGCCTGGTGAGTGCGTCCACTTCCAGCTGCAGACTGTTGATCTTGTCTCCAAAGTCCTGTTTGAAGAGCCGATTGTCCAACTCAGCAGACTGGCGGCCTCGCTCAGCCTGGCGCAATCTGGATGTGAGCCATATGAACTTGTGATAAAAACAAAAGCCATGGTGGGGAGGAAGACCAAGCTCACAACACAAAAGAAAACAACCCAAGAAAAAAGGTATGGAGAGACGGGAAGAAAAAACTGTAGGACACAAGGGAAGAATTATGATGGGGGTGAAAATGGAGAAGAAACAAATTCTAAGGAAAGTAAGATGAAGGTGAACCAGGCAGAGGAAAAGCTGATTTTCCATTTTTTTTTTTTTTATTCTAGTACTACAGTTTACAGCCATTAGATGATAAACAGTAAGACATCACTTTTTAGAAAATCCATACTGAGCCAACCTCAAGTACACAGTAATTTAGTTGAATTCATTTTTTTCTTTTGTTCTTATTTCCTAATAGATTTGGTACTTTAAATTTCTGTTTTATACATATAACTGGAACTTGCACGTGGGCAACTACCTTCTTATACATGGAATTATAATGATTTTCTGATCCTTTCCCCAGACCATATACACTAAATCGCAGGATATTCTATATCAACCCTTACCTAGGCTTCAGGTTATTACATAATAAAACCTGTCAAAGTCTGGCTGTCTCTTTCCCTTCCATTTCTATCAGGTGGTATGTGACCAAGCAGACAAAGAACTCAGCACTGGGATTCTTAAAATTCCTGACCACATTCTCTGGAAGATTCTAATGGATGCTTTCTTCTAAACAATAACTTTGCACCTATAATCATGTTTAAAAAGTGAAATATTTGGGCTTTATAATAATTTAGGGGCATGCTATGTATAATCTAAATTTTATTGATTTGATTATTCTTTTCAAATGCTCATAGAAAAGGTAACTCATCACCATAAAAGGTTGATGAAATGCAGAATGCAGTAGGAGCTTTATTTATACAGGTGCAAAATTGTTAAGAACTAAAATAAGTTCAGGACCACAGGATCTTCCATGAAGATGGCTCTAACATAGGGTCTCCTTGTCTTGATTTTGGTTCAAGCCTGTGCAAGGACCTATGAAAACGCACACGAATCTGTCATATTGTTAATTCTGGTTTGCCAAGAAGGTAAAGAATTTTAAGAGCTGGAAGCAAAGGAATTATCCTCGTCTCTACCTTACAGCTGAAAAGCTGCACAGCATACCAGAATGAGGAGAAAGAAACGGAACAAAAACCCAAACATTTTGCCGACATCTTTTGAAGGAATAAAGGCTCATTTATATAAAAGCCTATCTCCCCAAATCAAAAATATTTTTTTTTAAAAAAATCAAAGTATTTATAGGACTATTTACAATGTAAAGCCTAGAAAGGGTTAGAGCTGTGGTCACTTAGAAAAAGAAGCCCTGCTAATATTGCTTGTGGATATCTACTGAGGATCTTTATTTGGTACTAAATAATAATGTAAGTTTATCATTCTGAAATGTTTCTCTAAAAACTAAGTTTCCTAGAACCTTTAGCAAATCCCCATCTAAAGAAAAAGTACCAGAAGCTGTTAAGCAAGTTTTTCAGGTTAGGAACAGCAGGGAGGAAGTCGTCATTCATCTATTCTTTGTCTTTTTTGTTTCAGTAGGAAAAGCAGGGTAGGTTTGAAAAATGTATAGTACGTGTTTATAGGAAAGGAACACTTTTATTAAATCATTCTCTCGGAGCTACCTACTTAGGAAGTGGGATTACGGAGAAGGGCAGAGGTAGAAGATGACAAACATGAAGAAGGGTTTCTTAAGCTTCCACATTGTGATGTTAGAGTTACCTAATTACTAACTTTATCTCTATGTACTTTAAAGAAATGCAAGGATGCTGTTTTTCTTTTAGTCCAAAATCAGGAAGGCAAGAAAAAAAATTGTAAGCGACCTTGGTCACTGAGAATAGAAGTGCCATGAAATACTAAGTACTTATCCTTGGGCTGGGGTTAACCCTATATAATGCAAGAGAAAAGGGGCATGACCTACAGAACTACTTTAGAAGAGTCCAAGTTCACAAGAGTCACCTCTACTCCCTTACACTGCAGTGTCAGGACAGCTTGCTGATGCAGACACAAACACACCTGGAATCTGATTAGTATCAAGGATTGGGTTGTAAAGGCATCATTAACATAAGTATAGAGCTTTTAGTTTCCTAGGCTTTTAAAAAATGGTGTTTTTATTTATTGTGCAACCAGAAATAATTTCTCAGAGTTTATTTGGTATTTAATTAAGAACTCATACCAAATTTTCTAACTCTGGAGGAGAAAATAACAGCCACCGAAACCAAAACCAAACCAAAAAACCCCCAAAACCCAAAAAATCCAACCTATATTTCCAACTGATTTTTTTTTTTTAAGTCCAACAAATTCAAAGTCAACTTTTGGTGACATTTTATATAGAATCAAAGCTTAAATGCAAGAACTTTCAGATTTCTTCTTTTTACAATTAATGTGTGACATCAGACTTGTGAGGTGACTAACTGCAAAACGTCTAATGATGCTTTGGGATCAGTTTATTTGCTGCACTATTTAAGGTCTTTGCCTGTTTCACCAAATCTTTTTCACTAAATAAAATAAAAATAAAAATGAGTGAAAGGATAATGAGAAAGTGGATAAATAGGAAACACAAAGACAGTAAGAAAGTAAGTCAGATCAGTCATTATTGTAGATCTGTCTGCTTTAAATTCCAAGTAAAAAATCACTGAGGAACCGTTTCATACATTTCAAAAGCACAACCTAACGACCATTAAAATCAGTTTGTTAAATCATAAACATGTAACTGCACTTGGATATTTTCCTGTCTTATCAGTATCAATCGTACCAGAGGTTTCAACTTCATTTATGAATTTGCAATTAACTTTGGCATTAACGCTAATGTGCACTGTTGTTTAGGACCCTCCCTAGTGAAGAATCACCTAAAGGAAGTCACCCGTCCATCTCATTCATTCATTAATTCATTCATGAACTAAATTTATGCCTTGTACATTCAAGGCATGGTGACAGATCTAGTGACAGAATTTAAAAGACTAGTTAACTAACATAAGGAGCTCACACTCTCAGAATATAAGACACTTACATAGAGGCTATAAGGTGAAGCACATAGTGAGAAATGCCAGACCAGTTGTAATAGGGCACCTTCTTGACCATAGCTACACCAAGTTTAGGCTGACTCTAGTCTCTGAAATTATCAGGCAGTTGGCCCAGGATATGGGAACCACATGCAAGCTGGACCCTGGTTGTCTTGGGAACAGGTCAGAGCATCCTAGAGTGTTCTACTAAATGCTGATTTATGGCTTCTGTGGGTTACACTTGGCTTGCTTCTGCAAAATAGTAATTGTTGATTAATAAATAGAAATTATTTAGGGGACTCTTCACCTGTATGCTTGGGAACCTAAACTTTTCATTCCTGGTTATAGTTTCTCTGTACAAAAAGTATCCCACAACATTTAGAGGTTCCTAAGATAAAATTGCTATACAACAAACCCCCCCTAGAGGGAACTTTGTGACTGGTGAAGACAATGTAGAACAACAGTAAGATTGATTGATAATGTCTGTTTATGAAAGAGGAGGAAGCTGGTTCCATGCAGGTGGGGGGTTTGGATGGAAAATTGTATTATGTATTTCCTTGATAATGTTTGCTTAAGCTTGACGTACAATGATTGGCTTCTGTATTCTGCTTATTTGCCTAGCAGCATGACCAATATAAAAAGAGCAAGAGTGCTTAGGCTCGGTGCTGCACTCGGACCCTCTAGGAAAGACTGTAGCCTGGCTGTGTAGCCCGGCCATAATAAATCTTTCTTTCTTTCTCCAGACCCACCTGTCTGTCTGTTTGGGGCATTTGTGGATCCCAGACTATAACACATATGCACAGAGATAGACACAGGGCATCATTTCTAGCTGAAAAGAGGTATCAGAGGATGCCAATGTCAGGTGGTGGCATTTGAGCCTTCATAATTGGCAGAACAACCAGAAAAACGATGCATAGGAAACGTGGAAAGCACGTCCAGGGGTAGCTGAGTCTAAGAAAGGTGATGAATAGATGTCAAAGGTGGAAATACTGGGTGATCCTGATCCTACAATGCATTCAATCTTGAAGGCTCAAACATTTTTCTTTTTCTTTTGAGTCCCAGGAAAAGAAATGGTAATTTTAGGCAAAAGGAGAAACAGGTATCACAAGATACGCTTTGGGCAGAATTAATTACAAGTGTCGGTGGGAAACACCTGAGCAGAAGATGAAAACTCAAAGCTGGTGTTTAGGTCAGACACAGTGGAGTTGTTAGTGGAAGTTATGCAAGGATTCAGGGGAAAGAATGAAAAGAGAGATGAGAGAGAAAAGAGTTAAAGATGAGAAAGATCCACAAAGGATCCTTGGAGAACTACCTTTCAGGACCTTGACCTCATCTAGCACGAAAGTATTCAAAGACTTTAGTGACAAACAAAATCATACAATTACAAATACTAAGGGTCTCACTTTTTAACGAAATTTGTTCTGGAACTAACTCCAGGCCAGCCTCAAACTCATGGTAAACACACGTTTAAGAGTCCTTTCATACTTACAAGCACACTTGAAACAGCAGCAAAGTGAGTTAAGCTCTCATTTCTGCTATTCAGAATACTCAGGACATTTTAAAACAATGTTTCAATGACATCATGTAACATACAGAAAAAGTTTAGCCAACATGCCTGATTTAGGGTGGACGAATTCCTCTATTTCCTACTGGTTGGAATATATTCTGTGTGTTGTTAAAGAAGCAACACTTTTACCTTTGCTCCAGCTGTTTAATGGTAGCAGCCATCTGGTTAGTCTTCTCCTCTAAACGACTGTTTAATTCAGTTTTCTGTTTTACTCCTAAGTCTGAACTCTGTTAGAAAAGAATTATAAAGATCTCTAAAAAAGGTCTTTAAAAAATATAATGGCAAGTAGGAAAGAAACAGTTTTATATTTGTGTATTAGTTAATTTCCAAGTGAAAAAAAAGAAACCAAAAAGCATTTTTGCTAAAATCAGTATTGTTATAGGAAACCTTATCACAGTATCAGAAGGTTCATCAATTTATCGCAGTCCAATAAACACTAGTGAAATTTACAATGCAGCTGATATGCGAGGCTGGAGAGTAGAAATTATGGGATAAAAAGATTTATAGTCAATCTAGATTAAAAAATATTATGTTTAAATACATGAAAGGAAAAAAATATATATGATATAAAAGTACAAAGAGGACTCAGTGTGGAGAGGAAGGAGTCTAAAGGGAGGAAGGGAACATGAGATTAATGGGAGGGAAAAGAAAAACAAATCCCACAGGTACTCATGTGGAACCTAGATTTAAATATCTATTATTTAGATAACACATTTGGAAAAGGAACAGTAGGAGGAGGAAGGAGGACAAGGAGGGTCATGGAGGTGAAGATGAGAAAAGCACAATGATAAAGATATGCACAAAATGCCATAAAAACCCATTAATTGGGGCTGGAGAGATGGCTCAGCGGTTAAGAGCACTGGCTACTCTTGCAGAGGACCCAGGTTCAGTTCCCAGCACCCACGTGGCGACTAACAATTGTCTGTAACTCCAGCTGCAGGGCATCTGAGGCCCTCTTCTGACCTCCTCGGGCACTGCACGACATGGGTGCACCTAACATACATGTAGGCAATACACATACACATAAAAAATAATTAATAAAGAAGTATTAAAAGAAAAAACCCCATTAATTTGTATGCTTACAAAGAAAAAGAAAAAGAAAAGAGAAGAAAAAAGACTTCTCTTCCCGTGAAACAATGTGAAACATAACCTAGATTTTAAGGAACAGCAACAGAGAGTTTTATGATAGTGTTAAGGTAGTCTGTTGGTGGCTGGCTTCAAAATAAGATGTGACTCTTGCCCTGGTATCTGAAGTGTGATTCTACAGAACAGGGCAGGGGGCAGTCCCAGGAGTTCCCAGGGCCATAGTCTATTCATCTCTCCCCTACCTGCAGCTTAAAGGCAAGCTCATGCTTAAGAGCCCTGAGATCATCCAGCTGCTGTCGCAGAGACACCAGGGCATCCTGCTTCTCACAGACATCCTTCTCCAGCATCTTCATGGCCAGTTCCATCTCTTGTCTCATGCTGATCTGGATCTCTAGTTCTTTTTCAACATCCTGCCCCCAAAGGCAAATGAACTGTTTATATTCTTTCTTCAACTAAGTAGACATTGTAAAATTTCACAAGGTAGACCAAAACCCTCAGCATTGAATATTTTGGCAAAAATAAAAAAAGTTATTAAGAATAATAATTAGGCACTCAGGAGGTAGAGGCAGGCGGATCTCTGTGAGTTCAAGGCCTGCCTGGTCTGCATACTGAATTCCAGGGCAACTGGGGCTACAGGGAGATCCTGTTTCAAAAAGGCAAAAAAAAAAAAAAAAAAAAAAAAATTAGGAGGCCCGGCATGGAGATCCATTTTTTTTTTTTTTTTTTTTGAGACGGGGTCTCCCTGTAGCCCCAGCTGTCCTGGAACTCACTACGTAGACCAGGCTGGCCTTGAACTCACAGAGATTCGCTTGCCTCTGCCTCCTGAATGCTGGGAATAAAGGCGTGCGCCACCACGCCAGGCTGAGACCCACGCTTTAAATCCTAGTGCTGGGGAGGCAGAAGCAGATTTCTGTGAGTTCATAGCTGACCTATAGGGAGACCCTATCTTAAAAAAACACAAAAACAAACAAACAAAAAAAGGAATAGCAATTAGTATTAAGTAGAGCAGCATTTTTTCAATAACATACAAATCTGAAAAAACAGTAAGTCAAAGACTGCTGTTGAATGTGTCAAAAATATACACAGATTTGGCCACTTCAGTAGACATAAAGACAACTGGGTATTCTACAATGGAAATTTAAAAATTGTTACAGTAGTCAGCTTAAAACAAAGCAGCTGCAATTCTCCTCAAATTGAATGTTCTTGCTATATTTGAGACACTCTGGATCCCCAGAGTAACAGTTCAGTTACTGGGAATGGTTAAAATGGCTAAGTAAAATTTTAGATTCATTTAGTCAGAAACTTTTTTGTTTCTACCATTCTTACAACAACATAGATTAGCTGAGCAAAAATACAAAGGCATTTATGGTACCCAAGGCACACCCTGGATCTTGCTGGTTTTTTCTTTTTTTTTTTTGGTCTCTTACTGTGAGACAAGAATATGAAAAACCTTAAGATTTATATTATGTGCCACTTAATTGAGGCTCCCTCTTTAAATAATTATCATGATAGAAAATGAATCATACTACTTCTGAAAATTCTGGCAATATTATTCTTAGGATACTATTCCTAGGATACTTCTTATGGAAAGCATTTTAATATCTAATTACAAACACACAGACATTAAAACATTGTGTTTTCAGAAAACCTGAGTTTCTCCATACATTTTTAATTTGAAGTAACTTTTTAGTTCAAATCAAATCACCCTGTTTTTCAGCTTTCCCCATTCTCAGAGACACTGCAGAGGGTGGGGGCGAGGTCCTGTAGTTTGTCATATTATCTGGCTTTCAGGAAACATTAACATGTAAATACCAGGGGTTATTAATATACTGATATTAACACTTGAATAAAAACTGTTACAGGAATAATATTCCTTCTTAGACATTCTTTTTTTTTTTGGTCTTTTTGAGACAGGGTCTCCCTGTAGCCCCAGCTGTCCTGGATTCACTATGGAGACCAGGCTGGCCTCGAACTCACAGAGATCCACCTGCCTCTGCCTCCCAAGTGCTGGGATTAAAGGCGTGCACCATCATGCCCGGCTTCCTTCTTAGACATTCTCACGAAGATATATTTATAAGCTACATGCATAAATATATTTTAATTTCTAAAATAATCTTAATACTGGCTGATATTTTCCATTTATATCTAAACTCAAGAATTCATAAATAAATGAATAAATAAAGGTCCAAACTAAGAGCATGATTCATTCATCTATGATTAGTAAGGGGAAAAGAGCTGCCACCTCCAAGGATACAGCAGAATCTTCCACAGGGCAAGGACTGAGGTAGTAACAAGGACTATGACGTTTAAAAGTCCTAGCAGGGTACCATGGCACACATCTGTAATCCCAGAAGGATTATAGGCAGGAGGACTGCAAGTCTGAGGCCAGCCTGGACTTCATAGCAAGACCCTGTCACAAATAACTAAATAAACCAATATATGTTCTATATACCTAATATTCTATAATATAAACAGTAAAAGTAAAAAAAAATAACGATTTTGACAAATTTTGTGGTTGAAAATACTCAGAAAATGAATTGAGAGCTTCATAGGGAATACGGGTTAAAAGAAGCAGGAGCAAGAAGTGGTTTACAGGATTTATATGAATGCAGTGGAATTGATACTCCTATCTTGATCTGTTGAGCGAAACCTCGTCATAGGCCATTAGCTTTGCATGTGTTCTGGGCTGCTAGAACTCAAGCTAAGTTTACCAATCGCAATTGTGTCTCCTCCTTTAAGTGCTTCCTTGCTTCACTTAGCGCTTGCCCTTCTGCCGTTCTGTCTTGCTTAGGACCCTTGAAAAGATAAATAAAAGATGCATATTTAAGGATTTAAATATGCTGTATCAAATTAGCAGATGCAATAAGAAATTCAAGTTGAATGTACTTTAAATGGCCATGTGGAATTGGGAGCTTTCTGCCACTTTACTTAAAATCCTAAAATGTGTCACCAAAATAGGTGGAGAAGTTCTGAAAATTGGCCTTTGAAAATAATTGTATAGCTGTGTGGTGGCGGCTCATGCCTGTAATCCCAGCACTTGAGGCTGTGACTTTGAGGCCAGCCTGGATTACAGAGTAAGAACCTGTCTCAAAACAAAATAAAAAACAAGGGGCTGGGATATAACTCAGCTGGGAAAGTGTTTGCCTGACATGCATGAAGCCTTAGTTAGCTTCTACCCATAGTACAGCATAAAACTGGATGTGGCAGTTTATACTGTAATCCTGGCACTTGGGAGGTGGAGGCAGGAAGAGTAGGAGTTCAAAGTCATCCTTGGTTACACCTTTAAGGCTAGCCTGAGTTACATGAGACCATGGTTTAAAAAAAAAAAAAACAAAAAAACACAAGGCCGGGCGTGGTGGTGCACACCTTTAATCCCAGCACTCGGGAGGCAGAGGCAGGCAGAACTCTGTGAGTTCAAGGCCAGCCTGGTCTACATAGTAAGTTCTAGGACAGCTGGGGCTACAGGGAGACCCTGTCTCAAAAAGACAACACCCCCCGCCCCCCAAAAAACAAAAAAAACCCAAATCAAAACAAAACACAAACAAATGGTGCTGGTCTCAACTGGAGAGCTACATGTAGAAGAATGAAACTAGAACCTTCTCTCTCATCTTGCACAAACCTCAACTCCAGATAGATCAAGGAGCTCAACATAAGACCTGATACCTTGAATCTGATAGAGTAGAAAGTAGGGAATACATTTGAACTTATTTATAGGCACAGGAAAGGATTTTCCCAATGGCATAGCTGGATCCCGAGGTCACAGAAGAGTAGACGCATAAAGATAAAAGAACTTTTAGAGATAGCAAGACCGGCAGCAGCAATACAAGATATCAGCGAAATTACAAGAGACAAAACAGAGAAATTTACATTCATACCAATCAGAATATTTTAGTTGATAGATCAATTAGAATATTCCCTTAAAGTAGTACTGTCATAATTCAGAACAGTTATGGTATCTGGCCATCCCAAGGGCTAAAATCAATAAACTATGTTCCCCCAAAAGGATTGAACTCAGCTGTAATACCAGTACTTAGGAGGCAGAGGCAGGAAGATCTCAAGTTTGAGGTTGGTCTGGGCTATGTAGTAAGACTGTCTCAAAGAACAACAACAAAAATACAATAAATAAAAAAAAGAATTATACAGTATATAAAAAGGTTTGCAAAAACGCAATTAAAATGTATAAAAAGCTTGGTACTTTAAGGGATTAAGTTATCTAGAGAATTCATTTATGTGTTAACTCTTTCCCAGTGTTACTTTTAAAGAACAGTAGCACAGTGTAAAATAGTAATATATTTGCTATCACAATTTTAACAGCTAAATACAATATAAATCATTAGCACATAAAAACAAGATCTGAATTAGACTTTTTGAAAGTCTCTAAACACGTGTAAGCTGCAGTTATGCCAACTAGTATATTGTATAGGAAAAGACATGACCCTCCATGAACTGCATCCTGCACTTGGTTATGCATAGAGTCTAGGCAAAGCAGTGTGCTTGACACATGCCAATGCCTGGGGCCCCTCTAGATTTCTCCCTATTGTTCACCACAGACGTCTTCTTCATGAATATTTTTTATTTTATTTATTTATTTTTATATGTATGGGTGTTTTGCCTACATGTATGTAAGTGTACCATGTGCATGTAATGCCTGTGGAGGCCAGAAAAGGGTGTCAAGATCTCCTGTAACTGGAGCCACCATGTGGGTGATGGGAGCCAAAACCCAGATCTCTGCAATAGCAGCATGTACTCTTAACTGCTGAGCCATTTCTCTAGCCCTCTCCATGAATGTTTTATAATCCAGCAAGGATTTACCTTCCGATTGGATTCCAGTATGTAGGAGCTCTCTTCTTTGACTCGTTCCATTTCTTCTTGCAAGGTAATGATTCTGTTGTTTGCAACCGCAAGCTGTTAATCAAATTAAAAATAATAGTTTAGTCTTCTTATAAGCCAGACAGGTGGTACATGCCTGTAATCCCACTGGAAGCTGAAGCATGTCAGTTCTAGTCACCCTGGGCTACACTGTGAGATCCTATTTCAGAAAAATAAATGTTATGAGGAACTTAGAAGAAATATCCTTAAAATGGGTAAAATAAAAATAAACACTTTGTGACATTGCTGCTTTTATGTGAATACTTTTACTTTAGATGTATATGTGATATGTATGTATATGCATATGTGTACACATGGGTGTACAGGACTGTGCATGTGCGCTTGTGTGTAAGCCAAAGATTGATGTTGGGCATCTTTCTCTATCATTCTCTACCTTAGTTTTGGATACAGGCTCTCATACTGAACCTAGAGCTTGAGTTTTGGCTAGAATGGGTGCCAGGGAGGCACAAAATCTGCCGTCTCCACTCCAAATTGTTAGGGTTACAGATGTGTGCTGCCACTCCCAGCTTTCATGCTGGTGCTGAAGATCCAAACTCAAGTCCTTGTGCTTGCATAGCAAGTACTTTACCCACTGAGTCACCTCCCAGTCTTGGGAAACCTTTTTTTCCAGGCCCAAATGTTAGGAAGGTTTAATTGAAGACAGCCTTTTATAGACAGTTTGTCAGTATATTTATTCAGAATACTTCTAAAATGTTTAGATAGAGTGAAAGCCTATCTCAAACACACACAGCAGTGAAACACTGTCTTAAAAAAAGGCACTTTGTGCCATGGAACCATGTGGTGAATCCTCCGAATGACCTTTTATAGATAATTCTGAACGATTAAAGAAAGAGTTCTTACCCTGAAAGACCCATGAAGCATTGAAAGATTTTTCATTTCAGCATTTCAGAATACCATGTCTTATCAAGGCCACATCATTGCGGCTTGAAACATTTTTCCCTTCTTTACAAGTATAGAACTAAGTTTCCTGCAAAGACTGTGAAGGCACCTGAGTGAGGCCAGGAGGAAGGATTAAGCAGGCTCCTCAGAATGGAGTGGGGGGCTCCTTTCTGTCTCTCTGACTGCAACTGCAGGTTCTGCTCAGTTCCTGTTCTAACTGAATATTGAGGAGTTTGGGCTCAGGCACTTTCTGGAGGCAGACCTGAAAACCTGCTTATCTTTCTACTCAATGGGTTTATGTGTAAAAAAGTAATTCTGGACATAATCTATGCTCTAGACTCAAGTGGGTCCTCAGACAAATCACTCCAAGATCTCAACTTAAAAAAGATTGGGAAACCCGATTTCAGATGCAGACCCAAGCGAGTGTTCTAACTAATTCAGCTTTATCAACAGTAAAGTGGATATTTATGTTTTAATTTTTGTGACACTGGTTCAGAGTCAGGAGGAGGAAAAGAGGACATTTTATATAGAAATTTAAAATGGTCTTCTTATTTCAAAAAATGAAAATGGTTAAGTCAGGCCTGAATCTCTTTATCTGCTTTCTATAAAGCATGCAAAGTGCTTACCTATCTTTGAAAATTAAGTTTCAAGAAAATAAAAGTGGGCTTGGGAGATGGCTCAGCAGATGAAGTGCTTGCTGCCAAAGCCTATTGATCTGAGTTTGATTCCTGAAATGCACATAAAGGTGGAAGGCGAGAACCGACTCCACAAAGTTGTCCTCTGGCTTCCACAGTACTCATATCCACATGTACACATCATATACATATACAATAATAAAATAAAAAGAAATGTCATTAGTAAAATGAATGAATGAATAAATAAATGAGCATCATCAGTGTGATAAATCTAAGTCACAAGGACAATTCTTGTGAATCAATGAATAAGTTTCATTTATTGAATACTTGACATGTGTTAGGCACTGTTTTAATGTGCATTAATTCATTTAATTTGCACAATTTTATAAAATACTATCATGATTTCTCTTTTCATTTGTAAACCAAAGAATGAAGGCTTAAATATTTGATACAGGATTGGAGAGTTAAAATGTAGAAGGGCTAGAACACAAACCCACGTGGTTTAACTGTCAGATTACTTCAATAAAGTAGCAGCAGAATCTCAGCAAAAAGTGTCTGTGCTGGTAGGTCATGGTGGCACATGCCTTTAATTTCGGCACTTAGGAAGCAGAAGCAGGGGAATCTCTGTAAGCTTGAGGCCAGTCTCATCTACATATCAAGTTCCAGGGCAGTCAGGACTACATAGTGAGATCTCATCTGAAAAAAAGGTGTCAGTGATGACTTTAAAAAAAAGCCCTAATTCCAAAGATTCTTTAAAAATTTTTTTGATTTCTTATTATTTTATGTGTATGAGTATATTGCTTGCATCTATGTAAGTGCACCGTGTTGTGCAATGCCTGCAGAGGACACAGGAAGGCACTGATCCCCTGAAACTGGAGTTATGGTCAATTATTAGCTACCATGTGGGTGCTGGGATTTGAACTTGGGTCTTCTGCAAGAGTAGCCAATGCTCTTAACCTTTGAGTCATCTCTCCAGCCAGATTCTTTAGTTTTTAATATTAAAAAAGAACCTTTTAAACTGGGCATGGTGATACACAATTGGGAGCAATAGGGAGGCAGAAGCAGGCAAATCTTTGTGAGAGGGAGGCCATCCTGGTCTATATACCAAGTCACAGGCCAGCTAGGGCTACAGGAAACCCTGTTTCAAAACAAAAAACAAAAACAACACTAACAAAAAAAAAACCATTTTATTGATTTTTTTTTTGTGTGTGTATGTGCATGTTCATGTGTGTGTATATATGTGGCATGCATGTGGAGGCCAGAGGACAATTAGCAGGAGCTGATTCTCTCCTCCCACCATGTGGGTTCTGGGAATTGAACTCAGGTATTCAGGCTTGGTGGCCAGTGCCTTTACCCACTGAGCCATCTCACTGGTCCTTTGGTTTCAAAGATTCATAACCACAAAGTTTTGAGATACATAATTTAAGAGTCTTCGTCCATGAATGAAGCACAGAAAGTTAAGAAATAAAGCATTTAAAAAATAGTAACAAAGCTGGGCGTGGTGGTGCATGCCTTTAATCTCAGTACTTGGGAGGCAGAGGCAAGTGGATCTCTGTGAGTTTGAGGTCAGCCTGGTCTCCATAGTGAATCCAGGACAGCCTGGAGCTCCAGGGAGACCCTGTCTCAAGAAACCAAAAACCAAAAACCAAACAAACACAAAAAAACCAAACCAAAACCAAACTGGTAAAGAGCACATACTGCTCTTCCAGAGGACCCCAGTTCAGTTTCCAGCACCTGTGTCAGAAAGCTTACAACTGCCTGTAACTCCAGCTGCCCCTGAGGATAGCTGCATTCACATGTGCACACAACACACAATTAAAATAAAATACAATTATGATAATAGCCTGGTATGGTCGTGCATGCATTTAATCACAGTTCTCAAGAGGCAGAAGCAGGCGGATCTCTTGAGTTTCAGGACAGCCATGACTATAAAGTGAGATACCATCTTAAAAAAAAAAAACCAAAAACAGTGGGGACACATAATCCTAGCACTTTGGAGTCTGAGGCAAAAGGATTAAGTTCAGTGCTAGAGTGGGCTAAACAAAGACCCTCTTTCAAAAACTGACACACAGATATACACTCTCTCTGTTTGTTCTGAAGAAAAGCCGATTGATTAGCATATATATATAAAATTTTCTTTTTGTCTTTTTGAGACAGGGTCTCCCCATAGCCCCCGCTGCCCTGGAACTCACTATGTAGACCAGGCTGGCCTTGAACTCACAGAGATTTGCCTATCTCTGTCTCCAGAGTTCTGGGACTAAAGGCATGCGCCATCACGTCTGGCTAGATTAGCACATTCCTTTTTGGTTTTTTTTTGTTCTTTTTGAGTCAGGGTCTCCCTGAAGCCCAGCGAAGAACTTGCTTTGTAGACTAGGCTGCCCTAGAACTCACAGAGATCTGCCTGCTTCTGCCTCCTGAGTGCTGGAATTAAAGGCGTGTGCCATTCTTAATCAGTGCTTTAATTCTATTTTATTTAAACCAAGTTTACTTCACTCCAAGTTTACTTCAGTGTATATGAGCAAATGAGTTTTGCAATCTGGATAATTTTACTTAAGATTTTCATAGAAATGTCTAATTCTATTAAACAAAACCTGTAGTTTAGCCTTTGTCAAGTTAGGAAATATCTACTTACTAATCAGATGTCAAACATGAAGTTAATTTTCTCTTATTTTAAGGATTTTCCTTAGAGTTTTCACTTTGATACTCTTATCTAGTCTTCAGAGAAATTGTGGGGTTGAAAGGGGAAGTATAAACACCCTCACTGCTACTGAGGAAACCCGGCTTCTCAGGGGTCAGCTGACTGACTTAGGAGGACATGACTTGTAAGCAGTATGACACAGAGCAGGGATTACTGGCTGTCTAACCAGTGCTGTTTGTGTTATGCATCCTAAAAAGATAACAATGCAGGCAGTCATGTAACTTGCCAGTTTAGAACACACAGATCAGTGCCTGACACAAAGAAATCTTTGTCTAAAAAAGGTGGTGGTAAGGGGGAAGATCTTTGTCTTTGTGTAGTTGTACCACATGAATAGTGCCCAAAATATTTACTGAATGAATAAATTATAAGTATCATACTATATGCTAAATACTTACTCTACACTAATCCAGACAAAATGCTCACACGAAGGACACTTAATGAGCTGGGTAGCAGGCTCGGTATAGTACCACTAGGAAAATGAGGACCTGGGCTAGACTGACTGCGCAATCAGGACAAGGAGTTATTTCCTGAGTAGGTATCTCAATGGTCAAATCCTTCATTTCTAGGAGGGCAACAGAAATTACTGATTTCACTAATACATACTAGTAAATTTTATAGGTTAAATAATTTCCAAAACACTTACCTCCTCTGTCAATTTAGTGTTCGACTTCTCTAATGCATCTACTTTTGCCTGAAGGTTGTTTACAGTAGCACTACCAAGAGAAGAAAAAACATGATTGTTTCTTCTGAAAAGCAGAGCAACGGCCTGGACTTGCCTTCTTAACACTCGTCACACTTACCATTCTGTCCATCTAACATTCACAATGTTTTTCAATTTTATTTTTTGAAAGTTTAACTACTAATTACACCAAATAGGGTTCATTGTGATTTTTTCATACATGTATACAAACATGTTGATCTTATCTATACCTCAATACCTTCTCTCATGCCCACAATTTTTGATGGACTCGTATTTCTGAGACAGCGTCTGCCTTAACTGTAGCGTCTTTGGCAGTGGAGTTCATATTCAGCATTGTTGAGTGAAATAAAGGAGCATGCATTACATGACAATTCTGAGGTTTACCTATATATTACAATAACAGCCTACGTGTATATGACTACTCTTCTAAATGGCTTCATTTAACATTAACTCATTTAGTCCTTTCAAAGACATTTCTGTTAGGATCTCTAACTATAGATAAAGAAATCCAAGTATGGAAAGACTAAAACTCTCGTCTAATTTCTCTGTCAAATGGAGCCATATCTTTTCTTGATGGATGTTTTCACAGGTTGTTATTGTCATGCTTACTTCTTGGTCCCCAAAGAAAATGTGCTTAAACTGTTCTTGAATTTATTAGCTGGAACCAAGGGTATTCAAAATTTATCTTGATACTAATAGAGGACCCTAGGCAGGAAGAGAAGAACTCAAAGGACCTTTAGTAGCCATCATTTCCTCAGCCAGCATTTGAAAAATAAGCACCAACATGTCAGTTTTCTCTGAGACAAAGAGCACAATCAGTGGTAATCTCGTGGAAGAAGACAACAACAACAGCAAACTCAAAGTAAAAAGGAGGCCAGTTTTAAGCACTATCATGGGAAATTCCCAAGCTGCTCATAACTCATTTTTAAGTGCTGGTCTTCCTTGGTTAGATTAAAAATAAGCCAGCAGTGGCCTTCCAGTTAATGATAAAAAATCTGTAAGCTGTCTGTAGCAAATTGCAAGGTTAAAGATAAGCCAATGGCATGGACTTTAAATCAGTTCAAAGTTAACAAATTAAAAGGTAAAGATCTGTTAGCCATTCCTTCCCAGCCCCCAGCTAACACAAGTAGAAGGTGAACTGACAATAAATCAAGTTAGCTATTATTCCTTTTATCTTACATATAGCCTCACTTCTAGGTTACCCAGAGCAACTCTTAGTCAAGGACAAGGCTAAATAAAATAGTATTAAGATTAAATATTTCTTCCTTGGTTGGGCCCTACAGGGTGGAATGCTGTGTTTGTGCCGAAGGTCCATCTTACCCTGGAAGGAGGGCAACATTGTAACCCTTCAATAAAATGACGAGGAACTGTTCTGGGCACAGTTCTTCCCTTTCCCAGAGTGCCCTATTTAACCTCCAAGGTGTATCTTTTATTTGTATACTATTATAAATTTAACATTTTCCCCTTCCTCATCTTAGCAGCTGCCAAGATCTGTGGCTTTCCTGCCTGGTGTTTTCTCCTGAATTCCAATAAACTGTCTTTGAGTTCCCTTCTCAGTCCATCTTATTTTGTTTATTATTTTTATTTTATTTTATTTTTTGGTCTTTTTGAGACAGGGTCTCCCTGTAACCCCAGCTGTCTTGGAACTCACTATGTAGACCAGGTTGGCCTTGAACTCACAGAGATCCACCTGTCTCTGCCTCCCAAGTGCTGGGATTAAAGGCATGCACCACCATGCCTGGCTTATTATTTTTATTTTATATGTATGAGTGTATTGCCTGCATATATGTAAGCACACCAGTGTCATGCAATGCCCATGGAGGTCAAAGAGGGCATTGGATCTCTTGGAACTGGAGTTATGGATGGTTGTTTGTCGCCATGTGGGTGCTAGGAATTGAACCCAGGTCCTCTGCAATAGCAGGTAGTGCTCTTAACTGCTAAGCCATCTCTCTGAATCCATTTTTTAAATTCTTTTATCAGTGAGACCCCAAACCTGCAAGGAAATGCTGCCTCTAAATGACAATGCTAATATAACCACACTGTAAATCTCAAATTAAGAATGATCCTCACAATAGAAGTTCTATAAGCTAGGAAGTTTCATAGGCTACAAGCAGGATAATAATCAATGGCTATTTAATTATCCTTCTGAATTATTCAGCAGTATTAGCAGAATTATTTAGCATAATAACATCAAAGAACTTGAGAATGTCAATAGCTTTCGGGCTGTGCTTCTTAGGGCAGAGAAAACTTGCATGTTCTATAGAGTTTTTGGAATAACTGTTGAGTATCTGGTAAATTAATGGCAGTAAGAGTAAAGACAACACCGGTTAGTGATTAAAAACTTAGAGTTTTGACGGGCATGGTGGTACATGCCTTTAATCCCAGCACTCAGGAGGCAGAGGCAGGTGGATCTCTGTGAGATCCTGGTCTACATATTGAGTTCCAGGCCATCTAGGGCTATAGGAGATCCTGTCTCAAAAAACTAAAAAAACAGAACAAACAAAACATATAGTTAATACTATTAACTCAGTGCATCAATGAGAAATGCAAAGGAGAAAGATAATATTAAAGGAATTAAATGGATGGTTTATCTAAGATCAGTCCTGCAGTAGGTGACTTTATCCACTGTACCGAGGGCTGCCAATTCCAAATATAGGTGTGATTTTTTTTTTTAAAATTCTATTTTGTTTGATTTTTGAGACAGGGTTTCACTATGTAGCTATGGCTGACCTGGGACTTGCTGTGTAAATCAAGCTGGCCTGGAACTCAGAGAGATCCACTTGTCTTTGCTTTCTGAGTGCTTGATTAAAGCTGTGTACCACCACACCCAGTATAGCTTATCAACATATTTAATCACTAGAATTGTAATTTCATAATAATCTTAATTGCCTTTCACTAAAAGTCACCAAATCAATGAACTCCCATTTATCCAGTGTTCAACTCTGCTTGGCAATAGAAATTCTCTGTACATTTGTGAAATACTGTTTGACTTGATCCTTATTGGTCATTGTTTTATGCTTCCCTTCTCTCTCAACAAACCCCCAATAAAAGTATTTTGTTCATTCTTTACTTCAGATGTCTGTTGAGTTCCTCAACATAATTCTTCTGGTCCAGAATTGCAGTAATCTGACCATCCCTGGAGGAAAAAAAGAGGGAAGAAACAGATAAATAACAGAAATACCAAGATGTCATCTCTCACCCCAACTTTTCATAAGACCTGAGACTACTGATGCGCATATACACGGAACCAGAAGTTAGACTTGAAACGATCCCTTTATCGACATTAAAGACCCAGTGGTTTAAAAGTGAAAAATAAATCTACGTTAATAAGGCTTTCATAAATGTCAAGATTTTTTGTTTTCTTTCTGTTTCGCTTTATTTTGAGACAAGGTCTCACTATGTAGCCCTGGCTGGCCTGGAACTCAATATATAGACCAGGCTGGCCTGGAACTCACATAGATCCACCTGCCTCAGCCTCTCAAATAGTAGGATCATAGGTGTGGTACTCCCATGCCTGCCTACATTTTCAAGTCCAATATCAAGCTAAGGAGAATTACTGGGCATGGTTGGTTCATGCTTTTGTAATCCCTTCACTTGAGAGGCAAGAGGACAGCCTCAAATTCAAGGTCAGTCTGGTCTATATTTAGTGAGTACTGGGTTATTCTGGGCTACAGAATAGAGACCCTGTTTCAAAAAATCAATCAAAACAAGATAAAACAAAATGATACAGAGAATTGGATTTATTTTATGCATCTTTATTTTGCCTGGCCCTGAACTACACAGCAGGAAAATCATTTATTTAAAAAAACCCTTTTAGGGTTTAATTGTAGGTGCAATAACCAGATATTTTTGTCAAGACTTTATTAAAGTTATAGAGTCAAAAATTCTTTTGGAACTGGGTATGGTGGTGCAGACCTTTAATCCTAGCACTTGGGAGGCAGAGGCAGGTGGATCTCTGTGAGATTGAGGCCAGCCTTGTCTCGAGTTCTAGGCTGACTAGGACTATAGAGAGACCCTGTCTCAAGAAGACCAAAAAAACTAGCAAACAAAATTCTTCTAGGAAGTCTGCTAAATCAGTATTGTTGCAAACTCTGAATTCTACCAAAGAAGAAAATATACTACATCAGAAAAAAAGGGACTTGGTTTCTTCATACATACCCTTCACTACCTTTACTGCTGTTCCCATCCTTGAGATACATTGAAAAATCTATAACTCCAACCTACAGAGAAAATTTTCAGATATTAATATAAAACTGATACTTTTTCTTTCTTTTTTTAAAAAATATTTTATTTATTATTTCTATGTGTATTTGTGTATTGTCTGCATGTAGGTAAGCACACCCGTCATGCAATGTTTGCGGAGGACAGAAGAGGCTGTCGGATTCCCTGAAACTGGAGTTACAGACAGCTAACAGCTGACATGTGGGTGCTGGGATTCGAACCCAGTTCTTCTACAAGAACAGGTAGTGTTCTTAACTGCTGAACCATCTCTCCAGCCCCATAAAATTGATACTTTTCCCAAGGCATAAAACAATGCTTCTTTCTAGGCACTCAAAATAGTAATATAACTATGACAATAGCCAGAAATTTACAATGAAATTCAGTATTTTACTATAAATACAATCGTAAAGTAAGAAATTAAAAGTGTCAAGATAGGCTGGAGAGATGATTCCACATTTAAGAGCACTGGCTGCTCTTGCAGAGGACCTAGGTTGGGTTCTCAGCACCCACACGGTGGCTAACAACTGTATGTAACTCCAATTACAGGGCATATGATGCCCTCTTCTGGCCTCTAGAGGCACTGCATGACACTGGTACACCTACATGTATGCAGGCAATATACTCATATATAAAAAAGAAAAATAAATAAATAAAATTTAAGAGTCAAGTTAAGTCAAGTGGGGGCTGAGGATGTGGCTGAACAATGTACAGTGTATAATGCTTTAGTTCCAGGTCCAGCACATCACATACAAACAAATACACATACACATACCACATACACATACATTCCCCCCCACCACACACACACACACACCCACCCACCCACCACAGACAAGTTCACAACTAAGACAGTCAACAAAGCACTTAGCATTAAAAATCAGGTTTAAACTGTCTTTCTATTCTACTTCTTCCAGGCATTCTTCTACTGACTTTTTATTTCTTTCTATGAGTAACTTTTAAAAACTAAATTTTTAAAAATTAATTTTTATTTTATGTGTATGAGCGTTCTGCCAGCATGTAAGTATACCATGTGCATGCAGTGCCCACCAATGCCAGAAAAGAGCACCAGATCCTCTGGAACTGAAGTTACAGACCATTTTTGAGCCTCCATATGGGTGCTAGGAACCGAACCCCAGTCCTCTGCAAGACCAGTTAGTGCTCTTAACAGTAGAACCATCTCTTCAGACCCTTAAATCTAATTTTTATTCACTTACAAAGAACTAGGCTTCATTCTGACATCTTTCAGCGGCCGGCCTCTATTTCCCCTTCACTCTCCTCACTTCTGCCTTCTCACCCTGAACTTCCTTTTTCATTTCATGTCACGTGACTTTTAGTCTCCCCTTTCTCAGCATCTCTAATTTCCGTTTTGTGGGTTTCTATCTAGTTTTATAGTTTAAAAAGTTATATGTATAATATAAAAACAATACCTACTCCCTTGTAGATACTTCAGAAAATACAGAAAAACAGAAATAATTTAAAATATCCACACCCTCAGCCACCCCAAGATGGCTGCTGCTAACACTGCTGTTCATTCCTTCCAATTGTCACCCAGAACACTTTCATTTTTCAAGACTTCCATTTTATTACTCAATTTTCTTTCTTAAAAAAAAAAAAAAATCAGCCAGGGGTGGTGGTGCACGTCTTTAGTCCCAGTTTGCAGAGGCAGGTGGATCTCTGTGAGTTCAAGGCCAGCCTGGTCTACATATGAGTTCCAGGCTAGCTTGGGCTACAGGGAGACCCTGTCTCAAAAAAAACCAAACCAAACCAAACCAAACCAAACCAACAAAAAAACCAACAACAAAAAATCCACAAAAACAAACAAACAAAAAATCAAACCACATCCTTTTCTATTTTCCCTGAGTAAAATATAATAGAAACTCACCAAAGTATTTCATACAGATGAGATGAGAAACTGTATTAGTGAAAACATGTTTATTATTGGGCAATTAACCGATGCTGGGCTCTGTTCAAAGTAAACTACATTTATGAGCAATAACCCTATTAAATACTCGTATTTTTATCTGTATACTAAGAATCTGAAAGCACCAAAAAACTTACAAAATATATTCAGCTAGAGAACGAGGAAGACAGACTCTGAAATGACATAGCTGGGCTTCAGAGCCTTTACTCTCAGCAACTGCACAACCCCGGCTTTTAAGCCACACCCACACAGTAGAAGAATTACAGCTAAGACAAGAATTTGAAAAACACAAAAACCTACTCTTCATATTAACATCAAAATGAAAGGAAGACCTCTTTATGATTCTCAGAGTTTCCTCTAACTTGGCTGATGTGACCTACTCAACCCAGACCCCAGGGGCACAGGAAACAGTGACACACTTGGTTATGTGCATGTTCTTCCCATACCTGAGAGTCCAGATCTTCTCCTTTCATACAGAAATTGGCATCGATGACATTGAGACCCACCAACAGACCAGCAATTATAGCTCCTTCTTCTTCCATCATGAGGGCATTGGGTTCATAGAACTCACTGTAATGCAAACCCACAAAGCACTGTTACAATAAAACCCCAAACTGAAGCCATGGAAACATGAAGCAAGGAGAAAACCTATCGTTAAAAATGGTCATCTCTTATGATACAAGAGAGAAACAATGCCTAGCCAGTCACGAAAACCAGAGGGAACCATATTATTCCTACAATCTACTGACAAATTATACATAAAAGATC
>NW_008328749.1:1156069-1182418 GCF_000622305.1 Nannospalax galili
GAGGAAAACATTATTGAATATGTCAATTGTGTTGTAATGATATGCTTCTTCTAAGTATGTTGTTATTAAATAAATCATTTTTAAAAATTAAAAAAAAAAACTGCAAATGAACCTAAAAAAAAAAAAAGGTCATCTCTTGACAGAACTTTTTAAAAAAACTTTATGTGTATGAATTTGTTGCCTGCATGTCAGTAAGTGCACCTGTGTCATGCAATGCCCTAGGAAGTCAGAAGAGGGCATCAGATTCCCTGGAACGGGAGTTAGAGATGGTTGTTAGCTGCCATGTGGGTGCTGGGAACTGAACCTGGGTCCTGTGCAAGAGCAGTTAGTGCTCTTAACTGCTAAGACAACTCCAGTCCCACTCTGATAGTACTTTTAAAAAAGGTTTTGATAAAGCATTTTTAGTAATAAATACACTAATAGACTCTTTAGATAATAGATGGTCTGGGTGAAAAAAAGAGGGATCTGGAAAACATTGTGGCTGCAGTAAATATTCAGATTTTTCTGACATATCTCTATTTATGATGCAACATGGGACAATTCTATAATCTTTTTTTTTTTTTTTTTTTTTTATGTGTACGAGTGTATTGCCTGCATGTAGGTAAGTGCGCCTGTGTCGTGCAATGCCCACAGAGAACAGAAGAGGCCACTGGATCCCCTGGAACTGGAGTTACAGGCAGTTGTTAGCTGCAATGTGGGTGCTGGGCTTCAAACCTGGGTCTTCTGCAAGAACAACCAGTGTTCTTAACCACTGAGCCATCTCTCCAGCCCAATTGATAATCTTTTATGTATCTAAAATTGTTTTGATGAAAAAATTCATTTCTTCTAATTTTACTTAAGCACATTCCTTCAATGAGTGAATAAACATCTTAAAATATGAATTTAAAAATGTATTTATCTAGAAACAAGTGCTGCTAGGGACCAAACCTAGATTTTTTTTTTAAACAAATTATTTTTATTTTATGTGTTTGAGTGTTTTACCTGCAATACATGTAAGTGCAATGCCTGGAGAGGTCAGAAGAAGCCATTGGATCCCCTGGAACTGGAGCTACAGATGGTTGTTAGCTGCCATGTAGGTGCTGGGAATCACACCTGGATCCTCTGCAGGAGCAGCCAGTGCTCTTAACCACTGAGCGATCTCTCCAGCCCCTGAACTTAGATCTTAATGAATTAGGCAAGCTTCTACTGCTGAGCCACACCCAGGTACCCCATTTGCCTACAAAACAACATGTATAATACTCTGAAGAAGATTTTAAAGTTTTTTGTTTTTGTTTTGTTTTTTTTTTGTAAAACTTTTGTAAAAAATTTTATTTATTTATAATTTTTTAAGTTTTATGTGTATGCGTGCATTGCTTACATGTAGGTAAGTGCATCCATGTTGTGCAATACGTGCGGAGGTCAGATCCCCTGGGACTGGAATTACAGACAGTTGTTAGCTGCCATATGGGTGCTGGGATTCGAAACCGGGTCTTCTGCAAGAACAACCAGTGTTCTTAACTGCTGAGCCATCTCTCCAGCCCCGGTTTTAAAGTTTTAAGGCATAATTAAATACTACCTAATAATTAAATATTACCTAAACACAGAAAACCCAGTGACATATTCTTACTGTATGAGCCAACAATTGTTTTTTAGTATTTACCTAAGGAGATGAATCAAGCTGACATTCATACAGAAACCTATAAATGGGTGCTAATAGCAGCTCTATTTATAACTGCCCCAAACTGAAAACAACTAAGATGAATAAACAGTGGTACATATATAATGAATTATTATCTAGAACTGAAAAATGAGCTCTCAAGACATAAAAAACATGGATAAAAACTTCTGTATATTACTAAATGAAACATCAGCACACTTATGATTCCAATTGCCTAGCATTCTAGAAAAGGCAAAACCAGGGATATAGGAAATGATCAGAGTAACTGAGAGTTGGAAGAGAGAG
Source organism: Nannospalax galili (assembly GCF_000622305.1). NCBI lineage: Eukaryota > Metazoa > Chordata > Mammalia > Rodentia > Spalacidae > Nannospalax > Nannospalax galili. The sequence continues at coordinate 1,158,012 of NW_008328749.1, forward strand.
GGATAAATGGGTGGAACTAGAGGACATTCCCTGCAGCAACCTACAGGCTGAACAATAAACCCTACACTACCTCAAGGCTTGACTTTTATAAAGTTGAGCCCTGTGGAAATAAGAAAGTTCTGTTGAATGCATCATTTGTCATTCTCCTGTTTTGATCATTTCTTAGGAAGAAACTAATAATCAACAGTGTATGTAGCTGTAGCAGTACCAAAACAATGTTCCATGAAGACCTGCAGAGCAATTGCTAACAAAAACCTCACTTTAAGTTTTCTATCACATATTCTTTACGTGTTACTTCTATGAGGCCATTTTTGAATTTCTTTAGTTAATTTTAATGGCCTAGAAAATGTGCACACACACACACACACACACACACACACACACACACACACACACACATTTGTTTGAGACAGGCTATCTTGTAGCCCAAAATGGCCTTGAACTTGATAAGTAGATTAGGATGACCTTAAACTTCTGATTCTTCTGCTTCTACCTCTTGAGTACTGGGACTGTAGGCATGTCCCACCATGCTCAAATACCAGATGCATTGTTGTATAGAGAACATTTGAGTGGATTACAAACAATGATACACTATGAACATTTCATGTTTTATTGGACATACTGCATTTCTCTTGGCTATGATGACCTGGATCATGGTATCATCATAAGATGCATAAGGTGGAGCTGGAGAGATGGCTCAGTGGTTGAGAGCACAGACTGCTTTTACAGAGGACTCGGGTTTGATTTCCAGTACTCACATGGCAGCTAACAACCATCTGTAACTCCAGTTCTAGGGGATCTAACGGGTTCTTCTGATCTCTGCAGGCATTGCACAACACAAGTGCACTTAAACACATGCAGGCAATACACTCATACACATAAATAAAAATAATAAATAAAATATTTTAAAAATAAGATGTATAAGATGTACTTATAATACCAAATAGTTTTTCAAAATTTCTGGGCCAATTAACTCTCCCATCAGTAGAAAATTACTTCATGTCCTCACCAACATTTGTATTTGTTTTTTTGAGACAGTTAATCCAGGCTGGTCTGAAACTTGCAGCAATCCTCTTGCCTCTGCCTCACAAATGCTGGGATTGCAGGTGTGCATCACTACAACTGGCCAATACTTGGTATTATCTGTCCTTTCATTTTGGCCATTTTGTGGGTATGCAGCAATATTACCTTGTTTCGTTACATTTATTTATTTAATGTGAGAGTGGGTGAATAGGTGCCACAGTGTGGAGGCCAGAGGACAATTTTCAGGAGTTTGTTTTCTCCTTCTATCATGTGGGTTCCAGGGTTTGAACTCCATTCATTGGGCTTAGCAGCAAGCATCTTTACCTTGTTATCTTGCTGGCCCACCTTGTTTTTGTATGTATTAAATAATGGTTAGTGAAGTTAGGCATCTTTTTATATGATTACTAGTCACTTAAAGTTGCTCTTTCTGCCAGGCAAGGTGACACATGCCTTTAATTCCAGCATTTGGGAGGCAGAGGCAGGCAGATCTCTGTGAGTTTGAGGCAAGCCTGGTCTACATAGTGATTTCCAGGCCAGCTGGGATTACAGGGAGACCCTGTCTCAAAAAACACAAAAACAAAAAACCCAAAACAAAAGAAAAAAAAAAACCGAAGCAAAAAAAAAATTAAAAAGTTGCTCTTTTCCGAATCTTAAATTTTGTGTCCATTTTCCTAACTTTTTTTTTTTGCATTTTCTTCACTAGATTGGTAGACTTCTTTATGTCCATCCTTTGAACATGTATAATAGTAATTAATATTATAAACATCTCCTTTCACTCTCTGGGTTGCCTTTTAAGTAAGGATATATATATATATATTTTTTTTTTTTTCCTTTTCTTTTGTCTTTTTGAAATAGGGTCTCCCTGTAGCCCCAGCTGGCCTGGAACTCACTTTGTAGGCCAGAGTGGCCTCGAATTCAGATATCTGCCTGCCTCTGCCTCCCGAGTGCTGGGATGACAGGCATGCACCACCACGCCTGGCTCTATTTATTTATGTTTTTTATGTGTATGAATATTTTGCTTGCATGTATGCTTGTACACCAAATGTGTGCCTGAGGAGGTCAGAAGAGGGTGTTGGATTCCACAGAACTAGATTTACAGATGGTTGTGAGCTGCCACTTGGGTGCTGGGAGCCAAACCCCAGTCCTCTGCAAGATCAGCAAGTACTTTGAACTGCTGAGCCATCTCTCCAGTTCCACCTTTACTTTTAGTGTTATGCATATATTCTGCGCGTGTGTGTGTGGTGTGTGTGTGTGTGTGTGTGTGTGTGTGTGTGTGTGTGTGTTTAGACAGGGTTTTGCTATGCAGCTCACGCAAACTCATGATACATGTGAAAATATTTTTATGGCATGGTCTATATGAATTGAATGTTACATGTCAACTTCTTGTCTTATTAGGTAGGCTAACGGATCATAATCCTTCCTTGTTTTCTGTAGGTGTAAGTTTTGGCTTACTTGCAAAGGACCACAATATGCCACAGTGACAGATACAACACGCATTGTATAAAACATCTTTTTGACACTATGAGTGTATGAGGTGTGGTACAAAGTATTAATGAAACTGGTTTGCATCAATTGTTTTTGACCTATACAAATGGTAAATTTATATGGTTCAACTTTGTATAGACACATCAAGGAAAGAAAGTTCCAGGAGGTGTTCATACCTGAGAAGTTCCTTCTTATTGATCAAAGCTTTCATATATTCAGAAAGTTTCTTTTGCATTAATGCCAAACGTAGCCAGGCTCTTCCTCTGCCTACTGGTGTCCTACAAGAACACAGAAAGCAAATAACTAAGAACAGAGCAAAAGGCAGGGCAGAGGCCAGCATGGAAAGATTCATGTGCTCTTGCCAATGGTCTCACAGTACAGCACTACGACCCTCCTCATATTCCCTGTTCCCATTCCTACACAAGCAATTGTGTGTGGGACAGTGAGACCAAGGGGTGTATTTGGAAGACATGTTCTCACAATTAATTAATTAATTAGCTGTAGTTTGAAAAAGAGAACACTGTTTGGCCCACCTAGAAAGTTCAGCTTAGTACTGATAAATTTTCCTAAGTTTAGAGTGGGTTATATAAGTAGCCAACCACTACTGTGGACACAGAAAGCCTTTATTCAAGTAAAATTAAACCAGTCTCATGTAGGAAGCTGATCACTACTTTTTCCTCCAAATTTGAAAGCAGGCTGTAGGTTCTTGAATCTCATTTGACAACTTTTTATTTTATTTTTGGCTTTGAAACCCCATGGAAGAGAATTTTTTCCTAAGTAAGTCAGGTATATTATCTCCAAAAGCCAAATTTAAGATTTGCTAACTGATTCTAACAAGTGCTCTTAATAAAGAGGAAATGCTTGCTATTTGTAACATGAAGCCAACCTCCCTTAGACCAGTATCCTTCAAGGACACATTTGTTTAAAAAGAATACGAGCCCGTTCTGTCCTAACAGTATCTAATTGTAACATGATGAATTTGTATTGTTCTAAAAATGCTTGTGAACATTATCTTTAACACCCTTCTCCAAGGAGAGAAACAGAATTTAACCTGAGACTTACTTAAGTCCTGGAAGGTCTTTGACACTTGCTGTTATCTCTGCCGCTTCTGGAACAAGTTTTTCTACCAGTTCTAGAGGCCCCCAGAAGGATTTATTTTGTCCAAGAAAAGTTTTCTTGGCTAAGACAACAGAAAAAAACAGTATTTTAAAAATTCTTTCAACATAAATATCCCTTCACTACATACACACAGAGGTATGCATATACTTGCATGCCATGTGCAAATTCTCTCTCTCTCTCTTTCTCTCTCTCTCAAATATATACACAGTCTTCAACATCCTTTCCAGGGATCTAATTCTAGGCAATTAGTTTAAAAATTATTCATGTGGGCTAAAGAGATCAATCAGTTGATAAAATGCTTGCCACGCAAGTGTTAGAACCAGAATTCTGATCCCCAGAGCTCACATAACAGCCAAGTAGGTATGGTGGCTGGCTTGTACTCCCAGCACTCAGGAAGGAGACAGATGTGGAATCCTTGGGGCAAGCTGACCAGTTAGATTAGGTAAACAGGTGAGATCAACAATCAATAAGTGGGACCTCATTACATTGCAAAGCTTCTGTACAGCAAAAGAAACAACCAAGGAAGGAAAGAGGAAACCCACTGAGTGGGAGAAAACATTCACAAGCTACACATCCGACAGGATTCATATCCAGAATATAGAAAGAACTCAAAAACAAAGAAATAAGAAAATAAATGGCCCAATAAAAAGATGGGCACTAGACCTGAACAGAGAGTTCTCAAATGAAGAAATAAAAATAGCTAAGAAGCACCTTAAAAAGTGCTCAACATCCTTAGTAAGTAGAGAAATGCAGATAAAAAACCACTTCAAGATTCCATCTTACCCCAGTCAGATTGGCAAAGATCAAGAGAATGAAAGACTCCAAATGCTAGAAAGGATGTGGAAAAGAGAAATGTTCATTCACTGCTGGTGGAAATGCAAACTTGTACAACCACTATGGAAAGCAGGTAGGTGAGCCCTCAAAAAACTAAAAATGAACCTACCATATGATCCAGTGATACCACTCCTTGGCATGTACCCAAAGGACTCATCCTACTGTAGAGATACTGGTTCATCCATGTTTGTTACTGCTCTCTCCACAATAGCTAAGAAATGGAAACAACCTAAATGTCCCTCAACTGACGAATGGATAATAAAAGTGTGGTAAATCTACACAATGGAGTTCTACTCAGCAGTAAGAAGAGATGAAATTATGAAATTTGTAGGTAAATGGATGTAACTACAGAGTGTTGTACTAAGTGAAGTAACACAAATGCAGAAAAGCAAGCGATGTATGTTCTCCCTCATTTGTGGATTGTAGCACCAATTCCTTATATATGTGAATATATAAACTCTGATGTAACATCAGGAGCCAGGAAAATGGAAAGGATACATGGAGGTAAAGGAAAAGAAAGAAACCAAAATGAGGATAGTAGGAAACAGATGTTACCAGAGGGAGGTGAGGAAAGTGGGAGTGTTTGGTAGGGAGGAAAGGAGGGAAGGACATGCAAGGGGCCATGGTGTGTGTGTGTTGTGGGGAGGGAAATCAGGAGAGGGAAAATGGTGGGAGATGGGTGTTATGGGGGGTGGGGATAATGGGGCTGCTGGGACTAGTGAGGGAGGAGGGAGGCCAGATGGGAGAAAAAAGAGTAGAGATGAATGAATCTTGTGGGGCTAGGAAACCTAGAGGGAAATGTGATGTCCTTGAAACCCTGTGAGAAATGCACATACACTGTCTGAACATTAGTGTATATGTATACCTGGGAGCTACTTAGCAAGACAGAAGAGACCTCCTTTTGAGTAATTGGTGAGGGTGGTCCAGGAGACTACCCAAATAACACAGGCTACTGCCAAGCACCTTGGTTATTCCCAGAACTTGTAGATGAAACCTCTTGCTGAAGACAGGACATACTTTGGATACAGGATTTGAAGCAATGGAGCAGGAACTGACCTGGAAGCCTTCTAACTGAAGTTTGGCTATCATAATGCTAGATGATGATATGCATACTGCAAGAGAGAAAACCAATCAATCGTTCAACCCAGCCCTAAAGCCTAATAACCATAATGACCAACATGGCAAATTACCTCTATTGGTGCAGTAGTAGCACTGTTATCTGGGGGCAATCAACAGCTATGTAACTGGACTTAAAGCCCTCTCAATGGGAGTGAACTCATGGGTGGCATTGTAAACTCAGCCAAATACATATGGCAGGAGAGGACACAGATCCTAGGAAAACCCTATTTCTTTCATATCTCTAGACAAAATTTCTTACTATATGATAAATATTGATCCTTATATTTACAGACAAGCATGCTGTATACCACTCTTCAAAGAAGCTTTTTTTTGCAACAGATGGAGGCTACTGAAGAACTGTACATCTGATCAGACACAGAGAAGTACATCTGAGAGATGCCCAGTACTAGGTGACACATCAACAGTTGAATCTCTACAAGTAAGGCTCACGGAACATAGCAGAACTAGGGGTAGAGAGAAAACTAATGCATCCTTCAACTCTCATCAGTAAAGCTTCCTTATACAACAGAGTGTGATGCACACAGAAGGCCACAGTTGACCAAGTTTTAAAGAATAAGAGACTGCAGAGTGTAAGATAGGACTCCTATATGGAACCTCACCCACCCATGGCTCAGGGACCATTTTGGAAGAGGGGGCAGAAAGACTGTAAGAGCCAGGGCTGGTTCATGAACACAGGGAAGGCAGAGGCTTTCAGGCCACTGGAAGCTTACATATGTGAACTTGCGGCAATGGTGGCATTGAGCACAGGACACACACCAACTCAATTAAACAAGAGCCCAGAGGGGAGAGAAATGGGTGACAGGCTGGCACTAGACTGAGAACTATTAGAGACTAACTGCTGCTGGGTGGGGGAAAGTATGCCTAGATGGGCTGATTAGACTCTAGAGGATTAATTTACCCTGCAGGACATCTGGGTACAAATGCCTGAATGGATAGGACTTAACATGGGCGGGGAAGGGGTCTAAATTTGATTAAGAACTGTTGTATGAAATTACAAAAGCTCAACAAAAATATTTATTAAAAAGAATCAGTGAGCTTCAGGTTCAGCCAAAGACCCTGACTCAGTAAATAAAATGGAAAATGAAATAGGAAGACCCTCGATACCAACCTCTGGCCTTCACACACCTTTGCACACAGGTACAAATGGGCACATGTGCACCCATATACATATGCACATTCATACACACACGTACACATACCACATACACATGCAAAAAATTAAGGTTTTGGAATAGATAAAATTTAAAAAAATAGCCAGGCATGGTGGCACACACCTTTAATCCCAGCACTTGGGAGGCAGAGGCAGGTGGATCTTTGGGAGTTCGAGGCCAGCCTGGTCTACACACTGAGTTCTAGGACAGCTGGGGCTACAAGGAGATATTGTCTCAAAAAAGACAAAAAAATACAAAAAAAAATAAATAAAAAATGGTGTACTTCCAAGATTCAGTTCTTTCCTCTTTCAAGAAGAATTTGTAATCTAGTCCTATAATATAATAATATAATGATACATTTTAATAATTTAGTACTTAAGATCATGTGGTATTAATGAAGAAAACAGTACCATGAAAAACTGAATATTGAGAAGGGAGGGTGTGCAAGGGTGAGGAAAACCAAGGTCTGCCTTAAAACTGGTTAAGCGAGAAGGGCCATGAAGCAAGAGGCAGGAAAGCTGAGCCCAGTCCCTGTTCTGCCCCAACTTGCAGCGTGACTTTGGGAAGTCACATTCCATTCTAGGCAGGCCTATTTCCTAGTCAGTCAAATAGAGCTGCTATCTTGGATTTAATTATTTATAGTGGCCATTTCAACTCTAATATCCAATGACGTGTGCTTTTTAAGTTCTATAAATTCTTTAAGCCAACCATAACTCTGCTCCCATACAGGTTGCATTCCATTAATATTTATAAAACATTTTTTTGAGAGCGGGTCTTACTATCTAACACTGGCTAGCTAGCCTTGAACTCACAGGGATACACCTGACTCTGCCTCTCAAGTGTTGGGTTGAAAGGCATGCACCAACATACCCACACTTTAATTTTTTTCTGTCTTTTTTGAGACAGGGTCTCCTTGTAGCCCCAGCTGTCCTGGGACTCACTAGGTAGACCAGGCTGGCCTCGAACTCACAGAGATTCACCTGTCTCTGCCTCCCAAGTGCTGGGGTTAAATGTATGGGCCACCATGCCTGGTGCACTTTAATATTACGAATCCACAGAGAATGTTTTCTTTTTGGCTATGTGTTGCTAGGAACCTGCTGCACGTTTACATTTTGAGGCCCATAGCCCACCTTTCAAGCCATGCTTCAGACAGTGTTCCATCACCACGAAGAACTGCTGGAGAGGTGCATAGTCAGAGTCCAGAGTCCGTCCCAGGTTCAGAGCTGATTCAATCAAGCCCTTGATCGAAAGCTTGGCCATGTTCATCAGGTTCATGCGCTCGTTAGCCATGAGATAATTAGGATCTGTGGGAAGAGCAAGAGGATGAATTTGGTTAGTGGAAGATTCAATATGAAGCACAGTGTAATTTCACCAATTTGATGTTTGCACTGATGGCATAAAAGCAGCTGTGGGAAGGACTGCTAGTGACTTGTCATGAGCCAAGGAAGTGGCACCATACTATTAGTTTTGGTTATGTTCTTCCTGGCTGTGTACTTGCTGTGGAAAAAAGATGTCAATTTCCCTTTAAAAATCCCTAAGCCTTAAATATAGCTCTGCTACCAACCTATCTGGTCACCTGCCAAAGCTTACTACTATGTCACACTGGCACCAGGCTCAGCTTCTACAGTCACCTGCCCCCTTGTTGGACAGCTTATGAAGTGTTCAAGATAGAGCCAATGTAGGAAAAAGGGATAAAGTGCTTATGCAAGTACCTCCAAGTATATGATTTTTTTGATTAGTATTTATACCAATCCTCATTATTAGTGAATTAAATATTAGCATTATTGGTATGAGAACCTAACTCCTGGCATTGCAAAACTCAGCATACAGTGTCAGTTTATCTTAGTGAGATAAACTACTTGAGAAAAGGGACCCAGGACCCCATTTTATTTGGCATAATTCAGAAGAGTCTAGGCATTGTTTACTTTTTATAATTGTGGTCACCACCCCGGCCCCTGTACCCACCCACCAAAGTTTCATTAGAACTTCAAGCAATCCTTCAGCCTCAGCCTTCAGAGTGTTGTGATTACAGGCATGTACTACCACATTCATTTAATTGTGGTCTTAACTGCTTCTTGTAATGAGCTATGCAGCTGCTCAAAGCACACTAATCAATAACAGAACCGGAGTCCAGAATGCCTCTGTCCAACTCCAGCCTATGTTCTTGCTCACTATAACCTACATAACTGATGACTAAAAACTGCCTAGAGCTCTATGAAACATTTCACCTCTGCTGAAGATGAAAGTCTTAATAAAACCATACTTCCATCATACAAATAATCCACTTAACACAAAATGGGGATTATTTTATGGAAATTGTCAAGTACTTTTTTTCATACTATGTTTTTATTTATACCTGCCTTCATAGTTAACAGAGCAAAATAGCCAAAGCTTTAACTAACTTACATCAAGTTCAAAGACCCAGCACTAGGGAGGCAGAGGCAGGCAGATCTCTGTGAGTTTAAGGCCAGCCTAGTCTACATAGTGAGTTCCAGGCCAGCTGGGGCTACAGGGAGACTCTGTCTCAACAAAACAAAACAAACAAACAAACAAAAAAACAGAAAACACAACAAAAACAAAAAACCAAATATTCACAGACTTACAGCCCTAACAATGTAAATCTTGATTTATTGCAACATTCTCTTAGGTAATATTGTAACTACCTTATAAAGTTTTGAGGACAGTGCTTTACTATGTAGCTCAGGCTGGTCATGAATTAACAATCCTCCTTCACATAAAAGAACATTGGTGCAGTAGTGGCACTTTTATCTTGGGGGTAATCAACAGCTACCTAATTGGACTTAAAGACCACTCAATAGGAGGAAACTCATGTGTGGCACTGTAAACTCAGCCAAATACACATAGCTGGAGAGGTCATAGATCTTAGAGAAAATTCCAGGGCTGTCACATCCCCAGATAAATGTAATGTCTTACAATGTGAAAAATATGGATCCTTAAATTTATAGATATGTATCCCAGTCATCATCCCCCAAAGAAGCTTCTTTTTCAAGAGACAGAGATAATTACAGAGTTCCACAACTGGTCACACACACAGATTGTCTGTGAATTTTCCAGGTCTAAGTGGTAAATTTAGGATGCAACCTCTACACCTAAGACTCAAGGGATGAAGAGACCACTAATGCATCTTTCAATTCTCATCAATGAAGCTTCCTCATGCAATAGAGGACCAGGAATACAAAAGGTCACAAATGGCCAAAATGGAGAGAATAAGAGTCTGCAGAGTGTGGGTCCTTGGATGGGTATCCCATATTGAGGTCCACCCACCCAGGGCTCAGGGACCATTGTAGAAGAGGGGGCAGAAAGATTGTAAGAGCCAGGGAGGAGGTGCATTACCATACAGAAATAGTTCTACTGCCGCCAGGGACCCTTCTCATACAAACCTACAGCAATGGTGTCATCATACACAAGACCCATACAAACTTAAGCAGACAAAAACCCAGCACAGAACTGTGGAAATGAACATCAAGCCCCAATCTTAGTCAAAGAATTATTGGCAGCTGATTACTGATGGGTGAGGAAGAGCTGATCTTCTTGAAGGGAGAGACTCTAGATAGGCAGACTAAATCCTGGTGGATGAACTTGCACTGAGGGATGTCTCAGGACACTAACTTTACATAATAGGCCTTATCACAAATGACAGAATGTATTAACTCCAGTGGGGGTGGGGGCTATGGAAGGGGGCCAAAGTGGAAGGGGCATGGGTGGTATCAAGATGATTTTATGTATGAAATACACAAAAATTCAATAAAAAAATTTAAAAAAGGAATTCTGATTTGGGACTGGGATACTTGAGCTACACAAAGATTAACTAGGGCCTGCTGGAATTAAAGTCCTGTCACCTTAGACTTCATTCCCAGGGTGCCAGAACCTATTAAAGTAACCTGTGCCAAATATAAGCAATCAACTCATTCTTTAGAACATATTTTCTTCAAAAGTATACACACAAAACCCAAATCCCATCCTCCCCCGAAACAACCCAAACGCTGCTCTCAACCTTAGCACCACCACTGACTTTTTGAACTATATAATCCTATTCTATGAATTAAGTCAGAGTGTCTCAGGTGTCAGTAGCCTCCAATCCTGACAACCAAAGCTATCTCTGGGTATCAATAAATGTCCCTAGAAGACAAAAACAAACAAATAAAGCTTCCCTTCCTCTGGAAAAACTATTAGTCTAAACAAACACAAATCAGGGGCTAGGGAGAAGGTTCAGTGGTTAAAAGCATTGGCTGCTCTTGCAGAGGACTCAGGTTCAGTTCCCAGCACCCACATGGCAGCTAACAACTGTCTGTAAGTCCAGTTCTGGGCAAATCTGATGCCCTTTTCTGACTTCCATGGGCACTGCACAACACGGGTGCACTTACATACACATGGGCAATACACTCATACACATAAAATAAAAATAATAGATATTAAAAAAATAAACAAAATTCAGGAGAGTTTGACTATTTGACACAGAGCTTAAAAATATGAATGTAAGCTGGGCGTGGTGGTGCATACCTTTAGTTCCGTCACTGGGGAGGCAGAGGCAAGAGGATCTCTGTGAGTTCAAGACCAGTCTAGTCTCCATAGTGAATCCAGGCCAGCTGTGGCTACAGGGAAACCCTGTCTAAAAAAGACATATATATATATATATATATATATATATGTATAATATATATGAATGTATTTCTTTCTCATTGTTAAAACAAAGTTAAAGTAAGTAGCATTCAATTCTGATTTTATGTGTATGAGTATATTGCTTGCATGAACCTAAGTGCATCCATGTTGTGCAATGCCCGCAGAGGACAGAAGAGGGTGTCCGATCCTCTGGAACTGGAGTTACAGACAGTTGTTAGCTACCATGTGAGTGCTGGGATTTGAACCCAGGTCTTCTGCAAGAACAGCCAGTGTTCTTAACCACTGAGCCATTTCTCTAGCCCCTCAATTTTTATTTTTAATCAAGATTTTCCTGATAAAGAGTATTGTCAGTGTGGGAATTAAATTTTAATTATATTTTCTGGTTAGTGCTATGCAAACTACTGAAAATAGTACCCAAATATTTTTTCTATTTTTGTGATGGTAGCTACTAATAAAGATTAAATCATTAACTTGTTATATAATATGAAATTTTTCTATTCAGTTTATTACTTGCTTTGAATTGTATTCAAGTATAAATGATGTTTCAGAGTGAATCTGTACTCCAAAAAGGACTGCAGTGAGTTGACGGCACAGAGGGACATCAGAGAAGCAGCTAAAGCTTTGTACAGATATGGCTGCTGGCTACACGGGAGTGCAGAAAGGGTGGGAATTTACTGAGGCAAACAATTGCAGCATACTTTTAACAACACAAAGAAAAATATTTTTAAAAAATATGCATGACTTTTGGGATGAGGGTGCAGCTCAGTGAGAGTGTTGTCTAGCATTCTGTGCTCAACAGAAACAAAAGCATAATGTTCACAGCACCATTAGTTGCATTTTTCCTAAGAGAAAAACAATTAACATTCAAAAATTTTCACAGTGCTAACATTTAACATGTTATTTCAATAGTGAACTTTCATGCAATTACCATTTCAACAGTGAACATCTATTATACTTTAGTCCTTGGGTTTAGTGCTAGGAATACAGAGTAATAGACCATGCCACCAAAGTACTTCTCACTTATCAAACTTCATTAATAAGAACTTCTGTAGAACAGATGAGGGCAATGCACAGTAATAACCTGACATTTCAGGACAGGTACTATCAACTTGGACAAAGATCAATTTTATTACAGGACAAATAATTTAAATTTTTACTTATTTATTATTTTATTTTATGTGTATGCATGTATTGCCTGCATGTATATAAGTGTACCCGTGTTGTGCAATGCCCATGGAGGACAGAAGAGGCCTTTGGATCCCCTGGAACTGGCATCATGGACAGTTGTTAGCTGCCATGTGGGTGCTGGGATTCAAACCCAGGTCTTCTGCAAGAACAGCCAGGGGTCTTTTTTTTTTTAATTGATTTTTTTTGTGTATTTCATATAAAACATCCCAAACAATCTTACTCATCTTTATACCTGCATCCCAAAGCTCCCCCCCCCCCCCGGCCACTGGAGCCCATATACCCTGTCATCTGTCATCTCTGTTACTGTCTACTGTGTTGTCAGTGCTCCCAGCCATTCCCCAATGCAAGTCCATCCACTGAGTCTAGTCAGCCTATCTAGAGTCCCTTGTTTTAGGAAGATCAGCTCTTCCTCATCTAGCAGCAATCAGCTGCCAACATTCCTTTAGATAAGATTGGGGTCTGCTGTTCATTTTCCCAGTTCTATGCTGGGTTACTGTCTGGGAGTCTCTTGGGCCATCCTGGCCAACAACTCAAAGGAAGGTATCTCCTGTCTGGCATTGTTTCTTGTTATGTAGCCTTTAGCTATGCATACGGACTCTTAAAAAATTATATTGACCCCTTTAATCTTTGGTTATAATTTCATTTTGGGTGTTTAAGACCACATGGTTGGCCCAATTAAACCAATTTATTTTTACTCTTAAGGTCATTTGATGATCTGTTCTTCAGGGGTCACATGGGCTTGGGATGAGTCCCTGGCTCCTTTCTTTGACCAGTTCCATCTATGTGAAGATAAGTCAAGGTCCTGCTCACTGAGACATCTCTCCAGCCACTAGGACAAATAATTCAAATGCTTTATATTAAACAAAAATATCCATTCAATGGAATCAAATGTAAATTGTTCATATTTTTAAGGCCAAGATAGTAGATACAACATCAATATAGGGTTTCAGGCAAGCTGTATGTATAATATGACTTCCTCTGCCATTTGGTACTTGTTTAAAATTAAGAAAAAATATTTTATTGCTTTTATTTTATGTATATGAGCACATTGCCTGCACACATGTAAGCACACCCATGTTGTGCAATGCCCGCAGAAGTCAGAAGAGGGTGTTGGAATTGGAGTTATGGATGGTTATTAGCTGCCATGTGGGTACTGGGAATTGAACCCAAGTCTGCTGCAAGAGCAGCCAGTGCTCTTGACTGCTGTGCCATCTCTCCAGTCCCTAAAATATTTTTTGAAGTCAGGTGTGGTAGTGTATGCCTTTAGTCCCAGCACTTGGAAAGCAGAGGCAGGCAGATCTTTGTGAGATCTAAGCCAGAATGGTCTATGTTGTGAGTTACAGGCCATCTGTGGCTACTGGGAGACTCTGTCTCAAAAGACAAAAAACCCACATTTTTTTGGATTTATTTATTTTTATTTTGTGTATAAGAGTGTTTTGCCTACATGTAAGTGTATCCATGCATGCAATGTCCATGAAGGCCAGAAGAGGGCATTGGATCCCTTAGAACTAGAGTTACCAATGATTGTTAGCTACACTGTGGGTACTGGGAACTGAACCCTAGTCCTCTGCAAGATCAGCCAATGCTTTTAAGGGCTGAGCCATGTCTCCAGCCCTATTTGGTGTACTTTTATGGGAAAGTTTAAAATGTACTGCAACTACATTGCAGTAAGAACACAGGTCACTAAGGGAATATACATAGGAGAGAAGTAACTGACATGACTCCTACTTTTGCTTCTGATTTAAGGGTAGGTATGTCTGTAAGTTCTTAGGAGATTAGACTTTTGAGTTCAACCTCAAAGGTCAAAACACATTTGTCAGATAAATGAGGGGGGAGGAGCAAAGCTGTGAGGGAGAATGAATGGGATATACTAGGTAAGGGCAAAAGAGCATGAAAGAAAAGTGGTACGCTCAGAAAAATGGAAGGGAAAGAATGTTAGGAGTTTATTATGTAAATGAATAATGTTGGAAATAAGATAAAGAGGCAAGGGCGTGATTACTAAAGAATTAAGAATGGTCTTTATCTTAAAGACATGAAGATTTTAACACAAGGTATGATGTTACAGCTTTGAATTTTAGAGGTTACTCTAGCATCTTTTGGGAAGATGGGATTGAAAGGCTACATGACCTTAGTGCTATAAGGAACAAGGGGTCTACAGCAGCAGGTGCAATATGTAAGAAAGTCAGTTTTGAGGCATTCTGAGGTAGAATGACAGCCTTTCAGGACTCCATAATCATTCGGATGTGAGAGAAATGGAAGAATGGAGAGTGATTTCTAGTTTTGATGATTAATTGTATGGTGGTACAAATCACCTTGATGGGGGGATACTGCAAAAGCCATGGACAACAGAGATATGAGAAAGTGATCATAGGTACACTAACATGCTACTTTGGTTGGTTTCCAAGCCAAAGTTCTTTTAAGAGCACGTGACTCTATCTCTTCAGGACTGTTATTTCACAGGTTTATTTTGGTACAAATCACAGAACAGTGCGACTGGTTAATAGTGATAACAAAAGTGAGCCCAAATGGCTAAAAAAGTATGGTATATGCACAATGGAATTTTAACAATAAAGAAGAGTGAAATCATGTCATGTGTAGGAAAACAGATGGTTTTGGAGGTTATTCTGTTAAGTGAAATTAGCCAGACATAGGAAGAGAACTATTTTCTTTCTTAAATGGAAACTAAAACTAAAAATGTGGCCTGAGGGGCTGGAGAGATGGCTCAGTGGTTAAGAGCACTGACTGTTCTTGCCAGGCGTGGTGGAGCACGCCTTTAATTCCAGCACTCAGGAGGCAGAGGCAGGCAGATCTCTGTGAGTTCAAGGGCAGCCTGGTCTACATAGTAAATTCCAGCACAGCTGGGGCTACAGGGAGACCCTGTCTCAAAAAAACCAAAAAGAAAAAAAAAAAAAAGCACTGACTGTTCTTGCAGAGGACCCGAGTTCGATTCCTAGTGGCTACGAACCATCCTTAACTCCAGTTCTGGGGGAATCTGAAGCCCTCTTCTGACCTCTGTGGTACTGCACGACACCAGTGCACTCACATACATGCAGGCAATACACGCATACACATAAAATAAAAATAATGTTTAAAAGAATCATCAGTAAATAAAATCAATTAAAAAAATAGGCAAGAGGATAGGTGTGGGAAGGTCAAAGAAAGGGGCAGGGAAGGTAGATATGGCCCCAAACATGATACAAAGACCACAGTAAAATCCATTAATTTGTGAAATTAATATAACTACCTAATTATAATAATAATGTGAGCCCAAAGTCACACAACTTAGAATGATGGTGAGTCAAACCGCACTGAAATCCAATCACTCGACCAAGACCTCACTTCATCTCCCTATGGAGCAACAAGTAATGTTTACACAACAAAACCTTGAAATATATGGAAACTACAGGGAATACAGGTATATTTAATGTCATACTCATACTTAGTAGGTTAACTTATAGTGGGTATGTCTGATATGGTAAAAATGATCTATGTGAGACAGTTACTTTGCAGGATTTCCTAATTATTGAAAAATCAAGTTTTATCTTGATGGGCTGGTGGTATAAGTATATGATCCCAGCTACTCAGAAACTGAGGCAGGTGGATTATAAAGTCAGAGTCTTCCTGGGCTATGGAGTGAATTCAAGACTAGCCTGGGCAACTTATCAAGACCTGGTATCAAAATAAAATAAAATAAAATATAAAAGGGCTGGGAAAGTAGCTCAGGGACAGAGCACTTGCCTAGCACGTGTGAAAATTTAGGTTCAATTCCTGGAACTGAGAAAAATAAAAGTTTTCTAAGAAACAAAGCAATTGTTACTCAGAGACTTTTCAGTGATACTTAGGAGCCTTAACAGAGATTACAACAATGACTAACAGGACAATACAGAAAGGAAAGCTTTCTTTAGATTGAGAATAATAGAAGATCAGTAATTCCTAAATAAGTCTATTTTGAACTTTTGCTATAATTGCCTTAGAATATAAAATTAGGCATGGAATGAGTTGTCCTTGGTAGTTAAAGAAATAAGTGCAAGTACTAAAAAATCCTTAAAATAATCACTTAGCTAGTGTGATGATAATTATGAGAAACTTTTTATCTATCTTTATTAACCCCAAATAACTTTTAAGACCTTTAGATAACCTATCTACTTATATTCATATCTATCTAGACACCTCAATGCTATTTCAGAAACATATATTTCTAGTCCACAGAAATTAGGAGGAAAGTTAATTCAGTACCACTTTCTCTGAGGTGCAATCTGTTACAGATGGTAGTCAAGAAGATTTAATCATAAATCCATTTATCCTTATTGCTACTTTTTCTTGATAACAGTATAATCCAAGACAGCCTTGGATGACATTTTAGGCTCTTCCTTAAAGTTTATGCCACTCACTACTCTTTGGTATTAATTATCTACTTTTGTAAATTAAAATATTATGTGACTCTAAGGGAGGAATCATCAATCTGTGTGAAATAAAGGATTGGACTTGCTCAGTAAATCTTTTATCTGTGCAAACAACACACTATATTTCAATCATAATGACACACTATGGCACTGATTCTTTTAGGGAGAAACATATTAAGATCCATGGATATAGCGGAATGGCCATGCTCTAGTCAGAAAACTCCACAAATGGCTCTGATACCAAATAAACTAGGCCTTTGAACTCTATGGTCCTGGAGCATCAGCATTAGATCACAGGAAAGCTATTAGAAATGGGAAAGCTTAGGCTCGTGGAACTAGTGAATCAGGTTCTGTACTTTTAACAGAAAGCACGAATCCTAGCCATCTGCAGGTATATTCAAATTTGTGAGGAACTGACATAGATGGTTCTCGTAGCTCTAGTATGTTTATAATTCCATGATTCCACAGTTGGTTTCAGCAAGGGCAAATGATACATACATTAGTAGAAAGTCTGAGAAGGAATGAAATCAAGTATTAGAGAAGAAATAAACTAGCAAAAGAAAAAAAAATTTGTTGAGGAAAATCAATGAAACCCAAAGCTGTTTCTTTGATAAGATCAACATTATTAAAGCCAGGCGTAAATTCATGCCTATAATCCTAGCACCCAGGAGGCTGAGGCAGAAGGATCATGAGCTTGAGGCTAGCCTGGGCTACATGGTAATACCCTGACTCAAAAACAACAGGCTTCCTGATTGTAGAAGTAATGTGACCAGTTGCTTCATACTACAATGCCCTACCCTCCTTGGTTTGATAGACTCTATCCTTTCCTAAACTTTAACTGCAAATAACCCCTTCTTCCCTTAAAACAAGAAAACACTAACAAATATTTAGCTAGTGTGACCAACAGCACAAGATTTAAATTATTGACTCCATAAAATGAAATATGAAACAGTGGTATGTATCACTGACCTTCCAGAAACAAACAAAATTGTAAGGGAATATTATAGGCAAATGTATGCCAATTATTACAGATGTAATTATGTATGTAATTAAATGTATACCTATTATTAGATAATTGATAAAATGGAAAATTTCTTAGAAAAATACAAAATACTAAAACTATTAAGAAACAAAAGACCTTAATAGGGCTGTATCAAGAAAGATACTGAATTAGTAATGAACAGAAACAAAATCCCACATAGAAGATCAGGAGCAAATGGCCTCTTTGTTGAAGCCCATCAGCCATTTAAAGAATTAACATCAATCTTTTACAAACTATTCCACAAAACAGAAGAGAAGGATGCTTCCCAACTTACTCTATGAGACCAAAAATACAAAAAGACCTACACTATGATATTTCTCATGTAAGAGTACAGATGCAAAAATCTTGGTAAACTAACAACAGTAATTTTAACAGAATAAAGTAGGATTTACAACAGAATGCAAGGTTGGCCCAACATACATAAGTCAATCAATGTAATACACCAAATTAATAAAGAACACATAATAATTTTAATAGAAGCAGATGAAGCAGTTGACATGTCTAATAGACTTTTTTAATTTTATACTCAACTAACTGGGAAGAGCAAGAGAATTAACCTGGTAAAAGACAACTAGGAAAACCTCCCATCTAATATAATATATAATGATGAAAGACTGAAGTCTTTCCTAAAGATCAGGAACCAGATATACATGTCCACTCTTGCCATTTCTAAACAACACAGTATAGGTGAATCTGGTAAGGATAATTAGGAGAAAAAACCAAAAGCATCTGGATTGGAATGGAAGAGGTAAAGTCATATTTTCAGAGGACATGATATTCTAGATTTTTAAGACCCTAAAGAATCCATAAATACATAGAAAGTAGTCACTGCAAATTCATTTGCAAGGTTGCAGGGCACAAGAGCAATATACAAGGCTTAATTATATGGTAGTCTCCTCTTCTGAGGTTTTGCTTTCTGCAGGTTAACTATGGTCTAAAAATCTTAAATGGAAAATTCCAGAAAAAATGAGTTTAAACTGCATGCTCTTCCGTGTAGGCTAAGGACATCTTGTACTACTCCTCTTTCTTGCCCACAGTGTGAACTATCCCTTTGTCCAGCCATCTCCATCCCATCTGAGGTACATGTCTGTCAGTCCCTTAGAAGCTGTCTTAGTTATTGGATCTACTGTTGTAGTATCACTATGTTCATCCATTATTTCACTTGATAATGGCCCCAAAGTACAAGAATAGTGATGATGAAACTTTGGATATGCCAAAGATATTAAATTGTAAAGTGCTTCCTTTAGTGAATAGGTGAACATTCTCAACTTAATAAGGAAAGAAAAAAATATGCAGAGCTTGCTATGATTTATAGTAAAATAGAGATCACAGTCACATAATTTTATACTGTTATAATTATTATGCTTTATTATCATTTATTTGTTAATCTCTTACTACGCTGAATTGTAAATCGAATGTTCTCTTTGGTAAGCACATACAGAAAAGGTATAGTATACACAAGGTTCAGTCCTGTTACAAATTCGAGAATCCACAGATGTCTTGGAATGTATTCTTTTTAGATAAGGAGGCACCATATTAACAATGAATAGTTTTAAAATGACAATAAAAAGACAATTCCACTTATGATAGTACCAAAAAGAAAACTTAAAAATAAACTTGACAAAAGGCGTACACATTTTGTGTACTGAAAACAAAATATTGTGGAATGAAATTTTAAAACATCAAAATAAATAGACATCCAATATCTATAGATTACATGATTTAATATCGCTAAGATGGCAATATGCCTCAAATTGATATATAGATTCAAAGCAATCCCTATCAAATTCCCAGCTGTCCTTTTTGCAGATATTGGCAAGCTTATTCTAAAATACATATACGATTGTGGGGGACTCAGAAGAATCAAAACCAGTCCTGAGGAAAGATGGCTTCGTGGTTAAGGACACCGGCTGCTCTTGCAGAGGACCTGGGTTTGGGTCCCAGCACTCACATGGCAGCTTAATAATCATCTATAAGTCCAGTTCCAGGAGATCTGACATCCTTTTCTGGCCTCTGTGGGCACTGCATGGCAGGGGTGCATTTATATACATGCAGGCAAAACACTCATATGCATAAAGTAAATATTAAATTTAAAAAAACACCTCTGAAAAAGAATAATGTTGGAGAATTCACATTTTTTATTCCAATACTTATTACACAGCAAGAGCAAGCAAGAATGTGGAGCTGTCTTTAAAGATAGGCATGAAGATTCATGAACTGGAACTGAGGGTAACACCATACACTTATGATCAAATGGTGTTTGAAAGGATACCAAGTTGGAAAAGAACATTTGTTTCAACAAATGGTGCTAAGATAACTGGATATACACATGCAAAAGAATTATTAAAAAAAATTCAGGCTGGGGCTGGAGAAGTAGTGCAGGAGTTAAGAGCACATACTACTCTTGCAGAGGACCCAAGTTTGATGCCCAGTTCCCACATCAGGTGGCTCAAAACCAATTATATCTTCCACAACAAGGAGATCTGACACCTCTGGCCTCCATAAGCACCTGCATGCGTGTGCACATATATCAACATGCATACATATAATTTAAAAAAGCTTCATAAAAAATTAACTCAAAAAAGACCAGAGACTAAAACTCAAGAGTTAAAACTACAAAACTCAGAAAAACAGGTCCAAATTTTTGTGACCTTGGGATAGGCAATGTTTTCTTAGATACAATATCAAAAGCATAAGCAACAACAACAAGAAAAAATAGACAAACTAAAATTAAACAAAATCAAAATCACCAGTGCTTTAAAGAATACAATCAAAAAAGTAAAAAGATGACACAATCTAGTGGTACACATCTTTAATCTCAGCACTCAGGAGGTAGAGGCAGGTGGATCTCTGTGAGTGCCAGGCCAGCCTAGTCTATATAGTGAGATTGAGCCCAGCAAGACCCTGTTAAAAGAGAGAGAGGGGGTTGGGGAGAAAGAGAAGGGAGGAAGAAGGGAGAAAAATCAAAAAAAAGTAAAAACACAAGCTGAAGAATGAGCTATTCAGAATCTATAAAAGCATCTTATAGTTGAACAACAAAAGACAGATAAACCAATAAAAAAAGAAGAGCAAAGAACTTGAATAGGTATTTCTCCATAAAAGAAAAACAAATGGCCAGTAAGTAAAAGTTACTCATTATGGAAATGTAAACCCAAGCTACAATGAACTACCACTTTACTCATTCAGATGGCAATGATAATAGTAGTAGCAGTAGTAGTTTTTAAGACAGAAACTATGCAGGCAGGAGAATCAGAAGTCCAAGGTCATCAGTGGCTGCATGGTGAGTTTAAGGCCAGTCTGAGTTAAAAGGAGCCTGTGTTTCAAAAACAAGCACCACAAACCAAACCAACCAACCAAAAACAAAAATCAACAAAACAAAAAAAGGAAACTAGAAAGTATAATTCAAGATATGTGCAGGTGCTTTAGACAATAGTCTAGCAGATCTAAAAGATGTTGACTTACCATTTTAGCTAGAATTCTATTCCCAGATATTTTCCCAGTATGAAACATTATGCACACATAAAAATTTTATATACATGCTCATGCAAACATTCTTTATAATCGGTCCCAAAGTAGTAACAGGTCAAATATCTATCAACTGATATGGACAGACAAAATGTAGTGTGTCCTTTCAACAGGATATTTTTCAGCCATGACATGGAAGAACTTGTGATGTTAAGAGAAAGAAGCCAAGAACAAAAGGACACATATTTCATACCTGTAGACTGTCCAGAATAGGCAAATCTACAGAGACAAAAGGGAGCCTGGTGGTTGCCAAGGACTAGGAGACAATGAAATGGAGTGACTGTTAATGAGGGTATGAGGTTTCTTTTTAGGATGATGAAAGTATTATAGAATTGGATAGTGGTGATGGAAGTACACAACTTTGTGAATGTACTAAACCAGTCTGCATAGCTTAAAGTGGTGTCTTTATGTAGTATGTGAACTATATCTCAATAAATCTGTTATAAAAAAAAGAAGACTAAAGAGGAATATTCAAGGACAGTGAGGTGGGGATGGAGACATGGCTCAGTGGGAGCACTGGCTGCTCTTGCAGAAGACCCGGGTTCAGTTCCCAGCACCTACTCACAGCTAACAACTGTTCATTAACTCCAGTTCCATAGGATCTGATGCCCTCTTCTGGCCTCTGCAGACACTGCATACATGGGTGTGCTTTATATACATGGAGGCAAAACACATAAACATAAAAATAAACAAACTAAAAAAATTTTAAAGAAACAATGATGTATGACATATTGATCTTGACCTAAATAAGCCCACTGAAACAAAGATATAAGAGAATCAACAGACTCTGAAAATGGGCTGTACTATTAATACTTTTCAGAAATTACTGTTGATTTTGACTGCTGTGATATTTACAAATACACAAACCAATTAAAAAGTAAGCCAAATAAAAAATAACAAGTAATGAAAATCCTTTTTAAATTTGTTTATTTTCCAAAAAAATTCCTTTAACCATTTTAACAAACAACCTAAGGAGCACTGTGAATATACATGAACACGCTTCTACTTGGAGCCACAAGCACAGGGACTTCTCAGTTATTGCCAAATCTGACACTCCTTATGGAAAACAATTAAAAGGTGGTTAGAAAATTAAAAAGAAAATGCATAAAAGGAAAAGAAAAGAAAGGCTGAAAGATGTTGGTGTGGCACGCACCTTCTGTATCATCACGCATTTGTTCCACCAAATCTGTCAAATCCTCCCAAGAGCCTTTGCAAACGGCAAAAAGAAAGGAAAAGAAAGATAAAATGTCATGCAAGCCAAGAAAGGAAAGTCTTGTTAAAAATAAGATTTCCAAAAGGATAAATGAAAGGGAGGTTCCCAGGATTCTTTCCACTTAACATAGAGATTAAGTGTGAACCGGGCTGGGAATACAACCAGCTAGGCAGAGATATTAACTCTGATTAGTAAGTGTTTCAAAGCTAAGGCTAGTTACTGAGAAGTTTTTAATGAAAAGAAACAAATATACTTATTTCAGAAACAAGCAACACAGAGTTTTTCTCACTGAAAACCAAATTAGACTCTGAATTTTAAGTGTATGCCGCATTAACACTATCCAGCATTGATTTTTATCACATCAGTGAAGCTGAAAAGCTCGTGAGTTTTTAGATCTAGGACAAATCTCATAATGAAAATGAGTGGCTGTTCTTAAAATAACAATAAAAACACTAAACAAATTTTCTAACTCTCCCTTGCATACTGTCTGTTCTTAAACAACAGTAAAAAATGGTATTTTGAAGAGACACCAGCCACTTAAAATTTAACATAGTCAGGTGACCATCACACAGACTAGGAGGGTCTGGGGCAACACTCCACAATCAAGCACATTAATGTTGGACATGAGTGGATATTCATATTGAATAACACAAAGTCCATAAACAGACTTGAGCATTTTATTACCAAATGGGTTCAGGCTAATTTTAAAAAAGTCCTTCAGTTTGCAGGTTTTTAAAATTTTATGTATATGTGTGTGTGTGCCACATGTTTGCATCCTCTCAGAGGCCAGAACAGGGTATTGGATCCCTTATAGCTGGAGTTATAGGTGGTTATGAGCTGCCTGATGTGGGTGCTGGGAACCAAATTCACGTCCTCTGAAGAGCAGAAAGTGCTCTTAACTGCTGAGCCTAAAGACTGTTTTTTTTTTCTTTTTTACATTGTACCTTTGTATATGCAAAGCTCTCTTAGAAGTTTTTCTTCCAGAGAAAAGTATGCTTCCAGTGTTGGTTACTATAATTTCATAGTAAACTGGTGCTAAAACACATTCTGTCTAGACATATTTGCACGCGTCATTTAGTTATAATCCTTTGACAATACTATATGCTGCCACTACGCATTATGTAGCATTACTGATTCATGCAAATGTGCTTTCAACCACTCACATTAGCTTAGTAGTCAACAGGATGAATATACCATCTTACTTTTAAAAATATTTATTTTTATTTTATACATATGAGTGTTTTGCCTGTATTTATATAGGTGCACCATCTTTGTGCAACATCTGCATTAGCTTGAGGAGGGTGTCAGATCCCCTGGAACTGGAGTTAGACAGTTGTTAGCTGCCAAGGTGGGGACTGGGAACCAAACCTGGGTCCTTTGCAAGAGCAGTCAGTGTTCTTAACTGCTGAGCCATCTCTCTAAGTCCCATCTTACTTTTATTCACAAAAACTAAACTTGTCACCTATCAAAAGAAAACCTCCACATACTAAAGCAAAATATTAAAATCCTCTAAGCTTTATAAAGAAAAAAATATCCAGAAAGTGAACTTCTAGATAGGAATATGTGGTATACATACACCAAGGATGTCTCTGATGGTCCCATTTAGATAGAGCACAGTTTCTACTAGACATATTTTATTTCTC
>NW_008328749.1:1182477-1253671 GCF_000622305.1 Nannospalax galili
ACCTCAGGGCAATTCTTCTGCCTTAGTCTCTTGAGTGCTGGGATCACAGGCAGACACCACCATACTGTTTTCTTTTTCAAAAAAGGGTATGAGGAACTGGACCTGATGACACACGTCTTTAATCCCAGCACTCAGGAGGGAGAAACAAGTGGATCTTTGTGAAATGGAGGCCATCCTGGTCTACATAGCGAGGTCCAGACCAGCTGTGGCTACAGGGAGACCCTGCCTCAAAAAACAAAACAAAACAGAACAAAAATGTATGAGAGTTGAGAGTAAGGCAATCCACTGAGAGAACTGTCTTTTCTCACAAAAGTCAAGGGCTGCTTTTTACTTCTTACTCTGGCACTCAGGAACTTACTCTTCAACAGAATAGATAACGGAGTTGGGTGTAGCTCAGCTGGCATGCCCTCTAATCCCAAAAGAAAAAAAACAGATAATATGATATTCTTTTATGACTCAACTTCCAATACTTTTTATAAAATTACACCTTCTGGAACATGCTCAATTTATTAAAATAACAGTAACAGAATTAATTCATTAATTCAAGAAGACAACATCTGCCTCTTTTCTAACATTTTTGATTTTTCTAAAGATAATGCTTTTGTCTCAAGCCGGTTCTACTGCTCTAAACAACTACATTAATAATGAGTATCATGAAATACATATTCACAAACCACAGAGGAACAATCTCAAGATGGCTGCTGACACTATAGACAGATCTGGCTTAAAATTTGCTATGGACCATTCATAACTGCACAGATCAGAGCTGTATTGGAGGTATAGTACAAATGCTAAAGCATGGCAAGGGTGAGCTCCTGAAATTGCTCTGTTTAAATAGTCTCAGGTCCCTGTGAACACTGACACACAAGAAAACCAGGATCCCCAAGGTCTGTATAGAACCATGTGACTAGAATCAAACATAAACAACACACTCCCTTCCAAACACTTGGATTACATGATTAACACTTAATAAAAATCTAGTAATCTCATTTAAAAATTATTATTTCTTGTGTATATGTGCATGATATATGTGTATGGGTGTGCATGTAAAGGTCAGAAGACACCTTTGTAGAATCAGTTCTCTCCTTCTGGGAGTCAAACTCAGGTCCCCAGGTTTATGTAGCAAGTGGTTTTACCTACTAAAAAACCTTACTTGTCCTGTAATATTCTTTTTGTTACATTTACTCATTTGTGTGTTTATTCATGTATATGTGCACACATGCCATGGTGCATATGTGGAGATCAGAGGACAACTTATAGGAACAAGTTCTTTCTTTCTCCTATGTGGGTCCCAGGTATTAACCTCAGGTATTCAGGCTTGGTGGTAAGGGCCTTTTCCTGCTGAGCCATCTCACTGACCTGTATTATTATTTTTAAGGTATATATACATACTTTTTAAGTCAAGAGATAAGGCTAGAATTGTACAAGGCCCTGAATTAGGGAGCACAGCTTACTTAACTATTTCCTGGCTATTATGTCTTTCAGGTCTAAGAGAAGCATCTAATTACGTAGCCTTGGGAATATTTGGTTAGGTGGCACCATCAACCACTTGCTCCTAAGGTACATAGTAACATCACAACACAACAGCAGCAGGATGGTCTGAGACAAGAAGCCCCGGCTTAGATGTTGAGGTGAGCTCTGATGCAGGCATCACTCCAACACAGCTTGGCCCCTACACAATCACTTCCCTTGATGCCACACATGGATTATCTGAAGCTCTTCTTCAGAAGTGCTTGAACAGCCTCCCTTTCGTTGCTATAACTATTGTTGTATAATGCTTCACCTTCTGCCTCCCGAACCCCATTATGGAGCACAGGCTAACACTGAACTTGCTATGTAGCAGAAGCTGTCCTTGAACTTCTGATCCTTTGCCTCTACCTTCCAAGTACCATAGCAATCTCTCTTTTTACTGACATACCTTCTGCCAGCACTACAGGCAGTCGAGTTACAGTCAAATTTTTGCAAGACTAAGGAGTTACTTTTGTTTGCTTGAGCTAGCAAGTCATTGAGTTAGACTCCAGGACTGTCTACTCTGTGACCGCATCCATCCCAGGATACCTATGAATGCAGCCTAACACATTTGTATGGCAACGTCAGAGGTTGGACACCCCTGATAAGATTGTTAATTTTCAGAAATGTACTCTATTTCTTAGAGAAACACACTTTTGAAATCCTAAATATTTATACATCACAGCTGGGCATGGTGGTACATACTTTTAATACCAGCACTTGGGAGGCAGAGACAGGCATATCTCTCAGTGAGTTCAAGGCCAGCCTGGTCTGCATGTGAGATCCAGGTCAGCTGGGCTACAGGGAGAACCTGTCTCAAAAAAAAAAAAAAAAAAAACCAACCCCCCCCAACCCAACGTTATGTTACGTGGTACCGATTACAAACTATGGTCTTTTAAGTATATTTGCCTTCACAATTCAAGAAAGACAGAGACGTAACAAAGTCTAAGGTAAATATTAAACACGGAAAAATAAATCAAATAAAGTAGACCAAATGGCAGAGTTAACAGCTGAGGTGTTATTAAATGAATAATTCAATTAGCTTGGTAGTGTAACAGTAAATATCAGTCAAGGAATTGTTACACTAATTTTCATTCAATCTTATATACACTAGTACTTTTAGGCTAATACCTATCTTTTCCTCCATAGTATACTAAAAACAAAAGCATTAGTTAGGGGTTGGTGAGAATTGAGACACACGTGAAGATGAAAGAGATGAAGTCTTGTGACCAGGTGACACTGAGGCCAAGGGAGGACAGGACCTACTGGGGGTGAGGGGACAAGGAAAGTCATTTTGCCCTCATGTTGGAAAGGCTGTACTGGCAGCAAGAACACCTTTGACAGGTCGAAGCTGTTGCCTGCAGGATGGGGCACTGTAGGCTGACCTTAAACCTACTCTGCAGTCCAGGTAGGCCCTGAAGTTTAGACCCTCCTGCTTTAGCCTCCTGAGTAGCTGGAATTACAGATCTGCACCACAAGATCAGCTTTAGTTTTCTATTTACTTCAAGGGGAAAAAGGTAGGTCATACAGCACATGTATGCGATGACCTTACATGTATAAAATTGCATAAATGTGCAAGTAAACTTTGGATCTATATTTAAAAAGATATTCTGCCTACATAGAGGTATCAGTAGTTGTCCCTAGGTGCTAGAATTTTAGATGAATTGTATAATCTTATATTTTATGATTTTTGGAATTGTGTGACTTTTACAATGCAAATATAACATTTCTATAACTAGTAAAATAAAGTTGTTTCAGTTTATTTTTTAATAAAAACATTAAAAATATGTAACAATACTAGAGATATTTCATATTTAAAAAGCCTTTTTTAATTTAAAAAGATTTACATTTTTAATTGTGTGTGTGTGTGTGTTTCTGTGAACATGTAAGTGCAGTGCCCGTGGAATCCAGAAATGGTGTCAGGTCCTCTGGAGCTGGAGTTACAGGTGGTTATGAGCAGCCTAATGTGGGTGCTGGGAATGGAACTCAGGTCCTCTGCAAGGGCAGTACATGCTCTTAACCACTGGGTTATCTCACTAGCCCCAAATCTATTTTTAACATATTGATACAGAAACATTTATTTTTGCAATATTTAATTATGGAGAAAAGGGAAAACACCTGAGGCAGACCTCTGGCCTCTGCACATGTACACATACGCACGCACACCTACACACATGTACACAAACACATTTCACAGGTACACACATGCTCTACACAAACACACAAAAAAGTCTTCCAGATTTTAAAGGACTTACTCCCCTGAAAGTTACTCGAGAGGCTGAGGCAGGAAGATCCCAAGTTTAAGGTTAATCCTGGGCAACCCAGAGACGCCAGTGTCAAAAATAGAGAAAACAAAGTCCTTTTCCCCAACACCTTACATCATCACGGCACACTGGCAGGGGCTAGAGATAACCCCAGCTGGAGATTTAGCTCAGTGGTAGAGCACCTGCTGGAGTTCATGCATAGACCCTTGGTTTAATTCCTCAGTATTACAAAACAAAATTGAAAACAGCAACCTACCCTACTAAAATCTCCCCTTAAAAAGGAGAACTGACAAACAAGAAACTGCAGAGTGCGTGGTGGACACTCACAGCACATGCTCTTTCCAGTCAGAACTTGATCCCCAAGTGTGAGACCAACTACTTGGGTGAAACTGAATTTCATCTAAGCTTCATCACTGCTACAAAAATTTCAAAGATTAGGACAAATGATTTCAGTTATTTGAGATGCTGAAGCTCACAACTCAGAGAAGAGCTCATGTGTATGGCATTAGAATGGCATAAGGCTGAGACCTGACATTTGACAAAGGGGCCAAGAATGCTCACTGGAGGAAAGGCAGCATCTTCAGCAAATGATATTGGCAAAACTGGATCTCCACCTGTAGAAGAACGAAACTAGAACCTTATCTTTCACCTTGCACGAAAGTCAACTCCAAATAGATCAAAGACCTCAATGTGAAACTCGACACTATGAAACTGTTAGAAGAAAACACTGGCAATAACCTATAAGATACAAGTCTAGGAAAGGACTTTGTAAATTGACATCAATTGCTCAGGAATTAAGGTCAAGAATCAATAAGTGGGACCTCATTAAACTAAGAAGCTTCTGTACAGCAAAAGAAACAACCAAGGAAGTGAAGAGAAAACCCACAGAATGGGAAAAAATCTTTACAGTTACACATCTGACAGAGGTTTAACATCCAGAATATATAAAGAACTAAAAAAAAAAAAATCAAGAAAGCAAGTGACCCAATTAAATGATGGGCTAAGGATCCAAAGAGTTCTCAAAAGAAGAAATCATTAGTAATTAGGGAAATGCAAATTAAAACCACTTTAAGATTTCATCTTACCCCAGTCAGACTGGCTAAGCTCAAGAGACAGAAAATGGTATCAAATGCTGGTGAGGATGTGGGGAAAGGGGAATGCTCATCCACTGCTGGTGGGATTGTAACCCTTATGGAAAGCAGTGTGGCGAACTCCTAAAACACTAAAAATGAACCTACCATATGACCTTATTATATAACTCCTTGACATATACCCAAAGGACTCATCCTATTGTAGAAATACTTATACATCCATGTAAGAGAGGGCTCAGTGGTTAAGAGTACTTAGAGTACAAACACAAGGACTGGAGTTCAGATTCCAGCACCCATGTAACAACTGGTCATTTCCCAAATGCCTCTAATTCCAGCTCTGAGGGATCCAAGGTCTTCTGGCCTCTGGTGTGTATCCTCACTCACACACTTGCATACATACACTTAAATAGAGACATGAAATAAATCTTCCAAAAAGAAAGGCATAAGGTAAGCAGGCAGCATGGTGCATGAACACGCCTATGATCTTTGGCACTTGGCAGGCAAAGGCAGGAGGACAAGTATAGGAGGCCAGCCTGGGCTACATGACCTGATATTGCCACAAAATGAAACAAAACAACCAACCAACCAATCAAGCAAGCAAACAGAAAAGCTCTGTTCAAAGATAGGTTCTGTATAAACTCACCAGCGGAGAGTTAAACTGTAAGGCACTGTTAATAACCAGTGTGCAGAGCAGACACAGTGCAGTACTATCAGCGTTGAGAAGACATGGAAGGTGAAGGCTGGTCTTATCATCACCCCTGCCTTACAATCAGTGCAGTATAAAGCCACCCAGCACTCCTAGACAGGGGCTGCATACAAGCAAAATCTACTGACGTGTGTCACAAGATTCAAGTCTTACAAAATCTCTTAGTCTAGGTAGGTGACTAGCTACACTGTTCTCAGGGTAGAGCAACAAAAGATGACCTTTGCTCAGAGCACTTTGCCCCTGGGCTTCTGGGACTGTATTAAAAGCTTCAGCCTTCTGTGATGTTCACAAAGACTTGCACACATGTAATCAGGGCTCTGAGAACCTGACAATAAATCTAAGACTAACTGCCATTGGCAACAAATGAGCAAATAATCTCACGACGGGCTGATTACAGAAGTGTGTGTGGGGGGTTTGTACTGCTAAGCAAAGAGCAACACAAATCTGTGAAAAACATACCTTAATGATTCATTTTGTGTGTGTGTGTGTGTGTGTGTGTGTGTGTGTGTGTGTGTGTGTAGGGGGTGCTATGCTAGCCCATACAGGTGTCTGGGGGGTGGGCAGAGGTTGAAGTTGGGGTTTTCCTCTATTGCCGGTCATCTTATTTTTTGACAAAGCCATTCCACTAGAGTGGCTGCCAGTGAGCCGCAGGGATCTTTCTGCCTTGGCACCCAGTGCTGGTGTTATAGATTCTTGCCATTGGCCACAGATTTTACATGTGTTCTGGAGATCTAACTTGGGTCCTCATGCTTGTGCAGCAAGTACTTTACCCACTGAGCCATGTCGCCAGTCCCCAGGCTTTATTTTCTGAATATTTAGGAAAGGAGTAAGCTCAGTGTGGTGGCTCCCTACTATAATCCCAGCACAACGATGCAGAGGCAGGAGGAGCAAGGATACCCCACCCCCTCCAGAAACTAGGCCAGTTTGAGGCCAGCCTGGACTACATGAGACCCTGTCTCAAAAAAACCCAAAACGAAAGGACTAAATAAATAAAATACACAGAATTTCAGTGATACAAAAACGAAAGCTTGGAAGCAAATAAACACAGGACTGTGACCTGGAAGAACTCAAAATATTTAACAGAAATGTTTTAAAAATGGGAATTGAATCCAAAGCAGGACTTCTGCTTTTAGGGAACTGCCCCTGCACATGTATGCATGAAAGTCCTCCCACAGAAGGCACTAAGATGCAAGTGAGATGGATGGATGAGTGCACATTGTAGTTTTCATAAATACTGTGTGAAAAAGTCATTTTTTTTATTAGAAGACTATACTCCATAGACTATCTGGAAGGTTTAGTAAAGAAGTATGAAAAATATTATAAAAAGCTACCTGCAATTTCACTACCAGGAGAAAGTCACTTTTTATATTTTTGGTATATTTTCTTTTACTTGTATATCTATGTACAACTGCATTAAAAATTGTGGCTAGAGCATATATGTGGCTTAAGAGAAAGCTTTTAAAGATGATTATGTTCCAGCCAGGCATGGTAGCACACACCTTTAGTCTCAGTACTTGGGAGGGAGAGGAAGGCAGAGCTCTGTGAATTGTGAATTCAAGACCAGCCTGTTCTACATAGTGAGACCCTGTTTTGATATAAAAACTATACTCTTGGAATTACAGGTGTGCCATGATTTTTTTTTCTACTTTCTGAGGAAGCTCAAGTAATAATTTTTAAAAATATTTTATTTTTATTTTATGTGAATGAGTGTACTGCCTGCATGTACAGGAGTGCACCTGTGTCATGCAATGCCTCCGAGGCCAGAAGAGGGCTTTGGATTCCCCTGGAACTGGAGTTAAGAATGGTGGACACCATGTGCGGCTGGGAATTGAACCTGAGTCCTCTGCAAGAGATGTCAGTACTCTTTGCCTCTGAGCCATCTCTCCAGCCACTCAAGTAATAATTTTTTAAAAAATAACTTTCTTCTTTGAAATACAATAGCTTAAATATATGCGTGCTGGGATTAAAGGCATGCACTACCACGTCTGGCTCTCTGTGTACTTTTTAAAAATCAAAAAGAAAAAAATTGAGTGTATGAAAAAGCTCAAGTTTCCAATTTCTTTCTTTACGTTTGAGACAGGGTCTCATGTAGCTCAGATTGGCCTCAAACTTGGGGTCATTCTCCTGTCTCTGCCTCCCAGATTACAGGCATATACCACTATACCCAGCTGAGGCAGGGTTAGGGATAGAACCTAGAGCTTCTCGAACATTTGGTAAGCACTCTACTAACTGAGCGACACCACTAGGTCTCCAATTTAATTGATGCCAATCAGCAACAATGTCTGAAATGGCATACTTCTGGCCTCTTCTGGGTACTTACAGGACTTCGGTGGCTAACACTGAAGTGTGACCAAAACTGCTGGACATGAAGGAAAAGACTGGCCTCCTACATGGAGGTTTGGGGCAGTGCTGAGAACAGCTGAGCCTCTGCCTGCATGATGCTGAGTCTTCTATCTACTACATATTATATCCCTAAATGCCAATTTCTTCCTTTGGAAATTGGGGGTGGGGCTCAGAGTTGTTGTAGGGATTAAATGAGATTATATATTTGTATCCTGTGTAGTATCAGGTTACTGCACAAAATAGTTGCTGAAAAATGCTCTTTTCCTGCTAACTACTCCCACTCATTTTCTGCAACATTCTACTTCAGTACTGTAGGATGCTTGAGACAGGGCTCCTGTGCAAGAATGAAAAGCTTACTTTCATGAAGACTCATCTGGTAATTTTATCAAGAAATGGGAAGACAAATAGGTTGGGAGAAAAGTTTAAAAATCAGTGTAGGAATCTGGATGTGACACCATCAGATCCTCCCAGATGTGGAAATAAAAGATACACAGTTGTGGAATATGGTATATATTTGCCTCTGTTATGTCCAAACATGACTAAAATGGCTTGCTTACTTAATCATAAAGCTAGAATACAAATGTCATCAACACAGTTCATACAGTTTTATGTAAACATATTTGTATATCCAGGTTGTACTACATAAAAAGGGCATTTATAATTCAGTTACAATAGTACTTCTTATACCATTAACATGTTTGTTATGAGAAGAAGTTCAGCCTTGATTTTTAAAAACACAACTTTAGTTAAATGCTTCCTTTAGGAACTTTGATCATTACATATCTGTAACTTTCTTGGTAGAAGAAACACATTCATTATCAAAAGGATAAATGAAAATAGGACACATGATTATACATTTAGAAGTGTACAATATTTAATATTAAGAATAAGAATTGCACTGGTATTACGGGGCATGCCTTTAATCCCAGCACTTGGGAGGCAGAGGCAGGCAGATCTCTGTGGGTTCATGGCTAGTGTGGTCTATACAGGGAGTTCCAGGACATCCAGTGCTACATAGTGAGACCCTGCCTCAAACCAACCAACCAACCAACCAACCAACCAACCAAGAGAAAAAGAGTTGAATTGTCTTATTTTTATACAATTGGAGGGAAACAGAAACAATTCTTATTGTTTCACTTGTTATAATTAATGTAGTATATATTTAAATATGATTCCTTTATTAAAGTATAAGTAAATACAGGCAATGAATTTATTCATTATTAATTTGTTTTGCTATATAGCCCTGCCTGGAACTTGCTATGCAGACCAGGCTGGCCTCAATCTCACAGAGATTCTCCTGCCTCTGCCTCCTGGGTGCTGGGATCAAAGGCATGTACCATGTAGCAGTTGGCCTGAGATTTTTAAAAAATATTTTATTATTTTGTGCATATGAGTGTACTGCCTGCATGTATGTAACTGCGCCCATGTCATGTGATGCCTGCGGAGGTCAGGAGAGAGTGTTGGATTCCCCTGTAACTAGAGTTACTAATGGCTGTTAGCCACCATGTGAGTGCTGGGAATTGAACCCAGGTCCTCTGCAAGAATATCCAGTGCTCTTAACTGCTGAGCCATCTCTCCAGCCCTGGCCTCGGATTTTTAATGTCAAAAAATTAGTATTGTGGGGGGTTGGAGAAATGGCTCAGAGTTAGAGCACTGGCTGCTCTTGCAGAGGATCCAGGTTCAATTCCTAGCACCCACATGGTGGCTAACAACTGTCCATAACTTCAGTTCCAGAAGGATCAGACACCCTCTTCTGACCTCTGTGGGCACTGCACAACATGATGTATTTACATACCTATAGGCAATATACTCATACATATAAAATGAAAGTAATAAAAAAATTAGTATTGCGGGGCTGGGACAGAACTCAGTGGTATAGCACCTGTCTAGTGTATATCCCCTTCGGAGGGGGGATTTGAACATCCCCTAAACAAAACAAAAAGCATTGCACACAGCCAGGAGAGAAAAAACATGCTACCTTAAGCACTACTCCTAATATTTTGTCCTAGTAGAATACATGGTCTTCTTTGTTAATATTTTTAATCAGAGGGATGCAAATTTACCGGCAAAAAGTTTGGAATGGAGCTAGGCATTCATACTGAAAATCTTCTGGTTCTAGAAAATGCTTTTTCTTTCCCCAACAACATTTGCCTCCAGTGTATGCTCAGATAACTCCTGTATATTTCTTAGATAATGGGTCAAACTTTATTTCAGGTGGAAATCTTACCTCCTATAAAGCACTCTGCTTTCTTACAGTAGACCACTGTGCTATAATGATTGCCATTTGACTTGTCTGAAGTGCCTTGACCCTCACCTCAACACAAAGGTCTACTGGTTTGTGACCCTAGCAACTAGCATACTCTTAAGTCTAATGCTTGTTGAATCAAGGGTGGATCTGTTTTTTTTTTTTTTTTTTTTGAGACAGGGTTTCCCTGTAGCCCCAGCTCTGGCCTGGAACTCACTATGTAGACCAGGCTGGCCTCGAACTCACAGAGATCCACCTGCCTCTGCCTCCCAAGTGCTGGGATTAAAGGCGTGCACCACCATGCCCTTTAATTTAAACTTTTTATTACATTTTATTTAGTGGGGGGTGGCATACACATACCACAATACACATGTGGAGGTCAGAGGACAACTTGCAGGAGCCAGATCTCTTCAACCTCTATGTGGGTCCTCAGAATCAAACTCAGGTCACTGGGCTTGACAGCAAGCACTTTTACCTGCTGAGACATCTTGCTAGCCCTAAATATTACTTTAAAAAATTGACTTATTCTGTGTATGTACATGTGTATATGTACTCACACCCATGTGCCAGAGTGCCTGTGAAAGTCAGAGGACAAGTTTCAGGAATCAGCTCTCTCCTTTCACCATGTGAGTCTCAGGGATCAAACTCATTACCCATTATGCTATCTCACTGGTCCTCAAACATTACTTTTTTTAGGGGCTGGAGAGATGGCTCAATATTTAAAAGCTCACAACCATCTGTAACTCTAGCTCATTGGGATCTGACACCCTCTTCCGGCCTTTGAGAGCACCTGTACACATGTGGCATACACACAGAGAGAGACACATATACTTACAAATAATAAAAAAATCCTTAAAAAAATTAATTCTTTACTGTGGAGTTCAAAGGAACACCAGGGATTTTTCTACCAGAAAAAAAGAACATACAAAGTTTTTAAAAAATTGTTGATGATTTTACTAAATATATAAGTCACATGAACATGAAAATGTCCTAAGTGGGAATTTAACGAAATGCTGGCACTGATTTCCAGGCTTCTATTCTCAAAGTGTGCATACAAAGTTTTACATATAATTCTTGAAATCATAGATCCCAGGTTTAGAAGCCCTGTACTAACTAGATCTACTAAGTTCATATTATACAGTTTAAGTCACTTTGCTTGCCCTGTAAATGTACTTTTTTTCATGAAAACATACGCAGTTCTCAGGGAAGAGAAAGCTATACTAGTATATAGGGATCATTAATACATAATCTACATTAGTAAATGTCAATAGGAGACCTCAGCACCAGCACCTCCTATGGTCATTGCATGACAGATTCTATCTCATCTTAAGAGGATCATCTCAGTAGTGTTTTCCCTACTGGGTAGAAAAACCCAATTACAAATATGCTCCCATACGACCCTTTGAGAATTGTGTTCAGTCTAAGTGCTACCTAGTTTTGACCTCCATGTTCCAGTTCTTAAGAACACAGGACTAAGATCCCAGTGGATGAACTTGCACTGAGGGACATCTGGGGACACTAACTTTACATGATAGCCCTTAACACAAATGACAGAAGGTATGAACTCCAGTGGGGGAGCTATGGGAGGGTGCCAAAGGGGAAGGGGGTATAAAGATGATTTTCTGTATGAAATACACAAAAATTAAAATAAGAAAAGAACATAGGACTGTCCTCTGACAACCCAGCAGCTCACACTTGCTTCACAGGAGCTCTAGTATCTTCATTTTTAACTTGACTATGATTATGAACTCATAGAGAACAAGGGCTGTGTATTTAGTCCTGAAGACTAAACTGTGCCTCAAAGGATGCCCAATATTAATGGCAAATTAACAGACAAAACAGATTCCTAGCATGCAGTACTACACTTATGGGTGTTTTACAATGAGCATCTCTTTACACTTACTACTACAAATGTCGTGTATCTCTCTGGTTCCCCAAAGCCAAGATGCCTACTGGAGAAAATCCCCAGTTCTGCAGTGACAGCCTGCACAAATTCTGCTACCACATGCAAGTCTACCCAATAACTCTGAAGTCAGAGGCCTGAGCAAAGGCTCATTTCTCAGCATGTCCTCAAAATATAATTCCTTCAAAGTATGCTTCTTGTCATTTGTATTCAAAAAGGAAGTTTTATGTTAATAGTACCTGCAATCCTAGAACTCAGGAGGCTGAGGCAGGGGTCTGAGACCAGGCTAAAGTACCAGGCTAGCTCAGGCTACATAGTAAGACCCTGCCTCAAAAACAAACAAACAAACAAACAAACAAACAAACAAACAGACAAAAACAAACAAAAACCCTCAGTCTTTTCAAACTTAGTTTAACCAAATGGTATATTTTACTATAGTAAACTGACCATTTGTGTATCCCCTCTCACTGTTAGATTCTCCATCTATGAAAAGGTTAATAGATAATCTGTTCCTGATAACAGATTTACTTATCTATTAATTTTTGAGCCAGGAACTTGCAATGTATCCCTGACTGGTCTGATTTTATCCTCTTACCTCAGACTCTGAAGAAACTGATATGACAGATAGGTGTGAACCCTGGCTTCTGAATTTGTATTTGTGTTTGTGTGTGTGTGTATGTGCGGTATGTATACCTGTGTGTAGGTGTGTGAGCATGGACTTGTATGAAGGCCAGTCACAGACATCCAGTGTCTTTCTCAATAACTCTCCCTTATTTTTTGAGACAGGGTCTCTCAGTGAACCTGGAACATACTGATTTGGTTAGACAGCTAGCCAACAAGCTCCTAGGAGCATCCTGTCTCCCAGTACTAGGATTACAGGTGAGCTACCATGCCCAGATTTTTATGTGGGTGCTGGGAATCTGAACTCATGTTCTCATGCTTGCCCTCTTTACCTAGCTCCGTCTCCCCCACTCTAAATTGAGGATTAAATAAAAAAACTTGGCAGTCATTGAAACCATAAAAATATCCCCCAAATAATAAAGGAGGGTAGGAATGTAGAAATTAGCTTTAAAGCAACACAATACAACACAACACAACACAACAAAACAAAGCAACAAAACGGGCTAGAGATGGCTCAGTGGTTAAGAGCACAGGCTGTTCTTGCAGAGAACTGGAGTTCAGTACCCGGCACCCATATGGTAGCTAACAACTGTCCTTAACTCCAGTTCCAGGGAATCTGACACCCTCTTCTGGCCTCTGCAAGCACCAGGCACACACAGACCTTGAGATGTAACTATGTCTAGTTCAAGCCTTAGTCCATGAAGTTTCCCCTGGCTCTCATTTCCAGTAGACTCATTCTTCCCTCTTATCTTTAGGGAAAAATAATGCTGCTTAGATCTACTTCTTTCTACTTTTTAAAAAGAGATCATCAACAAGAGTGATCATTGACTACTGAAAAGCACTGAGACAAGGAGGCTTATGTCTTTAAGCTTCAGAGTGAGCAGAAAGACCCAGTCTAGGCCTTCCTGCGTGGTCTGCACAGTGAAGGGCAAAAACTGTTTCCGAAAATAAAACTTGGAGACCCCATCATCTTAAGAGGGAATAATTTTGTCCATTTTCTTTTGTGAAAGCCAAAGTCCTAGGATCTGTGTGGTCAGACTCCTTTTCCTATATGAAATCAGCTAGGAACTAGCCTAGATATCAGAAGTTCTGGTTTGTCAGTTACACTTATAATCACTGATAACATAGCTAAATCCAATGGTTGTCAATGGTGTTAAAATTAAAGCAGAGGTTTCTTGGGTCCAAATGACTGTCTAGACACAGAGTTAGTTAGCGAAACAAGGAAATAAAACCCCATGAAGTATGTCTGACTTTCTAGATTATTTATACCTACATCTTTTCATATTTTAAATTTTTCATTATATTATTATTATTATTATTATTATTATTTTGTCTTTTTGAGACAGGGTTTCCCTGTAGGCCCAGCCAGCCTGGAACTCACTATGTAGACCAAGCTGACCTTTAACTCACAGAGATCCCATAGCCTCTGCCTCCTGAGTGCTGGGATTAAAGGCAAGCACCACCATGCCCGGCCCTAAATTTTTGTTTTTAAAAATTTCATTTAAAATCATTGTTTCTAGACTGGCATGGTGGTGTACACTTTTAATTACAGAATTCAGAAGGCAGTGGCAGGTGGATCTCTGAGATTGAGGCCAACCTGTTCTACACAGCGAGTTGCAGGCCAGCTGGGGCTATTTTTGAGATCCTGTCTTAAAAATACCAAAAAAAGCAAACAACAAGAACAACAAAACCCCCAAACAAAGAACAACGATAAATTATTTTTACAACACTGAGAAACTGGATTTTATGACTAAGGTAGCATTTCATAGTACATGACTTTCAGAATGGATGGGGATTCTATTTCAAACAAAATACACAAACTGAAGAATTTGCTAAAAGACTTTCTGGTAACTTTTAAAAATATAGTTCAGTAGTCTAAACCTTTTAAAATATTTTATTTATTATTTTTATTTCATGTGTATGAATATACTGCCTTCACATATGCAAGTGTATTGCACCCCTGTGCAATGCCTGTGGAGGTCAGAAGAGGGTGTTGGATTCCCCTGGAACTGGAGTTACAGACGGTTGTTAGCCACCATGTGGTTGCTGGGTAATAAAACCAGGGTCCTCTGCAAGAGCAGCTAGTGTTCTTAACTGCTGAGCCACCCGTCCAGCCTCCCTGGTAACTGTACTTTTCTTCTCTAAAGATTTTTAAAGTTTGGGAGGCTGTTTTAAACAGTACTGACATTATACAGAACTTCATCTGATGCTTTCAACCCTTATGCACATTTTGAATCATAGCTAAAGAAAAACTGTTTAGCTGACAAAACCAATGCAGGATGTTAAATGTCTTTAAAAACTATAAAAACATTGTCCTTAAGACACATACAAAACTACTGCTTTTGAGTTGTTAACCCTCTCTAAAACTTCCTCAAGGATAAGTGAGTAGGAAGATAAAATCTTTATCACACACAGTAGATGAAATCTGAGTCATGATAAGATTGCAACACAAAGTCAAGGGCAAGGAATCATTTTTCCCATTTCTAACCTGCCACTGTACAATTCACCTTCATCCTGTAGACAAGCCTAAGCACCAGCAGATGTTTATGAAGCATTTCTCCTAGCATGCTAGCATTTTTATTTTCATCATTTTAAGAAGGAGAATAAACACAAGCTGAGAAGCCATGATAGTCAAAAGAAAATAATCTGCAGTTTGGCATTAAGATAATTAAGGAGTAGAAGCTAAAAACATCTAACAATTTGGGAAAGTAAGTCAAGAGACCACAAAGATTTCAGGGCCACTAAGTGAAAATTTCAAATTAGTAGTAAGAGTAAATAAGGTAATATAAAAACAATGGGTCATAGAGTCCATGGATAGGGATTACCTAAGTGTTTAACCTTTACAAAGATATATATATATATATGTGTGTGTGTGTGTGTGTGTGTGTGTGTGTGTGTTTTAAAAGAGCCCATATTACTTAGGTACTAAATATAAAACTGCTTTCTCACTTAATTCATATTAAAAATATTTCTCAAATATTTTCTTCCTCTAAGGTTTAAAGTTTTATTAGAAAATTTATAGGAAAATCAAAAAGTAGTTACTAAGAACAATAAATGTATTATCTCATTCAGCATATCCAACAAATCAGTGTCCAGTGTGTGCTAGAGCTTAACATTATATCCAAATGACAGAACACCCTGTAGTGTTTCTCCTGCATTTTTTGTGTATAATCTTATAATCACAGTCATGCTATCTTAACTTACTGCTAGGAATCACAACAATTTCTATCATATTTTAAAATAGGAACAAAATTGATAGTTCTTTCATTATCAGTTAGGATCTGTGTTAAAATGACCTTAAATGTTTCCTTTGGAGGGCTTTGAGACAAAGAACTATAATGGAATACAAGCATCTTTTGAAAGGAGACCTCAGGGGGTGTGGAAAAAAGATATCTTTTCCACTTAGCAGAGAGGGGAGCTGAGTGGTAGGTAGGGATGACAGGCAGGAAGTCCTTCCCACCTCCTCTGACCCTCCCAGTCTGTCCAACAATGAGGATGCTGATGAGACCCTAGTAGGGGATCTGACCATACCTTCATGGGTAGGCTCTGGGTCAGGTGTAAGTGAGATGTCATCCAGCTCTCGAAGGCAAAGCCATTCTCCATCCATAGATACTCGGAATTTGCAAAGGTAGATGGTCTCCATGGCAGCCTGTGTGATCTTGTCAGTGGTGGGGGTTGGCATATCGGTCGGAGGCGTCAGAGCAGACATGATGACTCAGCTGGGACCACAATACACACACACACACACACACACACACACACACACACACACACCACAAATAAGACCTCTTCACTCAAAAAAATTAAAAATAAAAAAATCCCAAATCTGAAGCTCTGAAATAAAGCTTTCAGGAAAAGGGACAGAGGAGGTTTAAAAAAGAAAGAAGATAGAAAAATACCTTATGGAACCAACTGCTCAAAATAAGAAATTCTACACTCTCTTTTCTTACAGGCAGTTCCTATCAAGAAGCAAAGTAAGATGATGCTGTTCTCTCCCAGCGTCCTCTCCTTTTATCTTCCTTTCTCTACCCTTTATTCCAGCTGGGCTATGTATAGGCTTAAATCCTGCACAGCCAATCCTGCCCCAGCTGGCTTTCAAAATTTAGCCTCAGCACAAATAAGTGAAAAAACAAAAAACAAAAAACAAAAAACCCTCCTTTGTGCAGAAAAAAATACAAAAGAAAAAAAAGAATGAAAAATCAACCAGTATTTTAAATGTAGCTTTAAAAAAAACCTTGACCAGCAGAAATCACTTCCAAGATCCGCTCAGATGAGCCAGGATGCTGAGTTCTGACAGGATTGGTTGTGCGCAGTAAGCAGGGTGTTGACCAAAATGGCTGACTAATGAACTGAGCTGAAAATTCAGGCTCATGTGACCAGCTGCTCTGAACGCAGAGCGAGCAATTCCCAGGATGCTTTATAGATGCTGCTGATGCGGGAAGAAAATTAGGCTGCTCTCTCTCATCCTGCACAGCCCACTTCCAGACTGTGCTAGTCAAACTATGATCAGACCGAACAAAATGCACAGATCCTCATCAATTCTCACTTTGGAATAGAAGGGGTGAGTAACAGGACAATACTAGATTATACTCTATGGCAACAATGATATAAGGCAATTTGAGTAATTTGCTTCTACTATCCTTACATGCATAGCTATTTAAATTATTTACTACATTAAAGGTGGTATTTAAAAAGAAACTAACACAGGCTTTTGTGTGTATTTTTTTGAGATAGGGTCTCCCTGTAGCCTCAGCTGGCCTGGAACTCGCTATGCAGATCAGGCTGGCCTTGAAACAGCAATGATACACCTGCTTCTGCCTCCCTAGTGCTGTGACTAAAGGTAGGCACCACCATGCCCATCTCTAACACAGGCTTTTAATTTAAATATCTGATTCTCAGGTATTTACGTACAAAGAACTAACTTCTTTTAGACTGGGCAGGAAAAACAAAACAAAACCTTGAAGCTAAAAAAGCAAAATCTTTCCTGATTAATGGTAATTGCTTTTCCTTTTTAATTCTGCTATATTTACCAAGTTTCTCCCATAAGCATAAAAATGTATTTTTTTTTTGTCTTTTTGAGACAGGGTCTCCCTGTAGTCCCAGCTGACCTGAACTCACTATGTAAACCAGGCTGGCCTTGAACTCACAAAGATCCTCCTGCCTCTGCCTCCCAAGTGCTGGGACTAAAGGGCGTGCACCACCACGCCCAGCCAAAATATATTTCTAAGAAGTTAAAACCATGTTATATTCTTAAAATCTTTCATGTACTGAAGACATCAAATTCTCTTCAACCAACCAACAAGTGTGTACATGTGTGCAATCCAAGGAGGTATCAATACTTATACCTTGATAACAAAAAGTCAGGAACTGGCTTTCTGAGCTATTTGGTAAGGGCAAGGAAAGGAATGCTGAGGACCTCCTTCTAAAATTTTTTAGATGAAAAAGTTCCAGCCCAATGATACACTCATAAAGTACAGAACAGTGAATACAAGAATAAATCTGGATAGTGACTGTCTGGGGTCCAAAGCAGAGCCTCTTGCTACCTATAGGGAAGATATTCTATGTTTCCCAGCAGATGCCTGAAACCAAGGATAGTTTTTCTTTTTCTTATATACTATATACCTACCTATGGTAGTTTAATGCATAAATTAGACACAGTATGAGAATAAAACTTCGTTGAACTTCCTATGTAACCAAAGATGATCTTAAACTGCTGATCCCCTTGCCTCCACCTCCTGAGCAAGATCACAGGTGTGTGGCACCACATCACACTAGCTTATGCGGTTCTGAGGATCAAATCCAGAGCTTTGTGTAATGCTGGGCAAGTATTCTACCAACTGTGCCATTTCTCCAGTCCTAAAAAATATCTTTGGTCTAGAGAGATGACTCAGCCAGCCAGTAAGTGCAAAATTCAGTCCCTAGAACTCATGTAAAACAGTTAGGCCTGGTGGTACAGCACCGGAGAGACCCAGACATGTGGATTCCTAGGGCTTGCTACCTGTCAGCCTAGCCTAATGGGTGAGCTCCAGGCCAATGAGAGATCATGTTTTAAAAATCAAGGGAGACAGCTCCTTGGAACAATACCTAAAGTTGTCTCTGGCCTCTACATAAGCACGTATACACACACACACACACACACACACACACACACACACACACACACACACCACACACACATACATACACAAATGTAATTATCTTTTTGCACTGAACTCACATCTTTTTGCAATGATGTGAGATGATACTGTGTGTGCTGAGGTACGGAGGCATTGTGATACAGAATTAGATGACATAAACAGAACCTGAACACTGGGCAGCTGATGTGATAATGGAAGGGTAGCACCTGCAGTGTGGACAAACTGGACAAAAGGACCCATGTCTTGAACATGAGAGAGCAGAAAGGGGCAAGATTTCATCACACTATTTAGGATGGTATACAGTTTAAAAGTTGTAAACTGCTGGC
This sequence comes from Nannospalax galili, assembly GCF_000622305.1. Taxonomy (NCBI): domain Eukaryota; kingdom Metazoa; phylum Chordata; class Mammalia; order Rodentia; family Spalacidae; genus Nannospalax; species Nannospalax galili. The sequence goes on from NW_008328749.1 coordinate 1,201,623, forward strand.
TAGCGAGATGGCTCAGCAAGTAAAAGTGCTTGCTGTCAAGTCTGATGATCTGACTTAGATTCTCTGGGACCCACATAGTAGAAGAAGAGAAACAAGAATGCATATACATGAAATAAAATGTTGAAAAATTAAAGTCATGAATTATTTATTTTTATGGAATTTCCCACTTAATATATTGGGCTACAGTTGACCTCAGGTAAATAAAAACCGTAAAAGTGGGGCTGGAGAGATTGCTCAGCAGTTAAGAGCACTGGCTGTTCCAGAGGACCCAGGGTTCAATTCCCAGCACCAATATGGTAGCTAACAACCTCCATAACTCCAGTTCCAGGGATACAACTCCCTCTTCTGACCTCTGTGGGCTTTGCTTGATATGGATGCACTTATATACATGAAGGCAATACATTCATACACATAAAATACAAATAATAAATAAAATATTTTTTTAAAACCCAAAAGTGAAATCATGGCTCAGAGACAAATACCTGAATTCTGACTGGTCACAAATTCTGGCAACCTATCTTTCACTAACCAGTCAGGTTTTACTAACCATGGAAAGAGATCTGGATTGATTACAAAATATCAGTACAACAGGACCATCTAGGCTATTAAATCAAGCCAGAAACTTGAGTAAGATCCTTTCCGCAGGTCCCTCTCAACCTTGTTTTTTTTCAGGTAGAGGACACAGAGGGAGCACAAAGCAACTAAAAGTTTGGGCAAAGAGAGGAAAATATGGTACTTGTTAGTTTTCCTATCAGTCTGTGGCAGGACTGTCAAAGATTTTTAAAAAATAGCCATATTTGGGTAAAAAAAACCCTTTGCTATCTATGAATTAAACCCGCTCATCAGATAAACGTTACAAGTCATTACAGTTAACATGAACAGTGAAATTACTATAAAACAGCACTATTTATAAAAGTTAATAAAATAATTCTAAATATATCTAAGTACTGTTTATATATTTGGGTCTTCATTAAGTACATAAATATATTAGCCTCACATAAGAGGAAAATACTGTCATGTCTTAGGTTATTTTTTTTTTTTTAAGTCAAGTCTCAATACATAGCCCTGGCTGACCTAGAACTTTCCATGTATACCAGCAGGCTGGCCTCAAATCACAGAGAGATCCACCTGCCTCTGCCTCACAAGTAGAAAATCTTGACTTCTGACTAGGAATATAGCATCACGATAGAGTGCTTGCCTAGCACATAAGGGGTCCTAGATTCAATTTCAACACTGAAAAAAAAAAGGGGGAAAGGAAAAAAATCTTTTTCTTATAAGCTATATTGAACTATTTTTCTCATTTGAACCTGTTTGTCAATAATTGCACATATTTGTAAGGAGGCTGTGAGAAGGGCAGGAGCAGGATACCTGTGGTCTTAAAACAGAATTAGCAGGCCTATGTGAAGTTTGAATCTAAGGTAATGATCCAAAAATCACTATACCTCGTTCTACCTGCTTACATGGCCTGGATTTTCCACATGACTGATTCAAAACAAACAAGACAAACATTTCAGTTAGAAGTCACATTCTCTTAGAGTATACTAGTTCCCATTTGTGACTATGACAAGACAAAGACTGACTTGTCAGGTCCAATGTTCTTGTTGTACAGCATGGTAAAATACTCAATTTAATTACTTCATTTACTGAATTTCTGTTTTCTGCTAGGTGGTTAGCAAATGCCACATCAAATCCTTATCAGCATATTACAGAGTAGACATGATATCTCTTTGTACACATAAGTAAATCAAAGTTCAGCCAAGGAGCACACAATGACCAAGTGGTTGATCTGTTCTCTAAGCTGCTTTGTCTGGGTGGCCCCCAAAGTCCAAGTTTTCTTCAACATTCTCCAATGTCAGTACTCAAGCAGGGTCCCCATGAAAGATCCTAAACATGAGCTTCAACTCATTTAAGAGGACTTAAAAAAAAATCAACTTTTTCAATCTGACACCTTAATGTTCCACAAATCGTATCTTCTACCTAGCACACCCCCCCCCTTTACACATTTAGTTCAGGTTTTTCTTTTTTCTGGTCTTTTTGAGACAAGGTCTCCCTGTAGCCCCAGCTGACCTGGAACTCACTACGCAGACCAGGCTGGCCTCAAACTCACAGAGATCCGCCTGCCTCTACCTCCCAAGTTCTGGTATTAAAGGCATGTGCCACTATGCCTGGCCTTAGTTCAGGTTTTTCAAAATTAGGAATTTTCAGAGAAAGTGAGAATCCAGTGCACATTTTTCCTGTAATATGATGGCAAGGGCTAAACCAAATTCTTCACAGGCATCATAGAAGACATGCCACTTGACTCACGATACCATCATCCTAGGAAGAGAGCTGAAAACCACCTCACTGAATCACTTGACTCACTCAGGTGGACTTCCACGTTAAGGACACGTGAGAAGCTGGGCATGGTGGCGCATGCCTTTGATCCCAGCACTTGGGAGGCAGAGGCAGGTGGATCTCTGTGAGTTCCAGGCCGGCTGGGGCTACAGGGAGATCCTGTCTCAAAAAGACCAATATTATATATTAATATACACATATATTATATATGTTATATAACATATATGTATAATATATGATAATATATACATATATTATTACAAATAATATGAATGACTAGACAATATATTTAGCTTTGGTTCTGTTGAACTTTATAAAAAGCTTATATGATACATATAATTCAATACTGCATTTTTACTATGTATGAGCATGTGTGTGTGTGCAAGAGTGGGTGCATGGGTGTGCATATGGGTGTTGAGGCCCAAGGTCAGTCTCAGGTGTCATTCCATTCCTCAGGTGCCATCCACCTTGTTTTGTGAAACAGTCAGGTACCATCTATTTACCTTGTTATACGAAACAACATCTCTCCTTTGGCCTGGAGCTCACCAAATAGGCTAGGTTGGCTAGCCAAGAAGCCCCAGGGATCCCTCTGTCTCTGTCTTCCAAGCATAGACTACCACACCAAGCTTTTTAACATGGGTTCTGGGGATCAAACTCAGGTCCTCATGCTTGAGTGGCAAGCACTTCGCTGATTGAATCATATCCCCAGGTTGTCCTTAATTTTTTTCAGGCAGGGTCTCATGTATCCCAAGGTGGCCTTGAACTTGCTATGTAGCCAAGAATGACCTAAACTTCTGATCTTCCTGCCTTCACCTCCCAAGTGCTGAAATTAGAGGTATATACCATCATGTCTGGTTTTTGCAGTCCTGGAGATTGAATCCAGGGTTTTGTGCATGCTAGGCAAGCACTCTACCAACTGAGCAAATTTCTAACCTTTCATTTATTTTATAGTTAATTATCTCTTATTCCTTAGTTCCCAATCTGTACATCACAGTTTCTTTTTTCTCTTTTTTGATTTATTTTTATTTTATGTGTATGAGTGTTTTGCCTGCTTGTATGTAAGTACACCCATGTCATGCAATGCCTACGAAGGACAGAAGAGGCTGTTGGATCCACTGGAACTGGAGTTATGGATGGTTGTTACCTGCCATGTGGGTGCTGGGAACCAAATCTGGGTCCTCTACAAGAGTAGCCAGTGCTCTTAACTGCTGAGCCATCTCTCTAGTCCTACATCACAGTTTCTTAAAATCTGTCAATGTGTTCAACTACACTAATCTGCAGGCACTCACAAAGTTCTGTTTTGTGAGGCTTCTGGCTTATGGTTTCACAATTTATGAAGAAAAATATCATTTTCCTCCTATTTTGCTAGCAACCATTAGCATGAAGGGCTATATCTTTGATGAGTTATCACATTGACATTGGTAGAAAGGCCAAGATCATGATTATTTCACATGGTTCAGTCCTTCCTCTTAACACTTTTCTTCTCCCACAAGCAAAATCTACTGTGTTTACCTCAAATTGTCAGATTTCTTCAATTTGAAGTTACACTCTTGGTAGGCTCAGTATCCCTTTATAGAAATTAACCAATGCTGACATAAGTGATTATGAAATGGTTATACCCAGGAAGGTGAGCTGTTGTCATGCTGTTAGAAACTGATGTCACTAGGAACACTGCAGTACACCATGTTTTACTTCTTAAAATTAACCAGCATAAGAACAGAAATAACTTCTACCATGGAATATAGACTGATTTCATGGCTTAGTGGCAGTAAGTAATGACTTACTCAGACAGAGCTATCAACAACTTACTACCAAATGACTTTGGAAAATGTATCCTCCTTGTACCTCAATGTGCTTAGCTGTAAAATGGAACTAAACAACTAGCTTCACAAAGGGCACAGCCTCCACAAGAAGAAATCCACCTGCTTTGTAAGGTATTTCCATATATTGCTCAAAGTAGAACCTACCAAATATCAGTCCCTCAGTAGATGCTTACTGGTGTAGGACCAATTCTAAAAAACTTCATATTCATACAGTGGTATTTTCTTATTTTCCACTGTCTTAGGAGTTTTATTTCAATCTTGAATTTTTTTTTTCAGTTCTAGAAAATCAAACTAAATTTATGTCTCAAGAAACAGATTCTGGCATAGGCTTTTCCCTTCCCACCTTCCTTTTTGACAGGGTCTTGCCAGTCAGCCCAGGCTGACCTGGAACTCAAGATTCTCCTGCCACAGCTTCCAAACTCCGCCTTGGCCTCCCAAGTGCCATTTCTATGTATATAAAATTCATGCATCTAACATGTCTAGAGCAACTCCTGTATGACTAGGGATAGCTGAGAACAAGGCTACAGAAAGACTGAAGCAAGGACTACACAAGAAACAATTACAAGTGTTCAAGAAGTTCCAAGTCCCTGTCACATGTGGGCTAGTCAGTATTGCTCAGTGACATAATTGCACTATCCAACTGCTGATATGAATTTCTTTCATTCATTTGTTCATTCATTCATTCATTCATTCATTCATTCTTAGGCAGGTGTTTTAACATGTGGAGAAGGAACTAGAGGGCTGTTGCCTGAGAAGAAGGCTCTGCTGTAGGTCATGATTGCAGGTGTGGAAAGGATGAAGGAGTGTGACAGACCACATGCCCTGTAGAAGCAGAATGCCCAGGGTGAGTCGTATGTCTACCACACAGAAACTGAGCAATCTTGCCAGATTACTTGTCTCTTGTCCATTTCTTTACTAACAAAAGGGAGATAATATGAACTATTTCAGAATTAAGTAGATGAGGTGCAGGCTTGGCATAGAGTCAGCAGTAAGTAAATGCCAGATATCATCACCATTACAATAAGGCTTCTAGCACTTTATGAGAGTGCTAGAAATGCAAAACACGGCTCTCTTTATATGACATGGGAATCTGTAAGGACACATGTTTGTGAGAGCAACTGAACAAAGGTAAAGGGGATCTGAGTACAGGATCTGCAGAGGTGTTTTCTCAAACTGTGAGGAAGGAAGAAGAGTGATGGGTCACAATTTTGCCAAATATTCACATCAAGTGACTAGATTTCCCATCTGTAAAAAGTTAGCAGAAGTAGATACATGTCTGTGGAGAGTCCCTAAACAGATTCTAAAGTTATAAGAGGCACATACTAAAGGCACATGCTGAGACTTCTGCTTTTGTGTGCCTCCTACTGTCCATTCTTGCCAACCTCTTCTTTTCCTGTGTACTTGAACGTTCCCAAATGATTCAGTGTCCCACCTCTGCCCCACCAATCCCTTTAACATATGTCCAGTGTCAAATCCACTTGGTACCAAACGAGAACTTAGCTAGGTAGCTGCTGAATAGGCTTTGCCAGAGGAATGCCATCTGGCCAGCAGCCCTGGGAAGACTTAGGAAGACCTTTCACAATTATTCAAAAATAGCTAGAGTAAATAAGGTGTGGTGGTACGTGCCTGTATCTCAGCACTCAGGAGGATGAGGCAAGAGGATTTTGCATTCAAGATTAGCTGGGATACATAACAAGATACTTCTTAAAAAAAACAAGAATGAAGGCCGGGCATGGCGGCGCACACCTTTAATCCCAGCACTTGGGAGGCAGAGGCAGGTGAATCTCTGTGAGTTCGAGGCCGGCCTGGTCTACATAGTGAGTTCCAGGCCAGCTGGGGCTACAGAGAGACCTTGTCTCAAAAAAAAAAAGGAAAAAAATATATATTTACACACACACACACACACACACACACACACACACACACACACACAGAGTACAGGTCATGACCATATTAATACCCTGTAAATACCACTGCTTTGTAACTCCAAAAATATTTCCTTTCATATAATTTCTTTTGTTTCCTCGTTTCTTTTTTTTTTCTTTCCGTGCTCATGATTGAACCCTGTTGCTTGCTCTGCACAAGTTACAACCCCAAGCGATACCCCAAGCCCCTCATAATTCAAACCAAATCTTTCTATTCTCTATAAGAGCAGCCAGTGTTCTTAACCACTGAGCAATCTCTCTAGCCCCATAAGACCAAATCTTTAATGGTTACAGTACACTACTGACTTTCCAAAACTCATTTTAAAACCTGTATATGAACCACTTAGTATATTGGGTGAAGTTTCAATACTGATAATATCTGGGTTAGAAGTATAGTAGTTGTGATGTGCTATAATGTTCATAAATAAGAGATTCTATTTATTCATATTGACTACAGGTTCCCTATTGTACAACGATGGAGGTACAGCATATCTTTTACTCAACTTTTAAAAAAATATTATTTTTATGTGTATGTGTGTATTGCCTGTATGTAGATAAGTGCACCCATGTTGTGCAATGCTCGTGGAGGACAGAGGAGGCTGTTGGATCCCCTGGAACTGGAGTTACGGACAGTTGCTAGCTGCCATGTGGATGCTGGGATTCAAACCCAGGTCTTCTGCAAGAACAGCCAGTGTTCTTAAATGCTGAGTCATCTCTCCAGCCCCTTAGTTAATTTAATTTAAGGAATTCTTTGAAATATTAGCCAAGATGGAAAAATCATTATTTTGTCCAGTTAACTGTGCTATACTTTATTATCATCCATCTAGGGTCTAACTGCCAACTCTGGGCCACATGCTGCCCAGGACAGCACAACACAAACCTATAAACTTACTTAAAATATTATGAGATGTTTTTGTGTCTGATTTTTTGGAACTTGACTGTGCAATTCTGTGTGAACTTTGTTGGATGACATCATGCAAGAATGTCAGAAGGTTGGACATGCTTGGTAGATTCTTGGCAAAATTCTACCTTTTTAAAAAAATATTGAAATAAAAATATTCTCTTCACTCCTGATAATTCTAACATCTGTAACTGCAGTTCTGATGCCCTCTTCTGGCCTCTGTGTGCATTGCATGACACAGGTGCACTTACATACATGCAGGTAAAACATTCATACACATAAAATAAAAATAAATATAGCAAACCAATCAATAAATAAGCACTGACTGACATATGTGACATTTTTAGCTTTCTGCAGGTACATAAAAACATCCCACAAATGGGAGCCGGTATACTGCTTGTATTATATCACTGGTCATCATTCTTTGTTGTAATTAGGTTACAGTGAGGCTCTTGCTATATAATGAAAAGACTTTAATGATCCTTTAGCATCCAGAATGCAACTAAGATGGCAGGAACAAACTGTCTATAAAGAATGAACCTGGGCCAGTGAGATGGCTCAGCAGGTAAAGGCACTTGGTATAGTCTGATGACCTGAGTTCCTTCCCGAGGTCCCTCATGGTGGAAGGAGAAAACCAACTCCTTCAAGTTCTCCTCTGACCTCCACATGTACATGGTGGCACATACACATATGCACACAAAATAAATAAATGCAATTTTAAGAAAATTAACGAACCCGAGTGTTCCTCCTTTGGAGGCTCTCCTACTTTCTAGAGTGTGCTTTTACTTTTCCTTAATAATTATACCTTCTCTTTGCTTAGAAAAAAGAACCTACCTAAGGCTGGCCACAGGAAAGCAAAAGAAAAGTCAAGACTTAAATGCAAAGTGAAATATTTGAAAGCTGTTGCTCTATCCATCAATAATCTGACTTTTTGATACTGACAGGTCACGAGAGTAGTGAAAGGAAAAGAGGGTGTCTAGTCTTAAGGAAGAAAAGAGAGACATGATAGAGCTACCTGCACCTCAAAAGTTCAGGATGTCTCAAGTGATTTGAGCTGTATGTGGAAAGAGGCCACCTGCACTCCAACACTCCTGAGGCTAAACTCCAGTTCTCCAGTGGTCTCCTTTTCTCTCTTTTGGTATCAGGGCTTTTATCTGCCATCTGACAAAACAGTTTTTAAAAACCTTTTTAAAATTTATTATTATTATTTTGGGTCTTTTTGAGACAGGGTCTCCCTGCAGCCCCAGCTGACCTGGAACTTGCTACATAGACCAGGCTGGCCTCAAACTCACAAAGATCCACCTGCCTCTGCCTCCTAAGTACTGGGATTAAAGGCGTGCACCACCACGCCCAAAATTTATTTTTTTTTATGTGTAATTGTGGAGCCATAACATGTCCCCTTCTGACCTCTGGTCACTGGAACTGGAGTTACAGTTGTTAATCACCATGTGGGTCCTGGGAACTGAACCTCGGTCCTCTGCAAGAGGCATCTCTCCAGCCCCCATCAAAATAAGTTTTTAATGGATTAGAAAATGTCTTTGCTTTCTTAACACAGTTGGAAAAGAGCTGAAAACTAGCAGACTAATGAACCACACAGAATTGTAATCAGGGCACTGTTCAACAATAAGCTACGTAAGTAGTCATTCTTTAAGAAGCCACAGGCAGACGTGGTGGCACATACCTATAGCCTTTAATCCCAGCATTCCAGAGGTGGAGGCAGGAGGATCAAGAGTTCTAGGTCACCTCAGTCACAGTAAGTTCAAGGCCAACCTGGGCTACATGAGACCCTCTCTCAAAAAACAAAAACAAAAATAAAAACTCAAACAAAACAAATCAAAAGTCACAAATTAATCTATTTCAAAAATTTAGTATGAAGGTGCATGCTCAAAACTTCAGTCCTGATGACTTGACCATTCCTCTCAAATCCTCAGTTTTGGTAGATGCTTCTGTATTTACAAATCAAAGTACTTTTAGCTTTGCAAAATTTAGAAAAGTAGATAGCAGATTTGACCTATAACTAATTCATGTATACTGAACTAGGTATAATGTTTTGTTTTCTTGTTTTGTTTTGTGTTTTTGAGACAGATCTCCCAGCTGGCCTAGAACTCTGGCGTAGATCTATCTATGTATACAGATCTATGTAGAACAGGCTGGCCTTGATCTTACATAGATTACAGAAATTCTCCTGTCTTTGTCTCCCATGTGCTAGAATTAAAGATGTTTGCCTCGACACCTGGCTAGGTATAATATTTTATATAAAATTATTAAGCAATTAAAAATAAGGGAGAGACAATAACAAATATTAATGGAAGATAAGCAACTATACATATATGTATATGATTTATACACAGAGACACACACACGAAGCTGTAAATATAAAACTGGTTTCCTGTGCTTAAATACTCATTCCGGGGCACATATGTAAATCAGGAAGCTCCTTGCCCACATGATGCACTTTCAAGTGCTTCAAATATGTCCCCATGTCTCATCCTTGGCACTATGTGGGAGTTGACCATGGCTCTCATTGTTGAGTAGTATTTGAACTGGTTCATCATAGTAACACTGGCCATCTTTTTAAAGATTCTTTTTTTCCCCTTTCTATTCCTTTTCCAGCTCTCCTTCACTTGCAAAACAGCACACACAGATACAGAAGGAAAGTGGTTTCTTTATGAGTGGGACATACTTTGTGTACTGCTATAACTAGGAGAAAAAGGACAAGAGATGTGGACTCTGCCTGGCATCACATAAAATGCAAATATTTTCTGTAGCTCCAGGAGCTAGAAAAAGAAAAGGTAACACAAATAGAAGGTGTGAGGGGTTCAGCCTTTTGACATTGTGACATAACCTTGTCATCCACAATGTTTGTGCTGAAGAACTACGTGATCAAGTTATAAAATAAGGGGGCTGGAGAGGTGGTTCAGCAGTTAAGAGCACTGGCTGTTCTTGTAGAAGACCCAGGTTCGAATTCCGACACCCACATAGCGGCTAACAACTGTCCATAATTCCAGTTCCAGAGGATCCAATGCCATCTTCTGACCTCTATATGACACAAGTGCACTTACATGTATACAAGCAAGTCACTCATACACATAAAATTAAAACAATAAATAAGTTGGACATGGTGGCACATGCCTTTAATCCCAGCACTTTGGGAGGCAGAATCAGGCAAATCTCTGTGACTTTGAGGCCAGCCTGGTCTACATAGCAAGTTCCAGGCCAGCTGGGGCTACAGGGAGACCCTGTCTCAAAAGGACCAAAAAAAAAATTAAAATAATAAAAAATTTTTTGAGGTATAAAATAAAACAAATAGGGCTGGTAAGATGGCTGTGGGTAAAGCATCTGCTATGCAAAACTGATGACCTGAGTTCAATGCTTGGAACAATGGAAGGAAAGAACCAATTCCCTAAAATTGTCCTCTAACCTCCACATAAGTACCCACTCACACGCACTGTCCTAGTTCCATTTCCTGTTGCTGTGATAAAATATTGTGACAAAAGTAACTTGAAGGGAGAAAGGAATTTATTGGACTTGCAATTCTAGGTCACAGTCTATCAACTATGGGAAAGTCAAGGCAGGAACTTGAAACAGCTAGTAACATCCATAGTCAACAGCTTACTTGTGCTCAGCACCCTCTCCACACTTACATGGTCTAGTATCCCCTGCCCAGGGAATGGTGCCATCTGAAGTGGACAGCTCTTCCCGCCTCAATTAATGTAATCAAGATAATCCCTCATAGACATATCTACTTGCCAACCTGATCTAGACAATCCCTCATTCAGACTCTTCCCAGATGATAATAGATTGTGTCAAGCTGACAATGAAAAATAACCATCACACATGCACACAGATACACACACACTAATAAAAAAGTCATGTTTTAAGTAAGTTTATGATTTTGTGTTGTGCTGCATTTATAGCTATCTTGGGTCACATGTGGCCTCTGGACCACCTGTTGGACACACCTGTATGTGAACATGTAAACAGCAAGAATGCTTTTCTAAGGAAAAGTCATTTCTTGTCCATCCTGTTAATTCACAGGAAAACTTCTAATGTTATTAGCAGAAAAAGAAATCATTAAAAGTAAATTATACCACAGCACAGCTGATCAGGTAGCTGTCAGAAATTGGCATGGAACTTCACAGATACCAAGAGTGGAAAGGCTCCATGATATAGGAACATGCATGCATTTATGAATGCATGAAAAAGTCCTGAAAGACAATTCAATAAATTGTCAGATATCAGAGTGGTATCCTCTGATAAGAAACATGATAGGAGTGGGTGGTGGTATTAGGGCCCACAAAGAGGAAAGTACTTTGTATGATGAACATTTGTATTATAAAATAACTAAGCAAAAACAATAGATCTTTGTGCTATTTATACAATCAGTTTAAAAAAATTTTTTTTTTTGGTTTTTTGAGACAGGGTCTCCCTGTAGCCTCAGCTGGCCTGAAACTCACTATGTAGACCAGGCTGGCATCGAACTCACAGAGATTTGCCTGCCTCTGCCTCTTGAGTGCTAGGATTAAAGACATGCACCACCAGGCCTGGACTATGCAATCAGTTTTTTTAAAAGGTATAGTAAGGAACATGGCATTTAAGAGTTAGAGTACAAAAACCAAAGAGATTTAGCAGCAAAGATTCAAAAACAAAATCCAGCAAGGTTCATCAGGAGCTTTCTAGCACGTTGATTTTATGGACATCCTATCCTCTAAAACCATGTTATAAACCCTAAAAAGTTTAGGTCACCTCTTCTGTTTGTACATGTATTTGCTGTTTTTACACTGCCAATTAACAACAAAGCTTCTGATCTCAAATGAAAAGTTAATGTAAAAAAATCCAACCTCAAAACTAGGGTGGTAGGGAATGCCTGTAATGCATGAGGAGGTAGAAGCAAGAGGACCAGGAGTTCCATGTCATTCCTGGCTACATAGCAAGTCTGGGGCCACCCTGGGCTACATGAGACTCTGCCTCAAGAAAGCAAACATTGAGCACAGTCATGATTTCTAAAATAGAAAAATACTACCATAACTCACTCTTTCAGGATCATACATTTCATACACTTTTGGTACATGCATCACAAAGTTAAAACTAGGATTTGAGTGTGGTGGCACACTTATAAATCCCAGCATCCTGGAGGCTAAGCTAAGATGAGCACTTCAAGTTCAAGGCTAGCACCGGCTCAGTTTTAAGACCATGTCTCAAAAGAAAAGAAAAAGATGCTAAGGAAGCAGAGCTCAGTCACTGTAACTACTTAGTGTTGAGCTGAGTTCAAGTGCCGTCCTGGTAATTAAAATGAGAGGTCTTTTAAAAACTGAGAAGTCAGGAGAGTTCTGATATTCAAGTACATTACAGGAAGCAGTATTATATTGACTCTGCAGAGCAACAAGGACATATTTTCATTCATAATTAGAGTATTCCTTTTGCTCTACATGTGAGTTCTAAAGTACAAGAAAACCACATAAAACTCAAAGTTCAATGGAAATACTTTAAGACACTTTCAAATTTCAATAAAGTACGTAGCAGTCATGTCTTTGCTAGTATGTCTTCAGCGACCAGTCTTTAAAAGCAGAAGTGAGGAGCCATGCGTTCTCAGCTATTTTTCTGAGCCTTTATACAAACTTGATGAACTGCTTCAGATATAAAGGCTATGAGGAAATTCTAAGATGCTTAAGTGCTAACAATTCACCCCACAGAATTGCTAGTATCACACAGTCACAGTAAAAGATCATACTCATGACACTAGCTTTCAATCTCCCATACCATGGTGGCAGTGGCTTGCCTGTCACATGCATGGGTTCAAGCCCCAGTAACTTAAATCTTCCTTTCTTGTTCTTGATCATACTTAGCTCCCAGTTTCTAATAATGCTTAAAAATAAACAGGGTCAATCGTTACAGAGCAGAAAGAATCAAATAAATTAAGTGGAATTCATGTAATCCCTACAATTGACACTGGCCAACATCTGAAAATTTTTTTCTACATTAAATCTTATACAACTATTACACAAACTCATAGACGTGTCTCCATTCTACATTGATCTAGTTATAATAAGCAGAGTACATGGAAATAGAAATGTTGAAGGAAGAAAAAAGAAGCTGTGCTTAAAAAAAGATGAGGAAATGGGCAGGATGCTCCAGCTTTAGCTGAAAAACTATTGGTAGTTGATCACTTCTGGGTGAGGGAGAATTGGTCTTCTTTAAGGGAGTGATACTAGATAGACTGAACAGGCTACAGTGGATGGACTTACACCAAGGGACATCTGGTGACACCAACTTGACCTGATAGGCCTTAACATATGATAGAATGCATTCAGTGGGGGGCCATGAAGAGGGTGCAGATGGGGGGGTCTAAGTATGATTAAGATGTAGTGTATGAAATGCACAAAAACCCAATAAAATTTATACATTGAAAAAAAGCAAAAAGCCTATTCTTTAGAAAATAAAATGTGTTCAGAATGGTCTATATTCTTATCTCTACACCCTCTGCTATACAAAAGGACTCATTCCTGCTGGGAATTAGACAGTCCTAACTGGAGATTAGTGTACACAAATCAAACTGTTGTTTTTCTAAGACTCAGCCAATGGCCAGCCAGTCTTTGACCATTTTCCAGGTAAGAAGTAAAGAGAGGTTAACACTGGACTACCACTAGCTGAATCCAGTGGTTCTTTACTGGGTAGCTCAGTTTTGGACCTTTGTTGTTTGATTAAAGAGCACCGTCATGGAAGGGTCAAGAAATCTGGGTCAAGACCATTCCTTCTCTTAAACTGTTACTGAAAACAATCGTGTAATTCTTTTGATCTTCGGCTTCCTCATCTGAAAAGGGGACACTACACATTAAGCTCACAGACAAGTGATAACCATGATAATCACGGTACCTGTACATGGGAAACATTCAACAAATGCTTATCTTTTCTAACGAGTTGAATGGGGAGGTAGAAAACGCCAAGTCAGAGTTTCTTGGCAGCGCAGAGCTGCTTCAAGATTTTGCATTAGTGCGTTTTAAAAATAGGGAGGGGAGCCTCACTCAGGCAACTTTCCCTGCCTTTTCTAACTCCTTCCTAAGGTGTAAGGTATTTGACATTTACAGCATACTTAGAATCGCCAACCACATCTTCATACCGTAAGGTCCTGTCTTTTTAAACCAGGCTTGACACTCTTCCAAGAGTCCTCATATTACCCACTCTGGAGGCCGGCTCTGCCAGAAGCAATAAACGTTTGTTGACTAATACAACACTGACTGGGGCTCGCTGCATTTAGGGGGCTTAGTGTGACAGTGGCTTAAAGGCGTGAAAGCCTCTTCCAGACAAAAGACACGACACTGGGAGGTGCCCTTCCCCAAGCCACACTTTTCCCTTCCAGTCCCCACGCCCACCTTTCCACCGCTTCTGTTCTCGCTGCAGGAGGCTGCTCTCATTTATGGGTTTGGGGAACGCTTACGGAAAAAAAAAATTACTCAGCTGGGCTGAGGCCGCGGGGCAGCCACACCTACTTGGAGCCCGCGGAGGCGCGTCAGGCGGGAGACCGGTTCTGGGCGCCCTCTCCACGGATCCTCCAGGGAATGGCGCCGGTGTGCCGCCCGGAGCGGCCGGGCGCCCTCAGGGAGGCCCGGGGCGGCTCGACGCCTCGGTCCCAGCACGTGGGAGGCGGAGAGTGCGAGCGCCCGGCCCAGAGGCAGCCAAGAGGCCAGGCGGGAGCCCGCGGCCTGGACCACCCGGGGGTGGATACTCTGCGGGGCCGCGGTCGCCCCGCTTCCCCCCCCCCGCGCGCCCGCACCCGACCTCCTGAGGCCGCTCGGGTTCCCATGCCCTACAGAGGCGCGGCTGCGCAGGGCCGGGCGCCACGTCCCGGTTCCCGTTCCTGTCCCTGCACTCACGGTGCTTGCCGCCGCCGCCGCCGCCGCCGCTGGGGTAGCTCAGCAGCAGGAAGGGCAGTGGGGAGCCCGGCGATGGCGGGGTCCTCCAGGCGCGCTGCGGCGGCGGGCGTGCAGAGAAGCCCGCTCCTCCATCGCCCGGGTACAGCAGGAAGAAGGGGGCGGCCACTGGAGAGTCCGGCTCCGAGGGCCCCGCCTCGCCCTCTCGGTCCGCACCCCCGGCGGGAGCTCCGCGGGGCTCCTCGGGCTCCTCCGGCCGCGGCTCCCCGCCCCGCGCCCGGTCCTCGCCGGAACTTTCAGCGGCCGTGCTGGGCGGCGAGGGCTCAGCCATGCTCGCTCCTGGCTTCGCAGCGCCTCGGCCTCGCCGGGCCCAGCCGAGGAGTCAAGGGTCACGGCGAGGATCCGCCGCCCCGTCGCGCCTCTGCTGCCACCGTTCTCCGTGGCCGGGCCGGCGCCTGGGCTCCGCGCTCTACCCGCCCCGCCGGGGCCCGTTCAGCCGAGGACCGCCCCGCCCGACGGCTCGGCCTGCTCAGCGCCGCCTCCGGCGACCGCCCCTCTCGACCGGCCCCGGTGAGCCTCGGCGCCCCTAGGGGGCAGCGTGCGCCTGCCGGCTCCCCATCTTCCTCTACCGACCCCGAGGGGCAGATTGAGCTGGCCGGGTCCTCAGCCGCCCCTGGCTCAACCCTGTGGCCAGCAGCTGCTTGACGGGTGGGAGGCCTGGTCACACTTCTACCGGCGTTTATGCTGTAACCGCCAACTTCGATAGCAGTGAGGCACAAAGCTCCGACTTGAAGAAGCCAATGCTAATTTTTAAGGAGGTAACTGTCTCTGCCCTGCTGGTCCAAGTATTAAACTGTACTATCGCCATTCACTTCAGCTCTTGATTCACGATTTTGATTCAGGAATTCTCTATAAAACAACGGGAGGATAGTCTTTCCACTTTTTGTTCCTTTTCATGTGCGCTCTTTAGAAATCGTGTATTTGCTTTTGCTTTATGCCTCAATTTTCCAGTGCTCCAGATGTGCATGGGTTCGTTTTGTCAACTAGTTTACAATTTATATGACATTTTGCACTTTTTTTAGCGTGAACGAAAGTTGGGGGCGGGACACAACAAAAAAACCAACCCTGCATCTTCAATCTCCTTGAATCTCCTGAACCCTCGAATCTCCTGAAAGGCTGATTAACTGATCAGAACTTCCATGATTATAGTTTGGAATGTTGCAGGTCCAGATCCTAATTATAATTTATCTGGCGGATAGCTTTAGCCCCTTAAATAGCTATTCCTTGCACAACTGTGTTGGGCCTAACATCCTGTGACTAATAGATAAAAGCTTATGAGGATAAATTAAATTAACACAATCTTAGTTTCCACCAATCAGAAGGCTAAGGGTATCATCAGACATCATCTGAGGCCTATAGTTGAGACTTCTCAGTTTTGGTGTTTGCCCACTTGTTTCCACCAATGTATTTGAGAAGTGCCTTGATTTATGACCTTCTTTGCTCTGTTACTATAAAAAAAAATCTATGAAACTGTTACCATATTGGAACATAGAATTTGAAGTGACTTAAATCTGTGTTCCTGGGCCATGTCACTCATAGTTGGCTCCTGAATAAACTACCTCTTAGGTCCTTTGAGGTGAGAGTTGTGTTTTTGATCAACAGTAGTGTCTGTTTTGTTAGTAATCGGCCACTGTTATTTCATATACTTAAATCAGTGATTACCGATTAAGCATGCGATCAAAGTAAACATTTCCCAAAGAAAAACAATCCCTAGTTATTATCACTATGGGTTTTTTGTTTATTTCTTTGAGTCCAGGGAGGTGGGTAATCTTACATGAAGCCCAGGCTTGCTTGAACTCATGATCCTCCTGCCTCCACTTCCAGATGGCTGGGATTTGCAGATAAGAGCCCCAGGACCCTCTTCTATCACTATTCTTTATCATGGATTTCTAGCTGATTAGTTTTGTGTTCAAGTTGCAAAATGCTGACATAGAACTCATGCTAGTCAGTTAAAAACCACTTCCCTGTAACATTTTGCATACTTACTCTGTGTCTTTTGTCAGATCTCTCCCTCTGTAGAAGTTAAACTTTACATAAATGAAAAGTAAACCTTATTTTCTGCAAATCACTCTTGAATTACCACTAGCTATTATCACAAGACCTCTAATTCTATCCTTCATGCATTTAAAACAAGAACATTAAAAAAGGAAATGTTTACAAGATGCTAACTTCAAGTAACCTTAGAAAATTTACTAGTAGCTTTAAGTATCTGGCAGTTCCCCAACCTGTTGATTCCATAAATTTGTCCTCTTCTGTAAAATTATTTCTTACTCAGAAAGATATTAACAAATGTAAGTAGGGGGTTGGAGAGATGGCTCAGAGGTTAAGAACACAGGCTGTTCTTGCAGAGGACCTAGGTTTGGTTCCCAGGACACACATGGCAGCCAACAATAGTCTGTAATTACAGTTCCAGGGGATCTGACATCTTCTTCTGGCCTCTGCTGGCATTGCATGCATGAGCGCACTAACATACATGTAGGCAAGATACTCATACATGTAAAAATAAATCTTAAGGCCAGGTGTGGTGGCACACGCCTTTAATCCCAGCACTGGGGAGTCAGAGGCAGGTGGATCTCTGTGAGTTCAAGGCCAGCCTGGTCATCTACATAGTGAGTTCTGGGCCAGCTGGGGCTACAGGGAAAAGACAAAAAATAAAATAACACAGGCAATACATGCATAGTTGTTATTTGAGACGGGGTCTCCCTGTATGTAGCCCCAGCTGGCCTGTAACTTACTGTATAGACCAGGCTGGCCTTGATCTCAGAGATCCACCTGCCTCTGCCTCCCTTGTGCTAGCTGGGGATTTTTTGTTTTTTTCTTTTTCTCTGACACAGGGTTGCCCTCAAGCTCATTATTCTTTTCCAGCCTGGCCCTCTGTAGGCTGAGATTACAAACATGTGCCAGCATAACCCAGTTCCTTTTAACCACATGGTGAGGGTGAGGATCTTGATAAAAAGACATTTTCTTATTAGGAATTGCAGACTGTATTAAAGAGAAAAAGTATACCTGGGCTTTATTTGGGCCTTTTACCTTGCTTTTTTTCATGCAGAAACTTAAGAATCCCATTCTCAGGTTCCATAACCAAGATGTTTTGACATGCTTTAGTAGAGAATTTGGGCCAGACATGACATCACATACCTGTAATCTCAGTGCTGAGGAGGCTGAAATGGATGATGAGTTTGAGGCCAGTTTTGGCTACACAGGAGCTCCCGTCATAAGCAAACAAATAAGCATGACTCTATAGGTAGAAGAGCAGAACTTCACCAATCATTGTTAAGAGAGCCAGTAATCATCCAGGGGAGTCATGAAATTATGGTATGGTATGCCAGTTTTCTTCTTGTTAAGCCAAGATACTTGTAAGTATAGAAACTGACATGGTGTGGAATCCTGTAGCATATTGGTTTTCTCTGCTTTTAAAAGGGGCTCTATGTTTTACTACCATTAATTAAATGACAGCATAATGAATACAAAAATTCAGCTGACATTTGAGTCTTTTAAAATTTATAGGCACGGCTATTTATGAACTTTTCCCTTAAAGGTGGATGGTACTCCAAGTCCTCAGTTTCATATGCTTTTAGGTTTTGGATCAATAATACAATCACAGCTATGCATTACCATTAGTGATGTACATAATGGGCTGATTCAGATGCTATACTTGATTAAGGAAGCCAAGATTATAAAAACAAGCATAAACATGTTCCTTTTTGAAAATGTACAGGGCATTTTCTTGTATGTTTTTAAAAAGTGACAGGATCCAGTTTACTATAATTAAGAATCCAGCTCTGTTAGTTTTCTCGTGAAATAAAGCAGAAGGTACCTTTCAACTTCAGTTATCTAGACTTGGATTTCAAATGTACTCTGGTGATCTTCTGGACAGATATTAAGGATACAGTATATTAGAGACTTTTAGAGATTAATGTTATGGATGATAATATATTTTTAGTATAAGCTTCTTACTGATGTCAATCAGAAGAGCAATCACTGGAGAAGAGATGATGATCTTTTGCAGTATAGTACATAGATTTGAATTTTTTTTTCCTTTGAGACAGTCTCACTATGTAGCCCTGGGTGGCCTGGACCTCACTATCAAACTTGTAATCCTCCTGCCTCTGTCTCAAAGTGCTGGGATTATAGATTTGCCCACACCCTGTTGCTATATTATTTTCATAATAGAAAATAGAACACACTGATTTGTTATTTTAAGTTTGGTAATCATGTCTTTCTTTTATGAAAATCCCACTATTAACAGCAAAAGTGTCTTCCTTGGGTATTCTGTGAGAATAGAATCTGCAGAAATCAGAGCCCTGCTCCATATGACCTTTCCATATTGTGTCTAGTGTTTGGTATTGTTTTTTGTTTGCTTTGCTTTTTTGTTATAGGATTTCACTCTCTCTAGCCAGACTGGATTGGAACTATGTTCCCAGAGCCTTTCTCAGTCCCCAGAGTGGGGTTTTAGTATGTAATATCTTAATGTTCCAGAGGCTGCCGGGTGGTTTTAACTTCATCTCCTTTGTCTTAATTCTCTATCTACATTCTTTTCTGAATTTCTCTCAAATCTTTTAATCTGTTCTTTGCTTTAATTTAAATCTTGCTAGTATTATTGCAAAGGACTCATGGCTATTTTCCCTGCCTCTAGCTTTAATTCATTCCAGTTCTCTTGCTCTATAGTGCTACTTACTCTTCTTTTAACTAGGTCATAATATTTCTTAAAACCTTTAGTTGGCTTCTCCATCTGGAATATAATCTAAGCTCCTTAGAAACTCAGTCAAGAGTGTGTGTTTGTGTGTGAGATTTAACCTTTCCTTACATTCCCAATGTCATCTTCCTATCTTGCTTCACGTTCTGTTGCTTTCGATCTAACTTTTAATATGCTTGGCCTTCCTCATATTGCCATCTCCACTACTCCCAACTTCCCCCAATGCTTTGCTCCAACAGATCTGACTTCTTTTCTCCCCCCCGCCCCGAAAGGTTTGACCTTTTGTGAGGCCCAACAAAATCCTTATAAGCAGCTGATTGCTTTGTCACGTTTGCTCCCAGAGGCGACATCTTTGGGTTTTTCCATTTTGTGATGCACAAAGACTTCTCTAAGTAGTTCCAGACTCCCTTCCTTCTTTCTAAAAGCCTACCAAAATCCCTTAGTTCTCTCTGTGACCATCAGGACCTGTGAAGTGGCTCAGGAAAATCTGCATTGAAGTTTAAGTAGTAATTTTCTTGACTTTTATTCCCACTTTAAAGGTAAATTCAGCATGATGTAAATAAAAATGTGTCTACAAGAGATCACTTAATTAAAAAATTCTAGGTACTAATATTAATAAATTTCTATTATTTGCTTTGAACAATCCCCTCACGTACCCAAGGTAAAATGATCTTATCTACCCAGACCAAGGAAAGCAATACCAAAGGGTAAAAGGAAAATTCCTATAGTCCAGTCTGACATAGAAATCATGACAATCCTCTTGCCTGTCTCTCCAGTTCTGGGATTACAGACATATGCCACTGCGCCCAGCCTGGAATGTTTTCTGGTTGCTTTCTTACAGTGCTGGAATAAAAGGACCTTAAAGCACTCTACTCTTGAGCTACATTCCCAGTCTCCTTACAATAGTTTTCTTGCTGAACGCCATGGAACTAAACCACCAACAGAGTATAAAATGGTGTGATTAGTTCTATCCTATGGTTCTAGAGGAATGAAGTCCATGATTTCAAATATTCTCCAGGACTACCCTTGAGGTTTTCTAGTTTCATGGTAGTACATCATTGCCTTATTATTATTATTATTATTATTTTCTGAGACATAGTCTCCCTGTAGACACGAGTTTGAGGCTAATGTGGGCTACATGAGACCCTGTCTCAAGTCACCCCCTCCCCCAATCCTGTCCCCAAATGAAACCTTATGGTAGAACAGAGAAATGAATTCATTCGATTTTTTTTTTTTTTCCCGGTCTTTTTGAGACAGGGTCTCCCTGTAGCCCCAGTTGTCCTGGATTCACTATGGAGACCAGGCTGGCCTCAGACTCAGAGATCCACCTGCCTCTGCCTCCCAAGTGCTGGGATTAAAGGTGTGTGCCACCATGCCCGGCTTCAAATAGTTTTTTAAAATATATTTTTATCTTATGTGTTAGTGTATTGTCTGCATGTATGTAAGTGGACCCATGTCATGAAATGCCCATGGAGGTCAGAAGAGGGCGTTGGATCAGTTGGAACTGGAGTTACAGTTATTAGCCACCATGTCTTCTGCAAGAAGTGCTTTCAACTGCTGAGCTGTCTCTCCACCCTCCCCCCTTCCTTTTAAAAAATAGGTTAAATGTAAGCACTACAGGCCATCGAACTACTTAAAAGGCTGTAACAGTAACCTATTATTCAATGTAAGGGAGGAAGATGTTGAGTAGACCTGACGCATACATGCTTAAAGGTAAGATTGTAAAGTTCAGTACCATCTAACCCTAAAGGCCAAGCTCCTAAGTGTGTACATGTACATAAGGCCAAGCTCCTATGTATGGATGTGTATATAAGTATAATCTGAGACATGTAGACAATTCTCTCAAAATTTTTGTTGTCTTGGGGAAGACAGTGTCTCATGTAGGGTATTAATCTCTCGACAATCCCAGCACTTACAGGGCAACTACTATGCAATTTACTGTTCTAAGTGTTTTACACATATTAGTTCACTTATTCTTAATAGTCCTACAAAGGTTTAACTCTGTTCCACATTTTTGAGATAGGTTTCTAGCCCAGGCTGGTCTTGAACTGCTTATGTATCCTTGTACTTCTGACCCTCCCACCTCTATCCCAAGTGCTGGAGTTACAGGCATGCCCCATCATGCCCACTTTGTAAAGTAGAAGGGATTGAGCCCAGGGCCTCTTGCAGGCCAGGCAAGTACTATATAGTAACTGAACTATATCCCATTCCCTGTTATCCAGGTTCCCTGCCCCCCTACTTTGGTCTTTCTGAGACAGGGTCTCCCTGCAGCCCCAGCTGGACTGCAACTAGCTATGCCTCTGCTTCCTCTGCTGGGATTAAAGGTGTATGCCATCAAGCCTGGCTCTATTTTCCAGGTTTTACAAAAAACAGAAACAAGCACTGAAACTGAATAATTTGTGCAGAGTCATAGCTACTAAATAAGAACTGGGTTTGGAACTTAAGTGGTCTAACTACAGTCTGCTCTTTATTGTTGCTCCTCCCCCTGCCCCCGCCCCCCATACAGTTTCTCCAAGGTGAACTCCCGATCAATTAATTCAAAATCACCCAGGTAAGTACAAAAGTTGTGCTTTTCTACTTTATCAGAAAAGGAAGTATGGGGTTAAGCTCTGAAAGCCAGAGGCTATGTTGAAATCCTGTCTCTAGTGCCTAAAATCTGTGACCTTGAGGACATTTAACTTTGCCTTTTTCTTACCTTCACAAAGTGGTAATAGGGGCAGTGAGATAGCTTGGTGGTTAAGGTGCTTATCACAAGCCTGATGGATAACCTGAGTTCAATCTGTGAACCCACATGATTGACTCCTGCAAGGCGTCCTGACCTACTGCAATGGCACACTTAGGTGGATAACAGAATTTACAGGTTGTTGAAGAAAAAAGAAATAAGTACAAATAAGGTACAAGAACAGTTAAGTGCTCAATACTATTTCCAACCTGCTTTTTTTCTAAGTTATTTATATGTTTTGCCTACATGCAAGTGCACCTATGTTGTGCAAAGCATGTGGAGACCATAAGAGGGTGTTGGATCCCTTGGAGTTAGACAGTTGTTAGCTGCCACATGGGTGCTGAGAACCAAACCCTGGTCCTCTGCCAAAACAGCAAGTGCCATTAACTGGTGAGCCATCTCTCCAGCCCCTACCTTTTAAGGAAAAATAATTTGGAATGTGTACTATACTTGGGAAGTAGCTGTAAGTCAGAGGTTAAAATAATAAATGCTTAAAGTTAGGTTGATTTGGATTTAACCCAAACAGGTCTCCTTTAGCAGGTTTATCTTGCAAAATTTCAGCTTCTTTTGCCTGTATGTGTACATGCACACACATATGGAGGCCCAAGCTGGATGTCTGGTGTCTTCCTCTATCCCTTTCTGCCTTATTACCTTGACAAAGGACTCACTGAACTGGAAGCTTGCTGTTTGGGACTGGGTGGGGTGGCTGGCTAGTGAGCTACTGGGATCTACCTGTCTCCATCCCCCAATGCTGTGTTACAGGTACATAGAGCCATGTCCAGGTCTGTCTCCCCCCCCCCCCCCCCCCACCTGAAATGGCTGCTAGGGATGCAAACTGAAGTCTTCATGCTTGCACTAGGGCTCTTACCAACTGCACCATCTCCCCAGCCAAGAATTTCAGCCTGTCTGTGATACTAAGACAGCTATACCACCTCATAGTTACTGTAAGGATTAGCTGATATACAACTGTACATGGCAAGTTTAATCTTGTTTTAAAAATATTATATGTGTATGAGTGTTATGCCTGCATGTAGGTAAGTGCACCCGTGTCATATGCCAGCAGAGGACAGAAGAGGCTGTTGGATCCCCTGGAATTAGAGTTACAGTTGTTAGCTATCATGTGGGTGCTAGGATTTGAACCCAGGTCTTGTGCAAGAACAGTCAGTGTTCTTAAGCGCTGAGCCATCTCTCCAGCCCTGGCAAGTTTAATCTTAACAAATTTTCAGCAAACTGAGTATGAGCACAAACAGAAATCAGGGTAAACTACAGTAGAGGGGATATCGAATTTTTATCTTATTTACCACATAAAGGATCATGAGAAAATGCTTACAACTGGTATGTTATGTTGGTTTGGATTCAGATCCCAAGTAGGTCACCCTTAGCAAGTTAATCTTGCACAATTTCAGCTTCTTTTGCCTGTGGTATCTTTTCCTTTTTCCATGTTTAACCAAAGTTGTTCTCCATTCCTAGTTTGCTACAGAATGCAAGAAATACATGTTAACACTAAACTCACCAACTGGATGGACGCAGTGACCCACACCTTTATTTCCAGCTCTCGGAGATAGAGGCAGGGGGATCTCTGTGAGTTCCAGGCCAGCCAGCGTACATAGTGAGACCCTGTCTCAAAACAAAGAAACAAACAACCTCACCAATGTAGTATTGTGTCCAAGAATTACAACTGGGTAAATGAAATCTGTCAAACATTTTTTGCAAGGCTATCTTACAAAAAATATGTCTGCCAAAGGGGCATTCTTTTCATATGAAAAATTACATATATGTAAGTGTTCTAAGTTCCATTAATACTCCACAAATAGCTGGAAAATATCTCTAGGCTAACAGCCAAACTATTGGAGAGCTCTCACAAAACAAATGCCCCTCCCCTGTACCTTTACACTAGTCCCACAATTCTTAGTATGACTTTAATATAAAGGGCAAATAAAGCAGAAACCCAGGGCTCCCTATAGCTCAGTAGAGTGCTTGCCCCAGCACAGGCCCTAGATTCAATTCCTAGTACCCCGTTCAAAAAACCCCAACAAACAAAAAGCAAAGCAATACTGTTCCCCCCTCCAATTTCAATTGACAAATTGTAAACATAAAAATTAGGTATATAAATACAATCACAAATTTAAAATACTTTTATTGATCTAAAATAACTGTCAAAAACTAAGCTAAGCAGCAACTTTACTTCAGCTTAACACTCTTCTTAACTCCTGCACGAATGCCAGATAATTCACCACTGTATCGTTGCTCTTCTCTGCGGACTTCACGAACCTGACCTCTTCTTCGAATCTTAGCTCTTCTGAACTTCTCCCTATGTTTGACTCTGGGATTTCTATCAATCTTCTTTCTCCTGGGTGTAAGTCCCCTATTTTTTGCAATCTGATAGGTAATGGCTCTCTTTGCACTTTGATCTTCAAAAGCCTGTTCTTCTGCACTATTTTCTTCTTTCTTTCTCTTCAACTTTTGCCTTTCTAACAATTCCTTAGAGTATTTTAGTGCAGCGTCATCAAAATCAGGACCATCAGAAAGATCAGCAGCAGAAGTCTGTGAAACAGACTTTGGCTTTGTTTTGGTAAATTTTGATTTTAGATTCAGTTCTTTCTTCACAGAATCATCTTTAACTGTGAGTAGATGACGTATTTCAGAGGACAGTTTCTGATCCACAACCGACAGCTTGTTGATCAGATTTCTGTAGGTAACCAGCCTTTCTATGACTGGATGTCCACGTGCAGGGATTCTCCTAGCTTTCAAGATCAAATAAAAACTGATGTTGGCACAGTAGTTCAAGTACAGGTTATACTTAGTCTTCAGGTACTGGCTTCCTTTTCCAGATGGAATGATCCCTTTCTCCACCAGCTGTAATAATGGCTCTAGCTCGTCCTTCACTTCTGTCAACTTGACTTTCAGGTCTTCTATCAGTTCCAAGAGCTCTGGAGATTCCTTTCGCAACATTTTCAGCTTCTCTTTCACTGAAACTTTGGCCAAATCCTTCACGACCCTTGTCTCAGCCTTGTCTACCTGAGGCACCGGTTTAGCAAAGGCCTCCACCCAAGCGACTCCAAAATCATCCTCTTGTAGGGCTTGGGCCAGGCGACGCTGAATTAACTGCGCCTCCTCCTCTTCCTCTTTTTCCTCCTCCTCTACTTCCTGCTGGCTCTGCCGGCCTCGGGATTTGGAACCGTAGTCTGTGTCATAGTAAAGTTTTTTCCTCTGACCCCACGACAAACTGGGATCCACCGATGCCTCAGCCTCACTCTGTACGGAGCTCCCACCATCATCATCACCATCATCATCCTCGTCCCCGGAACTCTCACCATCTTCGTCGTTTTCATCAATGTCTAGGGCTAGCACCTCCTCCTCGCCATCCTCCTCCCCACTCTCCATTTCGTTCCAGCCCCTAGCCAAGGATGCCCGAAACTGCGCTTCATGGAATTCATCTACCTGATCTTGGTAGTAGCTGGAGTTCCCTGGAGAGGGTGGCGATCCTAAATCGTCCTCATTTTCGTCCGTAGCGATGCGACCAGCCTTGGTTCGCACAGCAGCCCACTGGGCCGCTCCACGCCGCCGGGATCTCTTCACCATGGCACACACGCCGTCTCAGGTTCCCCAGCGACGCTGCGATTTCTGCCACTTCTGACCTCCGTGCAGAAACAAGGCCAACAATTAGAGGTACCAGCACGCTGCCCACAGCACGAATCGGTAAATGCCTGATGCGCTTCGGGAATTACCGCTTCCTTCCGCTCCCAGGGTGCTGTGCGCGTACCAGAACTTCCGCTCATCAGGTTCTCCGAACTTGGCTGTGCCTGTCCTTTACTGCGAATTAATATCTTGTCCGGGTAGGAACTACAGGCGGAGGCAGTTCCGTTCCGGAGAACCCTTTCTTGTGACTTCCGTTTTCCTCAGGAGTCTGGGCGTGAGGCTCGGGAATCCTGTCAGCGCGGCGAGTACTGCTCTCGGCCGACAGAGGGCACTGCGCCCTCACGTCCGGACAGGTCCGGTAGGCGGCTTAGGGAGGCGTTCTGGAGGTTTCCACCTCGGTTTTTTTTTTTTCTTTCTTTCTTTCTTTCTTTCTTTCTTTCTTTCTTTCTTTCTCTCTCTCTCTCCTCTCTTTCTTTCTTCCTTTCTTTTCTTCTTAAACGGGATGAATAAATTCAAGAGCCAGTGAGCCTGGAAGGTCCTGGCTTCTCTGGGCAGCTTGTAGAGCACCCTGTTCTCTCTTTGATTACTTTGTCCCACCACTTGCTTGTTAGAATGCAGATGTGAGACTTTTTTTTTCTCTGTCCTCCACTGAAATACAATTAAAAGGTCAATGAAGGACCCTGAACAAACTGTGCCAGGATTGAGGGGTTGAGGGGGGGCCAGCCCGGGCTGATCTTGAACTTTTGGTCGTCCTGCCTCAGCCTCCTGAGTTGGGGGCTTACAGGCGTGCACGACCACGGGTGGGTTATTTTTTTTCTTTCTCTTTTGCCCCTGTGTTCTGGGCACCTTCTCTTCCTACCCTCTCCGAGGCGACGGCTAGAGCGCATGCGAGGCGGAAGCTGGGCTGGCCTCTGGCTGTCCGCCAACCCGGGAAGCACCAGCAGGACACCTGAGGGCTGCGGTGGGAGGCTGAGCCCGGATGGAGGAATCGAGTGGGAGGTTGGGGGTCGATGCTCTTGGAAAGGGAAAAAGGCACCACGATTCCCTGTGGCCAGAAAAACTTCACTTTTCAAGACATTTGGGAAATGAGCGGGCCATTTGTTAAAGAATAGACTCCTGACGCAGAGACTAGCATTGCAGTATTCAGTTATACGTTGTTCCAGCACAGAACACGCTGGGTTCAGAGAGAGCGATGGTGACAAGAGTAGGTGATTTTCCTGCGGCTTGGAGATCTTGTCTAGCAAACACCCGCGTGCATAAAGCAAAACGTGTTAAATTATGGATGGAATTAAGTGCTATGACTACACAAGCACACACACACTTCCTATGTTAGCCAGCGCTGGAAACGCAACATGGCAGAGTATGGAGCCTCTAGTGGGAGAGGAAGTCTTGTCTATCTGACGAGTTTGTATTCATGCTCAGATGCCGAGGAGCTCAGAAGGTGGGCGACTGTGACCAGTGATAGTCATGCATATAGAGATTAGAAATGCATGTGAAAACGTCTCAATGTCAATTGCTTTGGAATGAATTCTTCTGTATGAAAAAAAAAAAAGTTGTGCTGTAAAGCATTCCTCGAGAAATGTTTATAATTCTATGAGAATGTAAATAGTTTCACAGTAATTGTTTTCCAGTTAGAATATTCTAACTTAATTGCAGCGCAGTCTCTTTAATTTCTTGTTCATTAATTTTTAACTAACTTCATAAAAGAATAAGAATAAAAAAATATGATTTATTTTAGAAAAAGTTACCTGGACTGCTGAAAAGAATGTATATTCCACAGCTGTTGGATGAAATATGCTATAAACATTTATTAAATCTACTTATTCTATGTTGTAATTAAAAAAAAAAGTTAAAACCTCATTCAATTTTATGTCTTATAAGGGTTATACTGAGTTCAATATTGTATAACTGTATTAATTTAACTGTGAACCTCAAAATTTACAGCTAATTTTGAAAGAGAAGCATCTTTGCTCTGGAAATTGTTATTGAATATGTTAATGCTGTAATGAAATGCTTCTAATCATGTGGTTATTAAATAATTAAAAAATTCCATTTATTTATTATTTATTTATTTATTTATTTATTTATTTATTCTCTCCGTGTGAATATGTAAGGTGGGCAT
Source organism: Nannospalax galili (assembly GCF_000622305.1). Lineage (NCBI taxonomy): Eukaryota > Metazoa > Chordata > Mammalia > Rodentia > Spalacidae > Nannospalax > Nannospalax galili. Next base: position 1,229,713 of record NW_008328749.1, read on the forward strand.
TCTCGTGCCTCCGAGTATGGAGGTTGGGAGTCGATTCTTCCACCATGTAGGTCATAAGATAGAGCTCAGGTTGTCAGGCTTGGCAGAAAGCACCTTTACCCACCTTTAGCGGTTGAGCGATCTAGCAGGCCCTACATCTGCCTTTTTGGGGGCGGGAGTGGGCTGCCAGCTCCCTTTGTCTTAAAAGAACAACAGCAACAAACCCGACCCATCTCTAACCAAGCCAAATACAAACGATTAAAAAAAAGATTTTAGGGGTGATGTGGCTACACCCCGTTTATTGGTTGCCAGGGTAATTCTGCTGATGTCTGGCTGGCTAGGAGGGTGTGTCCTTCCTGCTTCACTACTCATGTGCATCTACATCTGTCTCAAAGCTTCAAGCTGGGTTGAAGAGGGCATCCTTCTGGAAAAGAAGGATCACTTGTTCTTGCATCAAGCATAGATGGATAGTTTCTCTCCCTTGGTAGATCCTCCACAAAAGGATTTAGTATTCCTGCTCAAATCTGGGAGATTTGTGCTGTCTTTAAGACCGCCTAAGCTACTCTTCGTCGCCCCGCCCCCCCGCCCCCCCCCGTTGTTTTTTTCCTCAGTTTGGTGCAGTGTAGCTGTCCAGTATTTGTTTAATAAATAAACATGAAAGTTACAGTATTTGCTTATCTATCTTAGTAGCTATATAGAATGGAGTGAATGATGTGTAAAACTGCAAATACTGCAGAGTGGTAACCAGATAGAATGGATTCCAGCAGCAGTTAGTTTCAAGTTTAATTTTTACATGTGGAAACAAGAGATGTGAGGGCAATTACACCAGCGGATCTGGACTAGAAACCAGGAACATGAGCTCCCACACCACGATTACACATTTAGTTGTTACCAGTCTTTATTTTTAGGTTAAGACAATATACGCATTACAGTTGATTTCTTGTGAGCTAGCTGAGGTTCGTATTGAATGTCAATCCTTGTGAGTATTCTACAAAATTCATAGTATCATAATGGTCTTAAAATTTGTAATTAAAATGTTTTTCTTATAAAAATAGAAAAATAATACATATTACAGAAAAATATTTTGAACTACAATTTTTTAAGTGCCTAAGGGTGTCTGAAGCATTTAAAAATCTTTATACAGTTTCGGGAAATACATTTTAATGAATAAAGTATGGCTAGAATCTGTGTGCAGACAGCATGAAATTCACTTTTGAATTTGTTTTCTTTTTGTTTTCCTTTTTTTTTTTTTTTTTTTTTTTTTTAAAGTTAAGGAGTATGGGGACTAGGGAGGTAGCTTAGTGACTAAAAACACTGACACAGGTTCAGTTCTCAGCACCCACTGGCTGCTAACAACCATCAGCAACTCCAGTTCCAGGAGATCGGATGCCATCTTCTGGCCTCCATGGGCATTGCACACATAGGTGCACTTGTATACATGAGGGCAAAACATGAGCACTGACTGCTCTTGCCGAGGACCTGGGTTTGGTTCCTAGCTCCCACCTGGTGCCTACGAACCGTCCTTAACTCCAGTTCCAGGGGAATTCAAAGCCCTCTTCTGACCTCTGAGGCATTGTACAACACGGGTGCACTCACGTTCATGCAGGCAGTACACTTAGACACATAGGATGAAAATAATAATGAAATATTAAAAAAAAATATATGGAATCTGTAATCAAGCAGAAAGGACATGAGCACAAAGCATTTATCATTAGGTGTAAGATGCTCAAACTACAAGGCAATTTGTTTCTCACACCCAGTGCTGTGAGAGATTAGCAGTCTGAGGGTTCACTCACAGATTTTTATTTTGATAATAGTACATAAGAGTTGTTGCATTTAATTCTTATTTTTCTTTTATGTGTATGAGTTTTATACCTGCATGTATGTAAGTGCACCTGTGTCATGCAATGTCAGAGGAGGACAGAAGAGGGTGCCAGATCTCCTGGAAATGGAATTACAGACTGTTATTAGCTGCCACGTAGATACTGGAATTCGAACCTGGATCCTCTGCAAGAGAAGCCAGCGCTCTTAGCCACTGAGCCATTTCTCCAGCCCCGGGATCTTGCATTTAAACCTGAACTATAATTCTTCTGTATTAAAATCTCCTTTTATAAAATTTTGTTCATTGCTTTGTGTGTGTGTCTCCCCCCGCCCCCCGACTTCTTCTTCTCCTCATCTTCCTTAACAGTCTCACTATTAGCACTGGCTGGCCTGGAACTGACTAGGTAGACCAGGCTGACCTTAAACTCACAAAAACCCACCTGTGTGCCTCCTGAGTGCTGGGATTAAAGGCGTGTGCTACCACAGCCATTTTTTTAAAAGATTTATTTCTATGTGTATGTGTGTTTGTATGCCAGATGTGTGCTAGTGTCTGTAGAGGCCAGAGAGAGCACTGGATTCCCTGGATCCAGAGTTGCACTTGGCTGTAGGCTGCCATGTTGATGCTGCGAACTGAACCCAGATCCTCTGCAAGAGTAGCCGGTGCGCTTAACCATTGATCCATCTCTCCAGCCCAAGTAAGTTATTTATTCAATTCCAGTAACGCCATTATACCTTTCTTAACCCTAATAGAATTATTCCTTAATTAAGGAATTTGTTTGTGAAAATTTATATTTCTGCCAGATGTAATTCTAGCACTCAGGAAGCTGAGGCTTGAGGTTTTTTATTTTTTATTTTTTGGTCTCTTTTGAGACAGGGTCTCCCTGTAGCCCCAGCTGGCCTGGTACTTGCTATGTAGACCAGGCTGGTCTCGAACTCACAGAAATCTGCCCGCCTCTGCTTCCCAAATGCTGAGATCAAAGGTGTGCACCACCATGCCTGGCTATGAGGTTTTTTACTCTTAAGGCCATTTTATGCCATATGATGAGTTCCAGGCCACTCTGGCCTACAGAGCCCCTGTCTCAAAAACAAAAAATGTACTTCTGAAAACAGTTTAACCTAATCTAAGTGATACTAGGGAACACAAGCCTATGCTAGTTAAAAAGAAAGACATGTACCCAGAGAAAATAATCAGATACTGAATAATTTTGACTTTTTAAAAAATGGATTTTCAAAAACCGCTTAATTTTGGTTGGGACCCACAGTATGTGGGTCCTGGGGATCAAACTCAGGTCATCAGGATTGGTGACAGGCACCTTACCCACTGAGCCATCTTTCAGGCCAAGCATTTGACTTTTAACTATTGTATTTGTGGCAGCAGCAATTTGTCATTGACTTCAATCTTTATTACATTATTGTGATGTCTAGTACACGAGTTAGCTTCCTGACTGCTTTTTGCCTAAACACTTGGGCGGGGGGTGCTCTTATTATGGAACATAGGGTCCTATGAATTGGATTCTGGGGTCTACGTGATGCTAGGGACTTCCTCAGGCATGTGTTCTGTTTTTGTTTATTTGCTTGTTTTGTTTTGTTTCTGAGAAAGGGTTTCCCTGTAGCCACAACTGGCCTAGAACTTGTGATGTTGACCAGGCTGGCCTTGATCTCACAGAGATCTGCCTGCCTCTGCCTTCCAGGGGCTGGGATTAAAGCTGTGTACCACCACACCCAATGTGTTGTGGGTTTTGAAAATACTGACACACCCAGTTTGAATAAGTTGATCTCATTTCTTATTGGACTATTGAAGTTATAAGATGTGTAATGTTAGGAGTGGTTGTATGTACCAGGTTCTGTCATGTCCTCTTTTTTTGTTTGTGTGTTTGGAGAGAGTCTCATGTAGCCCAGGTTGGCCTCAAATTTTCTATGTAGCCCAGGCTAGCCTCGAACTTGCTATTAGGCCTAGACTGGCCTTGAACTCCTGATCCTGATGATTCATCTCCTTAGTGTTGAGATTACAGGTGTCTGCCACCACACTCAGCATTATTTTTGTTTGTTTTATTTTTTTGAGACAAGGTCTCACTTTATAGCCCTGGCTTACCTGGAACTTGCCATGTAGACCAGACTATCCTCAAACTCACAGATACCCATCTGCCTCTATCACCCACTAAAGATGTGCATAACCACACCTGGCCAGCCTTTTTTTAAACAATGGTCTTCATTAGGTAGCCTAGGTTGGCTTGACTTTGTGATCTTCCTCCTGGGTGCAGGGATTACAAGTGTGCACCATCATACCTAGAAATACAGGTTTTTAAATTTTGAAGTAATATTTAAAGAATGAAATACTTAAAGTTTTTATGAGCTTAAGCTAATAGTTGAACGAATATTTACTTTTATTTCCACCTGTAGTTTTGGATGATTGAAGTAGTTCTTTTTCCCGTTAAATGCTTAGTGAGGTAGGATAGTAAAAGCAATAATTTGGTATGAGAATAATAATAAGAAATGTATTCTTGGTGTTTAATAGCTCTCAACTTATCCAGACAAGTTAACATCACAAAGCTCACTATTTTTGGTACAAAAAAGAAAGAGGGTTTATTTTTAGGTATAAGAAAGAAAATGGAAGAGCTGTAGTTTCCACTGGTTTTCTTTCAGAAACCACACATTCTGAGACCAATATGTAATAGAATCTTTTTGCAAATAAGGTTTATATCTATTTTAAGACACAAAAATCTAGAAATAAGTTGGAAATAAGATATGAAACTTCTACTGAATCATGTGATAAACATTGAAAGTTTGTATTTTATAAATACTTGGTTTGGTAGCCTATGACAAATATCTATCTATATATCTATATCTATATAAACATGTGTATTTTCAGACAGGTTCCGATGTAGCCCAGGCTGACATCAAACTCTCTAGAGGGCTGATCATGGCCTTGAAGGGTTACAAAGCTTGTTGCCACCATGCCCAGTTTTATGGGGTGCTGTCCCCAGGATTTCATCCATACTAGGCAAGCACTTTACCAATAACTATTTCTCTAGACCCCATCTCTTATTCTTTACAGAATAATGTTCTTAGTCTTTATCCTAACCTTTCTTATCTATTCAATCTTTCAAACCTTTCTTATCTGACCCTAGATTATTTTCCCATTTGGTTTTCTGAACTATTGCAATGTTGTTTCCTATTTTACATTTTATCACTTTCAGAGTCCAGAGATACATTTTTTTTCTGCTGGAGCTTGAGTTAGAAAAACTTGAAACTTGATTTATAGTTAGAGAGTGAGAGATGTAATGTCAGTGTTACCCAACATATTGACAGAAATATGTGATTTAGGGAGCATCAGTTATATTGCATTTCTCTAATTTTTTTTGTGGGCCTGGGAAATCATGAATGTAGTAGATATGTTTATGGTACAAGCAAAAGTAATAAAGTATAATTTGGGGATATTATTCAGAGATTGGTCTGTGTTCCTTCATTGATTTTGGGAAGATTATCTTCTATGATAAGATAGAATTGTGTGTTTATTTAGGCTTTATTTTTTGTGGTGCTGCTGATTGAAACTGGGGTTACATGCACTCAAGACCAGTGCTTTACCACTGGGGTATATCCTTTTACACTGACAAAATCGGCTGTTTGCTGTAAATTTATTTTCTTTCAATGTATTTTTGTCTATTCTGATTGTTATATTAGAACATGCCTTCATACTGTGAGTACTAAGTAATGTAATTAATGTCTCAGTATACATTTAAGTAAGAGTGACTATATTACCTAAGTATTTACTAAGTTTCATGTTGATAATGAATTGAACTAGATGAATGAATTCAATAGCCAATTATACATTATAATTATCTATATAAGATGCCAAATTTATATCCATGTAGAAATGTTTTAATTTCCCATAGCACTGAATTCAAGGATATAGGTATTGAGATGAGTGAAGTATGTAGACTCTGAACTCCTGTTGACATGCTGAAATTTAGTTCCTTGTATGGTCAGCTTCTCTCTGAACTCCTCATTATCAATGATGTTATAGTCTAGACTTAGACAATATTTATCCTTTTTATGTTTGACTTTTACTTATTTTTCAGTCTTAATCTAGATATTACTTCCTCTGATAGGCTTTCAGTAGCCCTGCTTACCCCCTCTCATAAATTTGTGATACTTCATCATCATGAAAATATAATTACCAATTAGATTGTATTTGCATCTGATCAGAGGTCATATTAATTTCATTCACCTGTATCCCTGCTATTTAGTGTCAATGCATATTTTTTGAATGAAAGACTAAATGAATGAAAAACAATTGGAATTAATGACAAAGAAAGCAGTGTTAGTCTTACAGACAAGATGTCAACTTTTAGTTTATGTTAAATCTACTTTTTCTTTTTAAATCATGAATTTATTACATTTATTACTATTATTATTATTATTATTATTATTATTAGTGTGTGTGTGTGTGTGTGTGTGTGTGTGTTCCATGGTTGGCATGAAGGACAACTTTCAGGAGTCAGTTCTCTTCTGCTATGCGAGTCTGTGGGATCAAACCTAGATTGTCAGTCTTGGAAGTAGCTGCCTTTACCCTTGGAGCCATCTCGTTGCTCAATAAATTATTTTAAGTGAAAAATATATGTTTGCTTCAATTGTACAAGGGAATTGTGAGCCCCAAAGATGAAAGTATTAATCTCATATTGGTGCTAATAAATTACCACAAATTTCCTGGATTAAAACCAAACATATTAATTATACTTCCATTCTGTAGGCTAGAAATTTGGCATGGTCTCTTTGGATTAAAACTAAGGCATCAGCAGGGCTATGTTCTTTCTGGATTCTCTAAGGAAGAATCTGTTTCCATGTTTGTTTGTTTGTTTGTTTGTTTGTTTGTTTGTTTTAGCTCTACTGCCATGTTCTCTTGCCCATGGCTTTAATTTAAAAGTTAGTGATGCAGGATCTTAGCATCTCACTCACTCTCCTGTATCCTTTCACTCATAAATGATTACCTTAGACACACTTGGATAACTGAGGATGATTTTAGCAGGTCAATTGATTAGCAACTTTAATCCCATCTGTAACCTGAACTTCCCATTGCAGTGTAATGGAGCACATTCACAGGTTCTGAGAAATAGGACATGGATATCTTTAATGGGTCATTATTCTGCCTACCAAAAGAGTTTAGCATTTATGTTAATCTGAATAAAAATGCTGTCTTTAAGTGTAAATTATAATAATAATAGATGTCTAAACAGTGGAGTGTTTTTATGTTGTAGCCGTGTGCCAGAAGTACTTTATACTTATTAATTCTCATTAATCCTAAGGAAGTATGTGCCTTAGTCATGCCCATTTTATAAATTAAACCATGGAAAATATTTTTTTCAATGAAGGAAATCAAATTCAGGGCCTTTTGCATGCTAGATGAGTACTCTATATTTTAGCCCAGAGAAAGAAATTTTACATTTGAACTCACTAAGCTGTACCTCTAGTCCTATAGTTCCAGTTTCTTTTCTCCTCATATTCTTTTTTGCATGTATCATTTGATACTGTTCTTTCTGAATTCCCCTCTGCTTCTAGAAAGCAGTAATTTAGTATAGGAGAGGACTCATAAAGGACTTGTAAAGTGATATGCTAATCTATGGAAAATGGCATGTGGAGATATAAAATGAGTTTATTTTTAGAGTAAAGGAATGAACTCCATGGGAAGACACTAACTTGAGACTTACTAGAACTATCTTAAAGTATTTTAGGATTGCTGGGTGTGGTGTCGCATGCCTTTAATCCCAGCACTCAGGAGGCAGAGGCAGACAGATCTCTGTGAGTTCAAGGCCAGCCTGGTCTACATAGTGAGTTCCAGGACAGCTGGAGCTACAGGGAGACCCTGTCTCAAAAAGATGAAAAAAAAATTTTTTTTTAGTATTTATTTTTGAGACAGGGGTCTCATGTAGCCCTGGCTGGCCTGGAACTCACTATGTAGACCAGGCTGATTTCAAACTAACAGATACCTGCCAGTATGTGCCTTTCTAGTGCTGGGATTAAAGGTGTGTGCCACCATATCCAGCTATTTTAGGGGTTTTGATAAGGATTGGCTGGAAAAAAGATAAATGCATAAAATGGAAATGACAACTAAAAAAGATTCTAAAATAGGAAACAGCAAATTATGTTACAGGAAAAGGAAAGCACATATATTTTCCTATAACAGAAGCCTCCCCCAAAATAGAGAAGTTTCCTTAAAGCATATATAGACCAGACTACTAGAGTTGATGATCTAAAGGAACCTTATTATTGTGTTTCAAGAAAATGATCATGAAATAGAAATGGACTTTTTCAAATGAAATTTTGGAAGTAGGCCATTTGTAAATTAGGACTGGCCCAGTAGGTAGTGGGGTGAGGGTAAACTTTGGGTGATGTCAAATTAGTGACATGTAGATCACAAATAGCAGTTCTATGAAAAGCCACTGCAGGTGCAAGTTTATTTTAAAACAGACCACGCACAGGTGCAATTCTCCTAATAAACACTTAACCACAAAACTGCCTTAAGAGTTGATGTGGAGCCGGGTGTGGTGGCACATGCCTTTAGTCCCAGCATTCGGGAGGCAGAGGCAGGTGGATCTCTGTGAGTTCAGGCCAGCCAGGTCTGCATAGTGAGTTCCAGGCTAGCTAGACTACAGGGAGACCCTGTATCAAAAAAAGAGTTGATGTGGAAAACTCTGTGCTCTGTGACTCAGTTTTTTGTTTGTCTTATTTTTTTTTGTTTTTAGGAATATTTTGGGATAAAATTTCTTCCTCATGTTTTGAGTTTTTTCTAGATTTACTTTTTGCTTTTTGATATCTAAATATAAATTTGATAAATAGGCTAGCTGGACTACAGGGAGACCCTGTATCAAAAAAAGAGTTGATGTGGAAAACTCTGTGCTCTGTGACTCAGTTTTTTGTTTGTCTTATTTTTTTTTGTTTTTAGGAATATTTTGGGATAAAATTTCTTCCTCATGTTTTGAGTTTTTTCTAGATTTACTTTTTGCTTTTTGATATCTAAATATAAATTTGATAAATACTATGATTGGCTAAACATCAATATTGCAAATGTTTAGGGTTAGGAGCCAAAATGTTTAGGGTTAAAAATGTCAATTAGAAGAAATTTCTCCACACAGATATAAAAAAAATATTAAGGAGATAAAATGGCCTAGAAGTAAGGCCTAGGCTCCACCTTTATCTTTAGAATGACTAAGGCTGGTTCTAAAATCTGAATTAGAGCTGAATGTGGTGTGTACACCTGTGCGTCCAGCACTTAAGAGATTGAGACAAGAGAATCAGGAGTTCAAAGCTAGCTTCATCTCTATAGTATGGAGTCTATAAAACCTGGACTACAGGAGACCCTGTCTCAAAAAAAAAAAAAAAACCAAATAAACACAGATCCAAAATAGACTCTAAACTTGTACAGTTGATTTTATTTTCATTTTTTTCACACAGGGTCTCATGTGGCCCAAGTTGCTATGTAGCGGAGGCAAAGCCTGATACTTTTGTCTCTACCTCCCAAAGTGCTGGGATTACAGATATATGCCACTATTCCTGGTGAAATTTATACAATTTAAATAGAAAAACAAAGTTATTCTTAGCCTGGTAAGGTAAAACCATTGGCAGTTTAAGCCTGACCATCTGAGTTTGAGTCCTAGAACCTACATTGGAAGAAGGTTCCTAAAAGTTGTCCTCTGCTTTCCACATGTGCACTGTGACTCCTGTGCCCATACTCACTCACACATCACACACACACAAATAATAATAAGATTCAGAAAGTGTTAAAAGTCCATCATAATGAAGCCACAGCCATCTCCAGTGCTTCTCCTCCTGGCTCTGCTGCATCTATGGGGCTTTCTTCTTTGCTTCTTGATCTGCGCAGGTCATTTCTTTTCCTGTCTCATGCCTTTTAACTCCTGTTTCCTTTCTTGTAGCAACATCGTTTTGATTCTGTGGTAGGCAGAATAATGGCCTCCTTCAAAACGTCCACACAAACAAGGCAGGGGGACATACACCTTTAATCCCCACACTCCATACTCAGAGGCAGGCAGATCTCTGAGATCAAGGCCAGCTTGGTCTACATAGTGAGTTCCAGGCCAGCTGGAGACCCTGTGTCAAAAAGATGAAAAAACAAAAAAACAAAAAACCAGTCATGCTCTGATCTCTAGAATCTATGAATATGCTACCTGCTCTCCCAGGCTGTGAGACAAGAGTCCAGGGGCTAGACATGTCATTCAGTGATAGACTACTCTTCAGCATATAGGCCTTTGGTTCAGTAACCAATATGGAAACAACAACAATAATATATAAAAAAAAAATCCCCAAACAAACCCAAACCCAGGCTGGCTGACACCTTGATTTCCACATTGCAAAACTGGAGTGGGCTAATTATCCCTAGCCTACCCAGACCTGGGTTTTAACAGAACTCTACAGATAATCAGTTGTGTTGTTTTAAATCACTGGTATGGTTATTTGTTATGCCAGTGCTAGCATAAGCTCCATCTCATTTTTCCTGTCTTTGCCTAGATGTACTTCTTCAGAGAACACTTCTCATGTGCACTAATGTAGATTATCCCAACCCTTCTCCATATGTCCTCATTTCATTCCTGTGATGATTTCCTTTGGAGCATCTATCACAGAGTATGAGTATTTATGTTGCTTTTTTTTCCCCACCAGAGTGTGATATATGTTCAGACAGGGCCTTGTTGAGCATGGCCTTCACTGGATCTTAGTAACAAGTGGAAAACATAATCAGACACATAGTAACTCTGCAATAAATAATTGTTGAAAAATAATTATTTGTATTTTATGTGTATGAGTATATTGCCTGCATATTTGTAAGTGCACCCATGTTGTACAATGCCTGCAGAGGTCAGAAGCAGGCATCAGATGCCCTGGAACTGGAGTTACAGATTGTTGTTAGCTACCATGTGGAAGCTGGAAATTAAACCAGGGTCCTCTGCAAGAGCAGCCAGTGATCTTTACTGCCGGGCCATCCCTCTAGCCCAAAAAATAATTTTTAAAGATGGGCATGGTGGTGTGTTAATGTATGCCTATGTAACAAATGTATGCCTGAGGCAGGTGGATTACCATGAGTTTGAGGCCACTCTGGACTACATTCTGAGACCTGGCCTAAAATAGATAAAGGAAAACCAAAACAAAACAGAAAAAATATTATATAGTTGTCATTGCTTGTATATTCCTTATTAAGTATATCTTTTAATTTTTATTGATAATCTAGATAAATTATGCTTTTGTAGATTTGGATAGAAAGTGTCCTCTGGAATAGAGTTTTGAGGTGTTGAGAACAACGTAGCAAGGATCTTGGTGAGGAGGATAGATTGCCAGTAAGAACAAGGATTTTAGCTCAGTTTTGTCATGGGGAAAAACCACCCCACCTCCCTTTTTCAGACAGAAGCTCACTTAATAGCCCAGGCCTTGAACTCATGGCAGTCCTCCTGCCTGAGCCTTCTGAGTGTTGAGATTATAGGCATCAACCACCATGCCCACTTGAAAAACTCCCTCTTTATCTTTTTTTAAAAAAATATTTTATTATTTTTATTTTATGTGTGTGAGTGTATTGCCTGCATGTATGTGAGTGCACCCATGCCATGCAATGCCGCAGAGGTCAGAAGAGGGCTTTGGATTCCCCTGGAACTGGAGCTAAGGATGGTTCGTAGCTGCCATGTGGGTGCTGGGAATTGAACCCAGGTCCTCTGCAAGAGCAGTCAGTGCTCCTAACTGCTGAGCCATCTCTGCAGCCCCTCCCTCTTTATCTTTTGTTGGTAGCTAGATGCAAGACTGATTTTAGTGGAACTCAGAAGCATTTGAGAACCTTTAGCTTGTTTAACCTTACACTGATAACAAATATTTGCTGTGTTGTGTACATACAATGACGTTTCCACTTTTGAATGCTTTGTGTTGCTTCACCTCTCTTCAATTTGCTTTTACCTTCTTTTGGCACAAAATTGTCCTAAGTGCTATTAGAACCTCTCTCAGTTTACTTCTCTGAGTCAACAGTTAATTTACATTGTCTTTTGTGACAAAGGTATAAAATTTAGAGAAAGAGGCTATTGGAGACACTGTAAGTACCATATTTCTGATGGATCTTTATTGTATTTTTGTATTGTGTTTTGGGGAGAGAAATTTCTCATGTCAGTTCTCTCACCATAATAGCTTCCTCATGAGAGTGTCAGTTAGTTCTGGAATTCTGGTGCTATGTGTTTGTGGTTATAAAAATAGTTATGGTGTTCCTCTGTAGCTGACTACATTATTTCAAGTACATATTTTCATCTTCTTTTAAAATTACCAAGTTTTCTCCTCTAGATGGGTGGGTCTTGGATCTATTTGTGACAATGCCAAGGAACCAATGATAATTTTCCGAGAATTTCAAGGCTGATTATTCTCTTATTTCAGTCCTTTATTGTAGCTCCAATGATGTTGTCAAATATATTTAAGATTCACACACATGAATTGCACATATTGGAGTGTTTTTGGAAACATTAAGAAGTTACTATTAAAATCTAATTTTTTTATAACCTTTTTTTTGTCTTTTTGAGACAGGATCTTCCTGTAGCCCCAGCTGGCCCAAGGCTTGCTATGTAGACCAGGCTGGCCTCAATCTTACAGAGATTCATTTGTCTCTGCCTCCTGAGAGCTGGGATATTTTTTACTTTTATTTGCACTGATTATATACTCAATTTCTTCCTGTGCCATAAATTTTTGTTTCTTCAGTTTTCTCTTGGGATATCTTTTTCTTTGGTGGAGTCTCCTGTTCCACTTTAGGAACAATTTCTTCCTTTTCATTGAGGATCCTTAGATGTGACAGGGGAAGCTCATATATGGGTTAATTGCACCATGAACCTGGATATGCTCAATGACTAGAGAATCTACACCTAGGCTCTTAAGGTCAGCATTACTCTCTGAATTTTTAAGCACATACAGCAAAAATTTAGCACTCTTTTTAGGCCAGTGATCCTATGTCCAGCCACACTGTTTGGCCTGTTGCACACCTACCAATTCCATTATACTGCCAGAATGGTACAGACTGCTTTTTTATTTTTTTGCTTTTTTAAAACAATTTTTTCCATTTCATTACAGCTTTAACATATTCAGTAACACATTCCAGAGCAAGGATACATCTCTTTCAAAAGTGACTGTAAATTTTTAGGTTCACAGTTGAGTGACATCTTTCAGATACCTGGTGTGGCTTTTTGGCTATGCCCACCCTTGATGGCCTGGGCCCTTTCACTGGGGTTCTTAAAGTGAACACATATATTTAAACTTCTTGATATGCATGATTTTTTAGGGTTTTCTGGGTCAAGAGTATACCAAACCATCTTCATAGGTCACCTCACACCACTTTCAGAAAGAGTGATTTATTTATGTTTTGTGTGTATGAGTATTTTACCTGCATGTAAAGATATCCATTTGTCCAGGAGGTCAGAAGAAGGCTACAGATCTCTTAGAACTGGAGTTACAGCTAATTGTAGCTGCCATGGGTGCTGGTCCTCTGCAAGAGTATCCAGTGATCTTAACCCCTGAACTATCTCTTCAGCTATAGCTATCTTTTTTTTTGTCTTTTTGAGACAGGGTCTCCCTGTAGTCTTAGCTGGCCTGGAACTCACTATGTAGACCAGGCTGGCCTTGAACTCACAGAGATCTGCCTGCCTCTACTCGAGTTGCTGAGATCAAAGGTGTGTGCCACCACACCCAGTCAACTGTTTTTTTTCAAGCTTATGCCACCACAGCCAACATTATTTTATTTTTATTTTATGTGTATGCATATTTTGTCTACATATAGTAAGTGCACCTCTGTGTACAATGCTCATGGAGTCCAGAAGAGGGCCTTGGATCCCCTGGAATTGGAGCTACCAATGGTTGTTAGCCACCATTTGTGTTCTGGGAACTGAACCCAGGTCCTCTTCAAGAACAGCCAGTGCTCTTTACTGCTAAACCAGTTTTCCCACCACAATTAATATTTAAAAGATCATTAACTTGCTTGAAATTTATAGATGGAAATATTGTATGTATATTTGGAGCTAATACATTTTCCTCTGGGTTTTCATACCATGTAAGCAATATCTGAGCATGAGTGCATGTTATAACAAGAAACACAGTGCCAGACAGAATAAACTTCCCTTCAAGTTGTTGGTCAGAGTAGTTCAAGAGACTCCCAAAATAACACAGGCTATTGCCACAGCCCTTTGATTCCCCCCCAGAACTCGAATGTTAGACCCTATTGCTGAAGACAGGACATACTATGGACACAGAACTTGGAGCAATGGAGCTGGAACTGACCTGGAAGCCTCCTCCCTGAAGACTAGCTCTCATAGTTTGGGAAGTTACTATGCAGACTGCAAAGAGAGAAAAACAAATCAATGGTCCAACCCCAGGTTTAAAGTCTAATAACCACAACAATAACTAGCACAACAAATTATAGCAGTGTAAAAGTGGCACTTTTATCTTGGGGGTAATCAACAGCTATCTAATTGGACTTGAAGCCCTCTCAGTGGGAGGGAACTCATGTGTGGCACTCTAAACATAGTTAAATACACATGGTTGGAGAGGTCATAGATCCTAGAGAAAAGCCTACCTTTGTCATATCCCTAGACAAATGTTATTTCTTACTGTATGCTAAGTATTGATCCTTATATTTACAGGCAAGTATACCATTTGCCACTTATCAAAGAAGGTTCTTTTTTTTTTTTTTTTTTTTTTGCAACAGATGGAGACTTACAGAGTTCCACCAGTGGTCACACAAAGAGAGTAAGTGTCTGAGAGACTAAGTGACACATTTACAGTGGAATCGCTACTCCTAAAGCTTGTGGAATATAATGGAATATAATGAGTAGAGAGAAGACTAATGCATTTTTTCAACTTTCACCAGCAAACCTTCTGATGCAATAGAGTACTCTGCACACAAAAAGCCACAACCGGCTGAAGTGTAGGGAATAAGAGACTGCAGAGACTGTGTCCCTGGATAGGACTCCTGTATTAAACCTCATCCACCCATGGACCATTGTGGAAGAGGGGGCAGAAAGATTGTAAGAGTCAGGGTTGGTGCATGATCTTAATGAAACACTTTTCTCTAGGCCTGTGGGAACTTGCTCGTATCATCTTATTTTTTGAACTTAAAAAAAATTTATTGAGAATTTCATACATGCATATGAGTTTTGATCAAATCCATGCCCACTCCTTCCCCTCCAACTCTTCCCATATTTCCCCATCACTTTTTTTGATAACTTCATGTACTCCTTCTTTGATTTATGTATTTTTCAATGGGGGCTTTTGGCTACTCTAACATTTCCCCTTCTGAAGAGGTAACCCTAAAATCTTTAGGGATTAGATAAGAGCTCCCAAATACTTTTGACATTTTTTGGCCTTTGTGGAACAGAGTATGTTGCTAAGAGGACCAAGGACATTTTGATTTTTAACCAAGAAACTGGATACTTTTATTTGGGGCCTTTTACCCTAACTGCCTAGCCAATTCCTACCTCCTATTCTTACCATACCATCCCCTGAAGAGGTTACCCAAATTGCTGATAGGGAATCGGGACACAGACCACTCTGGCTTCTTTCATGCTGAACAGGGACATAGGGTGAGGCAATTGGGGAACCCCTCACTGATTCTGTCTAAAAGACTCCCAAATTGCATAACTCTTAACTGTAGGGAGAAAAGAAAGTCTTTGACTGGTGAATAGGAGATGTGAAGGAGAAGTAAAGGCAAGAGTAGTTAGCATTACAAGTTCTAGATAGGGAACCAGAAAAAAGTCAAAATGGCAAATTTCAAATGTTCATATCAGAATCCATCGGAATTTCTTGATGAGAGCTTCCAAAAGCATCCCTCCATTGGGTTCCTCCTCATTTTTTTTTGTCTGCCTAGGCTTGACTAGAGAGTGATGGACTCAGGATTTGTTTTCAGGCACTTCGATAGCTGTTGGAGTGGTTAGAATCAGTGTCAGTTCCCTTGCAAAGGCTTCTAGATAGGGGGAGAAAACAAATTTAGCCATCATTTTAGAACAATAGTGGGTTGTCTTCCTTAGTTATAGGTGGGCACTACAGTATTGCAGATTGCTCATATAATCTTACAACAATGGTAAATTTATATATTGACATTTAGTTGAAGGTTTAATGTGGACTTCGTTGTTTTTCTGATTTGGCAATTCTCTTCAGTATTAAAACTTAGTTTTCACTTCAAGTTCAAGGACAAATGGGAAATGCATTATTACACTAAATGCAGAACTTGATCCATAAAAAGAAAACAAAGAGATTTCAGCTACATCTTAGACTTAAAGCCAAGGTGACTATTAAAAATATCTCTAAAGTGTTTAAGTGGCAGAATGCCAGGCAATTATCCAAGATCCTTTTATATTGTAGGAGAATTTCACAGGGAGAAATCAAATGTTACTGATAATAGAGGCTAAAGGAGAGATTGGTTATATTGGTAAGTATTCATCATCACCCTTAAAGATGAAATGGAAAATTTGAGTCTGAAGCTAGGTGTGGTGGCTCATGCCTGTAATCCCAGCACTAGGAAAGCTGAGGCAGGTGTTTGAACTCAGTCAGGGGCACACAGTGAGTTTCAGTTCAGTTTGGGAAGCAGTGTGAGATCACACACAGCAATAAAAAGAAAATACAAAGAGCTGGAGAGAGAACTCAGAGGTTAAGAGCATTGCTGCTCTTTCAGAGGACCCAGGTTCAGTTCCCAGCACCCACATGACAACTGACAACCGACTAACCCCAGTTCCAGGGAATCTGAAGCCCTCTTCTAGCCTCTACAGGCATTGTGCAACATGGGTATGTTTTATCTTGGAACCATGTCTAAATCTCATACCCAAATCCAAAATTTTAAACTATTAAATATGAGCAAGTCATTACAGAAAATTTTTTAGTGGTACTAGGGACTGAACCCAGAACCTTGCACTTTCTAAGAGGCTACTGTACTACTGAGCTACCTCAGCTCTCAAACACATTTAAAACATTTTTATTTGTTTATATTTTATGTGCATAAGTGTTTTGCCTGCATGTATGCAAATGCACCACATGCATGCAGTGCCCACAGAGGCTAGAAGAGGGTGTCAGATCCGCTGGAAATGGAGTTGCAGATGGTTGCTGCCACTATGTGGGTGCTGGGAACAAAAGTAGCATCCTGGGTAAGAGCAGCCAGTGCTTTTAACCCCTGGGAAATCTCTCTAGCCCCCCCCATCCTCTTTGAAAAGAGAATTTTAGTTGATCAAATTGAAGCTAGAATGTACTATGGCTAGCAAAAAAGAGATACCGTCATTTAGATATCATTTATTGAAAAATGTTACAATTCTTCTGTGTTTTCTACTGGCCGTATATTACTTGAGTGTTGTATAGGTATCTGGATACTATACTTTACCTGAGCTACCTCCCAAACCCCTCTCTCCACCCATTTGAGGAGCTTTTTACTCTAATGAACAGATACTAAATAAACTAAATTAAAATTTTGAACAGTAAGTACCATGAAAAAAAGTAAGGTAATGTGAATGTTGTTTGTTTGTTTGTTTTTTCTAGCCTGGAATTTGCTGTGTAGACCAGGCTGCATCTGCCTCCCAGGTGCTAAGATTAAAGTTGTGTGCTGCCACACCCAGCACTGGATACTACAGTTTAAAAGGGGTATTGATAAAATGTAGCCTATCAAAAAAAGAAACTAATAATTGCTAGAGAACTTAAACTTAGAGGCAGTTGGCAACTTACAGAATGTTCTTCATGCACTCAATATATTTTAGACATTCCTTTTCTTGTTCTTAGAAGCATAAGAGAGAAAGAAGATGATGCCATTCCCAAGTAATATTTACTTATTTATAAGTGAGCAAACATGGAGTTTATTATAATTTGATCAAATTGGAGAGGGAAAAATAATTTCTCTCTACCTCCTTTTTTGGGTGTGCATTCATATATGTGTGCCCATGTATGTGTGTGGAGGCCAGACGTCAATGTTGAGTGTCTTCCTCTATGACTTTCCACTTTACTGACCCTTACTCACCTAGAGCTTATAGATTGGGTTGGCTGGCTGGCCAACAAGCCCAGGAATCTTCCTGCTTCTTCCTCTCCAGTGTTGGCATTATGGGCACATGCTACTGCACTCAGTTCCTTACGTGGGTGCTAGAGATCCAAACTCAGGACCTTATACATGAGAAACAGATTCCTTACCAGCTGAGCTTCCCCAGCCCCTCTCTTGACCCATTTGAGGAACTTTAATGAAGTGGATACAGATACTAAATAAACTAAATTAGAATTTGAAATGATAAATACCATGAAAACAAGTAAGGCAACATGAATACTGACTGGTAAGGATATCTGAATACCAAATGTCCCCTAATGCAGTGATGTTTAGCTTGAGACCTGGATAAGGGTCTGGCTAGCCATGCAAGGACATGAAACGATTGCCTACAGAGGTACTAGAGAACACAGCCTCTGAGCAGAAGAAGATGGAGAATGATTACTGGAAGGGAGAATTGGAGAAAATCAGGCAGGGTAATGAATTTGAGTTCATTTTAAATGTAATAAAAAAGCCAGTAGAGGTTTTGAAGTTAGATGTGATGTGATTTATCTTTTGAAAAGATCATTTTGCTGAATGGGCAGTGACTTGTGGAGTAAGACTGGATAGAATGTATAGTTGTATATTTTGGTAAGTTATAAACATGTAACTATATTTCTTTCCAGTTGCTTTCAAACTACCATAATCAAATTTCCTTTGCTCCTCTTTGAAATATTTTAAGAAGATTCCATAACTTTTTCACAATTTTCCATTATTAAAAGACATATTTATGGCTCTGGCATTAAAGCTGCTATTAAATAGTCTACTTAAAATTTTATTTATTTGTGTTTTATTTTTATGTATATGTGTACGTGCTTGTGTGAGTTTATGAGTCCAAGGGCATCAAATCTCCTGAAAGTGGAGTTACAGATAGTTCTGAGTCATTATGTTGGTTCTGGGAACTGTCTCAGGTACTCTGCAAGAGGACTATGCTCTCTTAACTGCATGGAATCTTTCCAGCCCTAATAGTCTATTTTTAAAAGTCAAGTTTAGTTTAAATGCTTTTATCTCTTCTCTCATTCTCCTTTTCAACTGAGCTCAGGACTTTGAGCATGCTAGACAAGTTTTCAATCATTGGGCTACAACCCCAACCCTTAGTTTTGGAGACAGGCAAGGTTTTGCTATGTAGCACCGGATGGCTTTGACCTAATTGTGATGGTTAATCTTAATAGCCAACTTGACAGGATCTAGAATCACCTGGAGACAAACCTTTGAGCATATCTGTGAGGTATTTTCTAGATTTGATTAAGGTAGGAAGAGCCACCTTAACTGTGGGCAGCATCATTCAGCAGGCTGGGTTCCTGGACTGAATGAAAAAGAGAAAGTGAGCTGAGCACCAGCATTTTCTTCCTGACTGTGGTTGCAATGCGACCAGCAGCCTTATACTCTTGCTGCTATGCTTTCCCCACCATGGTGGACTGTATTCTCAAATGGTGAATCAAAATAAACCTTTCTTCCTTAAATTTCGTTGTCAGATGTTTTGTCACAGCAATGACACAAGGGCCTAATACACTAAAATAGTTCAGGGTAGTCTTGAATTCCTAATCCTCCTACTTCTACCTCCCAAGTTCTGGGATAACAGGAGTAGTCTGCTGCCACGTTCCTTGGGTGTTTAAGTTTTTGTGTTCTTTATATATTCTGTATACTAATCTCCTTTTGACTGAATAGTGGCAAAGATAATCCCCCCTCATTCTATAGGTTGTGTCTTCATTCTGTTTATTGTTTTCAATTCTGTGTAGAACTTTTTTTTTTTTTGAGACAGTGCCTCCCTATGTAGACCTGGTTAGCCTGGAACTTGCTATACAGACCCAGCTAGCCTCAAATTCATAGAGCTTCACCTGCCTCTGCCTCCAGAGTGCTAGGATTAAAGGCCTGCACTACTACATCCAGTAGAGCTTTTCATTCTGATGCAGTATCATTTTTTGTCAAGTCTCATTTCCTAAGCAACTGGAGCCCTATTTAGAAAGTCTTTGCCTGCTTAAAGGTTTCATGACTTTTTTTTCCTTTTCTTTTCGGAGACAAGGTCTCACATTGTAGCCCAGTTACCTTTGAATTTGCAACTTCCTGGATGACAGAATTACAAGTGTGCCACTACCAGGCTTCAAAGGTTTAGATCTTATGTTTTGAGTTGATTTGTGTACAGGTTAGAGATAGGGATCAAGTTTAAGCTTCTACATGTGGATATTCAATTTTCCAAAAACCACTTATTAAAGAGACAGTCTTTTCTCCAAAGTGTGTTTTTGGCATCTTTATAAAACACAAATGTCTAGCTGGGCATGGTGATTCTACCACCTTGGAAGTAATGGTCTATTTAGAAAATTCCAGGCAAAATTAGGGCTACATAGTAAGACACAATCTCAAAACAGTGTTGGGCATACAGCTCTTTGGTAGAGTGCCTGCCTGACAAGCAACAAGGCTGTGAATTCAATCCTCAGTACAGCAAAACAAGCAAGCACAACCACAACAACATAAACAAAAACAAAACCCAAACGAACAAAATATCATTAATAACAAAATCAGCAAAAGAGCTAAATTGCTGTAGTTACAATGGGTTTATTCCTAGGTCCTCTGTTTCATTGGTATACATGTCTGTTTTGTGTCTATACCATACTTTTTGATACTATTACTCTGTAAGTATAATTTGTAGTGATTTTGATTTCTCTAGTATTACTCCCCCCCCCACCAAGATCTCTTTAGCTACTCATGGTCTTTAGTTCTTCCATAATTTTAGGATTTTTTTTTAGTTCTGTGAAGAATATTATTGGAATTTTAAAAAATTATTTTTATTTTATGTGCATGAATGTTTTGCCTGCATTCATGTAAGTGCACCATGTATGTGCAATGCCAGTGGAGGCCAGAAGAAGGCATTGAATCCCTGGAACTTGAGTTGCAGATAGTTGTTAGCTGCCATGTGGGTACTGGGAATGGAGCCTGAGTTTTCTGCAAGAGCAGCCAGTGCTCTTAACCACTGAGCAATCTTCCACCCCCTGTTACTGGAATTTTAATAGGACTTCCAGTGAATCTGTAGATGGCTTTTGGTAATATGCATCTTTTTACAATATTCTATTAATCCATGAACTTGGGTGACTTTCTGCCTTCTAATGTCTTCTTCAATTTCTTTTTTCAGTATTCTATAATTGACTATATGCTTACGTTTATTGTGATAGTATTTACAATAGCCAAGTCATGGAATTAGCCAGATATCCATCAGCGGATGAATGAATAAAGAAAATGTGGCATATATACAATGAATGTTCATCAGCCAGGCATAGTGACTCATTTGTAGTCTTGGGAAGCTGAGGCAGAAGGATTTTCATGAATTCAAGGCCAGCCTCAAGTACCAGTAAGATTCTGTCTCAAAGAACAAAAACAAATGAAAGAAGAATGGAATCATATTACTTGCAGAAAAATGTGTGGAACTAGAATGCATGCAAAATTAACATATTTAACAATTGAGTTCTGAAGATGTGAATTTCTTAACTGCTTTACTGAGATATAGTAATACCCATGGAGTCATAAACATGATGATGGTATTGATGAATATAGTGCTTATCTAGCACTTGCTGTGTTCCAAGATGCAACTCTCTACATATATCAATACACATTAACCGGTGCAGCATCTTAGTATATACTGTCGTTCTCTTCATTGTTGGAGATCAATGAATTCTAACGGAGAAGCTAAATTTGGAAGTATGAAGGTGGGTTGGTCATCAAGAGTATTGTTTTATACTGAGGGTAGCTCAGTGGGAGAGTACTTGTTTAGCATGCATGAGGCTCTGCATCAATCCTCAGGCCCAAGTGGAGATAACAGATAGAAAGTTGAATACAGAAGTTAAAAAGCTCAGTGGTCAGGGTTAAGACTAGGCATACATTTGAGAGTCCTCAGCATGTGCTGAGAAAATATAAGGTTGACTATTAAGACTTGCTTCCTTGACATTCAGAGGAAGATACAAGAGGCAGGGGAGGTGTCACCAGCAAGAGGAAGAAAACAGTGGGATCTATTCTCTATATCCCAAGGGAATAAAATTTTATGATCTGCATATACCTAAATATAATCTGTGTCCAAGGGTTGAAGCATCCAGCTAATTCAGCTGATTTTCAAACACGGAAATCAGAATTTCTGTCTGTTGTATTGCAAATTGAGACAAAATTTAAGTGGGAGTAATGATGTTGGGAATAAGTTACTTTTATGATTTCCCTTATCCAGGTGAATTTAATACTAAATCTCTCATCTGAATCTTAAATATGAATGTAAGTATGTCAGCTTCTTCTGGTGAAAAAGAACATGAGGCTAAATTCTCAATCCTTCACTCATTTGCGTGTAATGGGAGTCTACTTATCACATTTACATTTTTAAAATTTATTTTAATTTTATGTGTACAAGTTATTGCCTGCATGTAAGTGCACCCATGTTGTGCAATGCCCTCCAAGAACAGAAGAGGGCGTCAGATCCCCGAGAACTGGAGTTACAAACAGTTGTTAGCTGTATGTTCAGCTAGTTAATGTTAAAAAGTAGTACAGAATTGTAAGTAAATAAAAATCAAAAGCCAAGTATTTTCCCAGCACTTGGGAGGCAGAAGCAGGAAGATTGCTTTGAGTTCAAGGCCAGCTTGGGCTACATAATGAGTAATAGGCCAGTCAGTATCACGTAACAAGACCCTGTCTGAATCCTCCCCCCCCCCAAAAAAACCCCCCAAACTATAGTATTTCCCCACAAGGAACAACAGCAACCCAGTTAACTTGTTTTCAGTGTAAGCCTATTTAAGAAACTACCTCTGCATCCTCTTGCCATTTCTAAATAGTTAATGCTGGTACTCATTCTCCCCAAAGGTTTCTTGTCTACCAGCTTTCAACTTTACATCTGTCAACTGGGATCATTTTTGAAAACACATATTCCTAGGCTATATCTCTAGAAATTGACTCCTTGTAGTCAGGAAATTCTATTTTAACTAATACTTCAAGTGATTCTAGTTAGATGATCCTTAAACTACATAAGATAAAGTGTCAGAGCCTATATAAATGACCTGTTACTCCCTTCCTGTGACAATATTAAGGCACCTTATTTATATATAGATACATAGTTAGCATACTAGAGATACCAATCTACAAGATTAAGAGAATGAAAAAAGGATTAAGAGAATGGAAACACCAAATATACAGCTTTCTTTTATGTCAATAATCACAATATAAATATTCTTTGCTTTTTTACAAAAGTAGTTTTTTATATGTATTTTTGTTGTTGTTTTGAGACAGGGTCTCTTTTATACAAAAGTAGTTTTTTTTTTAATTTTTAAAAATGATTTATTTAATAACAACATACTTAGAAGAAGCATATCATTACAACACAATTGACATACGGTTTCCTGAGGTAGGATGCATCTCTTTCAAAATTGGCTGTAAATTTTTAGGTTTACAGTTGAATTATTACGAGAACCTTGAGAGTGAGTAGGAAGGATGGACTGGCAGGTTGGCAAGCTGGCAGGCTAGTAGGTGAGGTGACTAAGCAGTCAGATATTCCTGATCAGGGCCAGTTTGGGGGGAAGAGATGACCTGCTCCTGCTGTGAGAACCCTGGGTTTCATCCACTTCTCTACCAAGATATTTACCAAACTCTTAAACAAAAGACTAGCAACTCCTCAAAGACCAATTCTGCCCTCTGTGATTTTGTAAAGTTCATCCCACCTTGCATGTCCTTTGTCCTGCAGAGTTTGGATCTGGCCTGAAGTGTCTTAGCTGTCTTTCTCAATTCTGACAGTCTCATAACTGTGCTGTCAGCATTAATCTTTGTTCAAGTTCAGACCTGGACTGATCTTCCTCCTTACTGTCTGAAACTCTCCTCAACCCACAACTCCCCTTGGGACAGGCCTTTGTAGAGCCAGGAGTAGGCTGCTGCTGCAAGGCGGCTGGGTGGAGCCTGTCTTCAGCAGCTTGGAACTAGAATGTGTCCTCTGCTCCCAGGGGCTCTGTGTTTAAAAACAGCACAGGCAACCCTCCCTGTGCTGGTGACACACAGACTCATGAGGGTGAATAATCATTTTGATAGTCATTTTGGGGGTAAGCAACAGAACAGTGAATAAAAACTCATCTCCAACTAAAAATA
>NW_008328749.1:1253784-1291290 GCF_000622305.1 Nannospalax galili
TTTGGTTATACTTCCCTTTTGGGTGTTTAAGGACATACAATTGGACCAGATAAACTGTTTTGTTTTTACTCTTGAGGTCATTAGAGGATTTGTTCCTCAGGGTGTGTTTGTTTTTGTTGTTTTGAGACAGGGTCTCTTATAGCCCCAGCTGACCTGGAACTTGCTGTATAGACCAAGCTCTCCTCTATCTCACAGTTATTAATCTGCTTTGAGTGTATTTTCAAGGAAATAGGACTTGCACTATTTAGCTAACTTTTGTGGGGGCCTCAGGCTCTCATCTAACCCAGGCTGACCTCCAACTTGCTATGTAGCCAGGGTTGGCCTTGAATCTATGATCCTCCTGCTTCTACTTCCCAAGTGCTGGGATTATAGATGTTTTCTCTAGCTAACTTTCAATCTCTCTCTCTCTTCTCTCCCCCTGCCCCAGTCTGTGTTATAGAATAAAGCAGTCATTTAGAAACTATAGTTGAGGTTAAGCAGCCCTTAGAGTGGTTGATATTTGTTTTGACATCCTTGCCACAAACGTTCTTTTAGATTCATTTTCTTTTCTGAAACATAAAATTGTTTGTGTGATTCCAGTATATTTTTTCTTCCTATCTTTTCTTCTCTATTTAAAAAATATTATTTTAATTTTATGTGTATGACTATGTTGACTGCATGTGTGTTAAGTGTACCTGTGTTGTGCAGTGCCCACAGAGGTCAGAAGACGGCATCGGATTCTCCTGGAACTGAAGTTAAGGATAGTTTTTAGCTGCCATGTGGAAAACCCAGGTCCTCTGCAAGAGCAATTAGTACTCAACCACTGAGCCTCTTCTTCAGCCCCATTCTCTCTCTCTCTCTCTCTCTCTCTCTCTCTCTCTCTTTTTAAAAGACTGGGTCTTAGGATATCATCCTAGGTGGGCTGAAATTTGTTTTGTAGATTTGTTTTGCCTTGAGTTTACAGCAATCCTCCTGTCTCAGTCTCTGGAGGGCTGGGATTACAGGGATGCACCATCATGCCCTCCCTCCCCTCTCTCCCCTCTTTTCTTTCCTTTCCTTGTTTTGGTCATTTTCTGGAGACAAGGCCTTGTTATATAGACAGGCTGGCTTTAACTCAATCCTCTTATCTCAGGCTTCTCTGTGTGCTGGCTTTACTGACATGTGCTACCACACCCGGATCCAGTAGAACTTTTTGTCAAACCCAAGTAATTTCTAAGTCCTATTGGTAGTAGTAATTAAAATAAGGATAAACTTTGATGGCACAGTAATATGTGTTCTAGTGCCTACACTTGGTTTGTGCTAGACATTTTGTTGTTTGAGACAGGATCTCCCCAGTACTTTCAGGTTGCCTACTTATGACCCTATAGAGTTATTACCTCTCAAAATTCTAGCAGTCCCTTAGAAAATTAGAGATAAGAACCAAAATAATACACATTTGATGCTATTGCATGTAAATGTAGTCAGCCTGCCTACAAGACAGGAAGTTGTAGCATGTTGGAGGTGGGGGTAGTAGGTTGCTCTACCCCAGAACTCATTTTTTTTTTTTTTGTTGTTGTTGTTAATTTGACAGTAATTAAGTGAAAAAAATGTAGGTAAAATTTAACTTCAGTGATTCAGCTTTCTGTTGAGAAGCCTCAAATAGTGTCCTGAATTTACAGTTTTAAAAGAATTACTAGATAGAAAAACAGTCGGTCAGTCTTACTGTAATCAAATTACAATGTGGTAGCATTAATTCATTATCCAGCAGTTTTGAATTCTAATTACATATCTGAACTTATCAAATAATTTAAAGTGATAGAAATAAACACGATGTTTAAATATGATAGCTTGGTTAATTAAAGGCTAGCAGGAAAAATTGATACAGGATACCATTAGGAGCCTAAAGGCCTTTGTTACTTCTAGTCCTTCATTCTTTTTCTTCTCCTTCTCTTCATTTATTGTTCTAGACACAACAAATGTCAAGTATTTGATTTGAAAACAGTAAGAATATATCCAGATAAATGAAGTTGAAAACTCATATTTAAACATTCTAATAGACTCCCGACTTGACATTCTAATTAGTCTTCTGGTTTATACATTTGTGTAGCATAAATGCAAACTACAAATGATTGTATCAAATCATGGTTTGGGGGGCAATACTTTATATTAGAAGGACATACTATAATATGAACCATATACTTCTTTTCAGTGTAGCATTTGAGGTTCAAACTTGAACTGCAGTTGTGATTGTCTACAGCTTGCTGGTTGCCTGGGTGTTATTTTAAGAAAGCAGAAGCAGCATCATTTGCACTCTCCTTATAGATCACACACCTTAACCCTGGCTTTCTGGCTCCAGTTTTTCAAAAGTGAAGACAGGATGAAGAACCATTTGCTTCTCTGGGGAGTCCTGGCCATTTTTGTTAAGACTGCTCTTGTAACAGGTAGGTGGCAAATATAAAGGAAAAAATAGAGAACAGATCTGCGTTTCAGATTTAAGTACTTAAATTTATGCTTTGGTTGGCTAGCTAGATGGCTGCTTTTCTCTAATATTGTATAGGCAGTGACATTTACACAGACAAGGCTCATTGTCATTCTTTTTATTCTTTTTTTCTGTTTGCCTACTTCAACCAACAGACTATCAGAAGTATTTTGGATAACCATAGGTAGCCAGACTTATATAAATTTCTACATTTAATTTTAAAAATCAGTAGTTCACTCCTTGAGTCTCATTAATTACCATACTAGAGAAATGAAGCAATAGTTGTGTTAATGATAGTATCACATTGTGATCTTATCTCCCCAGACTGGCACTGGTTTTAACAACTTTCTTAGGTCTGAGCCCACAATATGACATAACTCTTTAAGAGTGTTTAATGATATGCATGGTGGGTAAACTTCTGATATTTTATTTTTTGATCTTCCAAATAATTGTAAAAAGGAATACATTCTGAATAAAGAAATACAGTATTAAATTTTTCTAGAAATGCATAGGAATTAGAAGTAATACAGTGGACTGGTTTAATTATTTCTAAAAAATTGAACCTATCCATATTAAAAGAAATGTAATTAAGAATAGTCACTATATATATTTTGCTAATAGCATGAAGATACACCCTTCTAATGTTTAAAGTATGAAATATTAGTAACAATACACATACAATATATGTATATATACATAAACATAAAATATGTTTCTAAAATATATTTGTAAAATGGATGTAGCTATATATAAACTAGCTAGTCTCCATCTCCTGTTTTTTTTGTGGCAAAGTCTTACTGTATAGCATAGCCTAGTCTCAAACTTCAGATCCCCTCACTCAGCCTCCCCAGTGCTGGGATTACAGGGATGCACCCCCATGTACCACATGCAGCACGATGTGTTTTGGTATTATGCTAACAGCTTTACAGTAGCCATTTCAGAATATTATTTCCAACATGTAGTTGAAGCACTTGAGACTTAGGTGAAATAATTTCCCAAGGTCGCATGGCAGCAAGTGATAGGTGGAAGCTGGGCAATTTGAACCTGTAGCCCACATTTCTAACTACTGTCCTATTCTGCCTGCATACCTTTTAGTAAACCCATTGAGGTCATATCTACTTTGCAGTGCCATATAATTCTATTTGTTTCATCTCAAATTTAACAAATATTTATGGAGCACCTACTATGCCTCAAATGCTTTTAAAATAAAGATTTGTTAGGAAAAATACTTCCTTTTAGTGATAGAATGTTACAGTCTAGGTCTTGGTGAATCAGAAGTATTTCTACATTTGCTGGTAGATATATTAGGCTGCCTATAATGATGTCCTCCTCCTCTGTTTCTGATGAGGAATAAATTATATGCCATTACAGAATTCTATTTAATGCTTAGTAAAGAAGTCACTTTTTGACACTTAATGTATATATTTGATCAAACAACATATGTTTATTTATATTTTATTGAAAAAAATTCATGCCTTCTGCATACCAAAGTAAAGAAGATGACACTATAGGAGTAGCTTTATTCTACACTATAGGAGTAGCTTTATTCTAAATAAGTGTTATATCATCATCTTGAATTGCCCCTGACACTGCTTCTCCAACACTAAGCAGACTTGTATCAGAAGATTTACTAAGAATTATGAATAATAGCACAATACACTATAAAGTTCTTTAAGGAATTATAAGTACAATAACAATGATCTTAGCATTTTTGTAACAGTTATTATCAGTAAAACTGAAATATTGCAATTAAGTCCTCACATCTTTGAGAATTAAATTTCAGGAACAATTAGATCTCCAGTTCAGGTAAGTAAACTTAAAAAATTTCCCCCATTGTGCCTCAACTAAAAAAATTATGAAGGATTAACTCGTAAATTCAATCTATAAAGGTTAAATGATCAGAATATATAATTCTAAGTTTACTTACCCGAATTTTTAGGAATAAAACATATTTAACATCATTATTTAATTAGCATTATTAACACTATTAGTAACTATTAATTTATCTGTTAATTGATTCAACTAAAGATAATTAGAATCATTTTTAGTTTATTCTTTGCACCATACAAGACCTCTTTGATATACAGATTAAATAGACATTTAAAACTTTAATGAATGTCTATGCATTTATTTTTTCTATATAATGATATGTATTAAACTCATACCTAACAATATTTTCTAATGTTTTTTTGAGAGACGGTCTCCTTGTAGCCCTAACTGGTCTGAAACTCGCTGTCTGGAACTTGCTAAGTAGACCAGGCTGGCCTGGATCTCATAGAGATCTGCCTGTCTCTGCTTCCAGAGTGCTGGGATTGAAGGCATGTGCCACCATGCCTGGTCCTTCTAAACTGTTTTTGCAGCAAACTTTGTAGACAGCCCTTTATAGCTCTATCTTTAAAAATAGTTCTTTTAAGAAATATTAATACAGCCCTTATTATTCTATTTATTGAATCAGTGTACTGTAATGATTATTATTATTATGAAAAAGAATATAATTAGTTTAGAAAAAAATTTGGTGGAGAATAGGGAGAAAACATGCCTATTCTTAGTTCTAATACAATTTAAGAGAAAACAATTTTAAAATATTTTATTATTATTATTATTATCATTATTATTTTTATGTGTACGTGTGTATTGCCTGCATGTATGTGAGTGCATCCGTGTTGTGCAATGCCTGCGGAGGTCAGAAGAGGCTGTCGGATCCCCTGGGACTGGAGCTACAGACAGTTGTTAGCTGCCATGTGGGTGCTGGGCTTTGAACCCAGGTCTTCTGCAAGAACAACCAGTGTTCTTAACCGCTGAGCCATCTCTCCAGCCCCTGAGAAAAAAATTTTGTAAGAAGAAATGAGAGTTCAGGAAGGATGTGATATTTCAAATTGGATATTTAAGGACTAATGCTTTTTTTTTTGTGCACTTTGAATTAATTTCTTTGGTTGAGGAAAAGTCTAGATTTTTGTTTTCTTTCTCACTTTGGTATTTATCACTGATTTTTATAGGTGACAGCATTAAAAAATTAGAAGCATTAGATAATAATCAGAATTCTTTTAGTTCAGATTCTCATTAACTGGTCCAATAAAAAAAGAAAATTCCTTTTTGAGTCCATTTAGATTTCCTTTGCTCCTTTAGACTAGAAAAGAAAATAGAAAATCTGGGATTGATGAATGATAAAAATTAATTTTTCTGAGCCATGAGTGGTGGCACACATCTTTAACCCTGGCACTTGGGAGGTGGAAACAGGAGGATCAGGAGTTCAAAGCCAGCCTCAGCTACATAGTGAGTTCCAGGCCAGCCTGGGCTACAGAAGACAGGGGTCTTATGTCTTCAGACTAGAAAGATAAATTAACTTATCCCTTTTTTAGAGGAGGGAGGGAGGGAGGGAGGAGAGAGAGAGAGAGAGAGAGAGAGAGAGAGAGAGAGAGAGAGAGACAGACAGACTATATATAATGGAAGCTGTACTGAAATTTACTACATAGCCCAGTCAGGCTTTGAATCTCTCAGTTTTCCTGCTTGAGTTTTCCAAGTACTGGGATTACAGGCATGAATAACTATATCCAGGAAAACAGTTTTTGTTCCCCTTTTCTTAATATGCTTTACCTTTCAAACCCAAGGTGGTGAAAGGACTGTTATCGCTGACAATAAATGCATGTGTACCCGAGTTACTTCCAGGATCATCCCTTCCCCCGAAGATCCCAATGAGGACATTGTGGAGAGAAATATCCGAATTATGTACGTGGTATTCTGATTTCTTTTCCCTGTTGAAAGCAGATACGTTATGTTGTTAAGCTATTATTTTGAAGGGCAAGTAAGCAAGGTTTATTGAAGTAGCAGGAAGGGGTCTCAAAAGGGAGCTGCCCTATTAAGCTTTGTTTAAATGTAGTATTTATATTGTTATTTCCATCCCGATGTGTAGCACCTTACAGGCTGTATCTTGCTGACGTCATCTTGGTGATACGGAATTTTGTTAACAAGCTTGAGGAAATTTTACAAAGGTTGAGGGCAGAAAAAAATGTTCCAATCTAAAACCAATCGGCTGGTCAGATTATAGTCAAAGGTTCTTATTTGGTCATCAACATGCCCTGTGATTTCAGTTTGAATCAGAACTTTCAATTATCCTTAATCAGTTCAAACTGAAGCTTCACATAACATTAAACACTTGATTTTTGTCCTGTAACTATTCACTATTGAGTATTTTACATTGTTTACATAAAGATGAAACAAACTAATAAAAATTAGCTAACATAATTTTCACTCATAGATTGGACTCAGCTATTTATTTCAAGATATCCGAGTTATATGTGAGGTGTCTCTAAATCAATAGTAAAAATGCTAATAATATTTGATTTCTACATGTTCCAATCAGCAATAAATTTTCCTAATTAATATTCCTACCATAATAGTTTGATCCAATCAAATGCCCCTTATAGGAGGAAAAACATAGCATTCAGTTCCATTTAATCAATGGGAAAATATGATGTGTACTCTTAATAATAACTGTGTACTCTTACAAATAACCAAATTACTTATCCACTCCAATCTCCAATTTCTCACTTTAAATAGAAGAAAAATGTGAGTACTTCATAGGATTATTGTAAAAATAAATTAAGAATATTTATTCCTTTTAAAGTTTGTATAGTTTGGCATATATATTAAAATACTATTATTTATTCACCTAATCTTTATGCTTTTTATTATTACCACTGTCTTGCAAAGCTGCAGTTGGTGGTTTCCTCAATACTGGATGTATTACAAACATGTCTTACCTACTCTACAAAGCTTAGCGTAACTCTCAAGATTATTTATTGCAGTTTTTCTTCATATTTAAAAACTCAGGATCCTGTCGTTTTTTAAAAAAATATTTTATATTTTTTTTTACTTTATGTTGTATGCATGCATTGCCTGCATATATGGAAGTGCACTTGTGTCATGCAATGCCTGCGGAGGACAGAAGAGGGTGTCGGATCCCCTAGAACTGGAGTTACGGACAGTTGTTAGCTGCCATGTGGGTGCTGGGACCTGAACCCAGGTCTTCTGCAAGAACAGTCAGTGTTCTTAACCACTGAGCCATCTCTCCAGCCCCCAGGATCCTGTAGTTTTTTCATTTCTTCACATTCACAGTGTTTTCTACCTCTTCTGTTTTTACAACTACTGATTCCTCTGTTTAAGAACATTTTTTACCATACCACTCAACTTGACTAACTCTTCCTCAATCTGCATGTCTTAGTTTAGCCATTACTTCCTACAGCAGGTCTTGTTTGAGCATGCAGATCCCACCCATAGACTCCTTGTTAGTCATAGAACACTTGTGGAAGAAACAAACAGACAAACACCATGAAAAAAAATATATATATATATATGTATATATATACATATGTAGGGCTCTGAGGATTAAATAGAATGGTTTATTGAAGAACAGTGTTTGACTCACAATAGACCCTCATAAATATTTTTTTCCTGTCATTCTCTTATTATTTAAAAACCTTTACTGGGGCCAGCAGCTCTGTGGATAAAGGTACTTGACACCAACAAATTGAGTTTGATCTCCAGCAGCCATATGGTGGAAGGAGAGAACTAACTCCCCACAGTTGCTCCCTAACCTCCACACATGTGGATGGCATATGCATACCCCCCCTTTACCTGCAATACAATAAATAAATGTTAAAAAAACTTTTTTGGTATTGTAAGAGACTTTATAATCTAATTAAAAATCATTAGGTGTGGTGGCTCATGCCTTTAATCTCAACACTTGGGAGACAGAGGTAGGCTGATAGCTGAGATTGAGGGAAGCCTGGTCTACATAGCAAGTTCCAGGCCAGCTGGGACTACAGGGAGACCCCGCCTCCAAAAGCAAAAAAAAAACAAAAAACAAAAAACAAAAAACAAAAACAAACAAACAAACAAAAAAGTGAGTGCCAAATGTTGAGGATTGGTACTGGGGATACAATATAATGTATATAAAGTAGTCCATGATGAGCTGGGTGTGGTAGCACAGGTCAGTAATCCCAATGCTTGAGAGATGAAGGAAGAATGTAATCAGAAGTTCAAGGTCATCCTTGGCTACATAGAAAGTTTGAGGTCAGCCTGAGCTACATGAGACACTGTCTCAACACCAGCCAACCAACCAAACAAACAAAAAACCCAAACAACCCCCCACAAACTATAAAATAAAATATTCCATCAAGGAGTTTATTTCTAGTAGGAAACTTGGAGGAATTAAAAAGGCAATTACAATACTATCATATGCTATAAAACAAAACAAAGTCCAATACTATATTGTAAATGCTATGGGAAGAATAGACATAAGATGTTACAGAAGTGCTAAGGGAGGGCACTTGTCTTTTCATGGGACAGTGGCAGTGGGAGGCAAGAAGGAGTATTTGGAGGAAGTGGTGGAATGGGTGAAGGCTCCCAGCCTAATGGGAGTTAGCTAGGTAAATATATATGAGAAGGGAGAGGGTTGATAGCTAGGGCAAGTTGTCACAGGAAAAAGAAACAAGATTACCTATAAGAGTTACATGCAACAGGCTTAGCAGAGTACTGGGCATGCTGTAAATACTTAGTACATGTTAGAACTAGTATAGTTAAGATTTGGAGATTAAAAAAAAGCCTGTTAAGTTTCTACAGTTGCAAGCAGTTGTAAACAACTGGCTCGTACTGTGAAGAGGTTCATGATGGGGGATGAAGCTGAAGAGCTGGGCACATTATGAAGTATTTTTCTTTTTCTTTTTCTTTTTCTTTTTTTTTTTTTGAGACAGGGTCTCCCTGTAGCCCCAGATGGCCTGGAACTCACTATGTAGATCAGGTTGGCCTTGAATTTACAGAGATCTGCCTGGCTCTGCATCCCAAGTGCTGGGATTAAAGGCCTGCACCACCATGCTTGGCTATATAAAGTACTTTTCTATGCTATGTTAAGAATACCTTGTTATGTGTGGGAGAAACCCTGTAGGTTTTAAGGACAGCGGAAAAATTGGGTTTGCAGTTTAGAAAGGTTATTTTGACAACAATGTATCGGTGTGGTCAAGACACGAAGAAGATATCCCTATATTCTGGGTGAGGAATGGTGGTGTCCTGAACAAAGGCAGTAATAGTAATAAGAGGGACTGTGATGGATTTCACACACACAGATAGAGTTAACTTGAAATTGATTAGATCTAAGTCATGATCGGAACAGGGATTCAGGGATACCCAAGTTTTGAGTTTGAATACCTATGTGGACTGTATGGCTGAAACTGATTTAGGAAACACATGTTTTTCTTTGTTTCTTTAGGAAGGTATGGGTGGCTATGAGGAAGAGTGATGACATAGGTGAAAAAATATAAAAGCTAGTGAGGCCATCGGAACCTCTTGATAGTACTTCTACTTTTCATGCGTCATAGTTCCAGCTTTGCTACCTAATTATTCTGTGAACTTGTTTAAATCTTTTATAATTTATCATGTATAGTTTTTACAACTTTAAAATATAGAAAATGATATTTGTTTGCTTTTTTAATTCTACAAGTATTGAACACCTTCTGCATGCACCAACACACATAATTTTATGTAGCCTAGGAAAGCAACTATTGTATGGATAAGAAATGGTGATATTTAATCCATAATAAATTATTGTAAAACTAAGTAATAATTTACAATAGTGTTTAAAGTCATGATGAGTAATGTTCTAATTAAACAGTGATACTAATCTAGCAAGACTCCTATTACCAAAAATAACAATTTGTCTTTTGCTTTGTTTTCTTTCTTTCTTTTTTTAGTGTTCCTCTGAACAACAGGGAGAATATCTCTGATCCTACCTCACCACTGAGAACCAAATTTGTGTACCATTTGTCAGACCTGTAAGATTTTTCCTTCATATTAATATATGTTGAAGTTAAGAACTTTTACTTAACTTTATTAATAATAGTATCTCTGAAAATATATTGGAGTATAAACATTGACAAATGTCTAACTTTTGAATGTACTGATTCCTATGTAAATTATTAGGTATCATAAATTCATAAAACTTTGTCACAGAAAAATAGTAGTTGTAAATTTATTCCAAAGAAGAATTATCATGATTCATATAGAAAGAGCCAATTTATTTTAACATTTAAATAAGTAAAATTTAGCTTACATGTTTCTTTTGAGATGACAGAATCCAATATTAGGTTTTAGATTTTTTAAAATTAATTTATTTACATTTTATGTGTGTTAGTGTTTTGCCTGCATGTAGTAATGCACCAGTGTGTGCAGTGCCTGCAAAGGCCAGATGAGGATGATGGATTCCCTGGAACAGGAGTTACAGATGGTTGTTAGTAGTCATGGGGGTTCTGGGAACCAAACCCGGGTCCTGGTTTCTCCAGCCCCAACATCTTTTTATTTTTATTTTTTAAAATATTCCTGGGGCAGTGGGCAAGAGGACTGAGAGTTCAAGGACAGCCTGGGTTACATAGTGAAACACTATTCCTCCAATTATAGATCTATATAAATATTTATATCTCTCTATGTATTAATATATATGTATATATTCTTCTTATCAGAGGGGGGACTGTTAGAGTAGCCAAAAGCCCCGTTAAAAAAATAAATAAATCAAAGAAGGAGTACATGGAGTTATCAAAAAAAGTGATGGGGAGATATGGGAGGAGTTGGAGGGGAAGGAGTGGGCATGGATTTAATCAAACCACCTTATAGGCATGTATGAAATTCTCAAATTATTTTTAAAAATAACTCATTGAGATAAGTATACAGAAATTGCAGCATGGTATAGGTAAAATAACCATATTATTATATCACTAATTATATTGCTGACTTTCAAGTATTTTCTATATATTAAAGGTTGAAGAATCTCATAAAATAGTTTGTGTTGTAGAAATGATTGGGTCTGTAAGGAATAGTCATTTATTATAGGTCAGAGCTGCAAGAACTAATTCATTTTAGATAGAAATGTATAGTTACTAATTTTTGACACGTCACTTACTCAGGGATGTCAAATGCTTGTATCTTTTCTTCAGCTGTAAGAAGTGTGATCCTGTAGAAGTGGAGCTGGATAATCAGGTAGTTACTGCCACCCAGAGCAATCTCTGTGATGAGGACAGTGCTGCTACAGAGACCTGCTACGCTTATGACAGAAACAAGTGCTACACAACGTTGGTCCCACTTACATACGGTGGTGAGACCAAAATGGTGGAAGCAGCCTTGACCCCTGATTCCTGCTACCCTGACTAATTTGAGTCCCTGGTCACTGTACAGCTCTGTCTTTAGAGGCTCTCCATTTGGATCAAAAAAGTTATATTTACTGCCAATGGATTTGAAATCAAGATTTTTTTGGGTGGAAGGATGGTACAAAACATTCCCTCTAGTTCAGACATTAGCGTTGTTATCTTTATTAGGCAATCATTTCTCAATTCTAAGTATTAAACCCTCATGCTTGTCTGAGGAGCTATTTTCAAGAGTGTATATTCTAGCTTTTAAAAACATAAACAATGGGAGAAAATAAAATTCAAAGAGTAAAAATCAGGAGGCATAATTAAATCACTTCTGTTTTGCCTTGGAGAGCCAGAGCTTTTGTACCCTCTATTCTTTTCTCTCTCTTAACGTTTCACTGTGTAGAGAAAATATATGTGTAAACATAGGTTAATCAAATATCTTCATTAAAAATCATAGAGAACATGTTTTGGAACTATTTACTAAAATGGGGTCTCTATGAAGTGAGTTTGCTGAAAGTGATACAATTTGATACATAAATGAAAAAAATTATACAGACTTGGCACCAGATTATTTTGATAAAATTTTTGACAGTCATATTAGTGTCTGAAATTCCTATGGGAAATCATCTGTGTTGCAGCTGAATCTAATTACATTTGTGTTCTGCAATATGTATTCTCTAGCACAATCTGAACAATTAAATAGATTCATAAGCATATACATGTGTGAAATAATTTATTGGAAAAAAGTTTGTGTTAACTTTCTTATGTGTAAATTAAATATAATTTACTGCTGATGAACAGTTTGTAAGTATGATGAAGAGATTTTAGCTCTTACAAATTTCCATGTTTTGCAGCTGCTGGGAATTGCTTAATCATTGCTTTAGAATGATAAACCTTTGCTTCCACCTAGTGGTTAGGTTACAAAGTAAAATGACTGAAATTTATTTATTTATTTATTATTTATTTATTTTACTGTATATTTTTAATTGAATTTTTGTGCATTTCATAATTCTTAACCATATTTAGGGCCCCTTCCCTAGATGGACCCCCATAACCCACCCACTGGATTTCATGCATTTTGTCATATATGTTAACTCTCTTAAAGAAGACCAGCTCTCCCTCACCCAGCAGTGATCAGTTGCCGATAGTTCCTTGGCTAAGGTTGGGGCCTCCTGCCCACTTCCCCAGTTCTATGCTGGGTTTCTGCCTGATTGACTTTGCATGGGTCTTGTGCGTGCTTGTTACCACTACTGTAAGTTCATATGAACAAAATCCTAGACTCTGTTTCCTTATGGTTATGCATCCCCCTGGCTCTTACAGTCTTTCTTCCCTTCTTCCTCAATGGTCCCTGAGCCCTGGGTGGATGAGGTTTAATATGAGTCCTATCCAGGGACACACACTCTGTAGTCTCTACACTTTGGCCAGTTGTGGCCTTCTTTGTTCACCTCCCTCTGTTGAATGAGGAAGAGTTCTCTGGTGAGAGGTGACAGATGCATTAGTACTCTCGCTACCCCCCCCTCGTTCCACTGTGTTCCATAAGCCTTGGGTATAGAGGTTCCATTGTCAATATATCACTTAGGACTGGACATTTCACAGACACTTCACATCCATGTGTGGCCAGTTGTGGAACTCTGTAATAATTTCCATCTGTTGCAAAAAGAAGCTTCTTTGATCAATGGTGACTGGTGTACTTGTCTGTAAATATAAAGATCCATATTTAGCATATAGCAAGAAATTATGTTTGTTTGGGCTAGAAAGATAGCTCAGCGATTAGGAGTACTGACTGCTCTTGCAGAGGACTGGCGTTTCATTGCCAGCATCCATATGGGGCTAAAAACCATTTGTAACTCCAGTTCCAGGGGATCTGATACCCTCTTCTGACCTCCCCATGACATGGGTGCTCTTACAATACACTCATGCACATAAAATAAAAAAATAATAAATAAAATAGTAAATAAGTTACGTTTGTCTAGGGATGTGACAGATGTAGGGTTTTCTCTAGGATCTTTCCAGCTGTGTGTATTTAGCTATGTTTGCAGTGCCACACATGAGTTCCCTCTCACTGAGAGGGCTTTAAGTCCAATTAGATAGCTGTTCATTACCCCCAAGATAAAAGTGTCCCTATTACACCAATCTAGTTTGCTGGGTTGGTCATTGTTGTGGTTAGTGGTTATTACGCTTTAAGCTGGGGTTTGACTATTGATTGGTTTTCTCCCTAAGCAGTTTGCATAGTGTCCCCTGATACTATGAGAGCTAGTCTTCAGGGAGGAGGCTTCCAGGTCTGTTCCATCTCCATTGCTCCTGTCTTCAGCAATAGGATCTTATCTTCAAGATCAGGGAGGTAATCAAGGGCTGTGGCAATGGCCTTGTGTTATTTTGGGAGTTGGTCGGAGACTACTCTGATCAACAACTCAAAGGAGGTTTCTCCTGTCTGATACTCCTTCAGCTATATACATGCACTCATGTGCAGATATTGTGTGTGTATTTTTCAGTAGGCTTTTGAACTAATATATTTCCCTCTGGTTTTTCATACCACTTAAGCTTTATTATCTTTCCCTTCTCCCTGTCTAACCCTCCCTCATCTCTGCCCAATTAAAGTACCCCCATTTTCCCCTTGGTAATACTTTACTCCTATTATCCCCTCTCTTTTGCGCTCTTTCTTCCTCTTTACCCCCATGGTTCCTTGTATGATTTTCCCTCCTCCTGTCCCAGTTAAATACCCCATTTTCCCCTGTTCCTCCTTGGTAACATCTGTCGCTTACTATCCTCCCACCCTCAGGCTCTCTTGCCCTTTAACTCCATGGTTCCTTTCTATTTTCCTGGCTCCTGTGGTTACATCAGAATATACACTCACGTGTAAGGACTTGGTGCTAAGATGCACAAATGAGAGAGAACATAATTCTCTTGTTTTTCTGAGTCTGTGTTATTTCACTTAATGTAACAGTTTCTAGTTCCATCCATTTACTTGCAGATTTCATGATTTCATCTTTCTTTACCACTGAGTAGAACTCCATTGTGTAATTGTACCACATTTTCATTATCCATTCAGTTGAGGGACATTTAGGCTGTTCCCGTTTTTTAGCTACTGTGAAAAGAGCAGCAACAAATATGGCTATACAAATATTCTGCAGTAGGAGTGCTTTGGGTATATGCCAAGGAGTGGTATAACTGGATTGTATGGCAGATTCATTTTTAGTTTTTAAAGAGTTCTCCATACTGCTTTCTACAGTGGTTGCACAAGTTTGCGTTTCCACCAGCAGTGAATGAATGTTGTTCCCCTTTCTCCACATCCTTACCAGCATTTGGTGTCTTTTGTTCTCTTCATCTTAGCCAGTTTGACTGGGGTAAGATGAAATCTTAAAGTGGTTTTGATTTGCATTTCCTTAATTACTAAGGACGTTGAACACTTAGTCTTCTTTTGGGAACTCTCTGTTAACATTCATAGCCCATCTTTTAATTGGGTCATTTTTTTTCTTGATTCTCTGCTTTTGGGTTCTTTGTGTATTTCAGATTTAACCCTCTGTCAGATGTGTACCTGGTGAAGATTTTCTCCCACTCCGGGCTTCCTCTTCACTTCTTTTTTTTTTTCTTTTTTCTTTGCTGTGTATAACACCAAGTCTCAAACTATATTACAGAGCTATAGTCATAAAACAACATGGTATTGGCACAAAAACAGACACTTAGATCAATGGAACATAATAGATCCAAGCATGAGAGCATGCAATTTCAACCACTTGATATTTGACAGAGGTGTGAAGAACACACACTGGAGGAAAGACAGCATCTTCAACAAATGGTACTGGCAAAACTGGATATATACCCATTAGAAGAATAAAATTAGACCCTTATCTATCACCCTGCACAAAATTAACTCCAAATGGATCAAAGACCTCAATGTGAAACCTGAAACTCTGAAACTGTTAGAAGAAAACATAGGCAATACCCTACAAAATATAGGTGTAAGAAAGGACTTTCTAAATAGGACATCAGTTGCTCAGGCATTAAGGTCAACAATCAACAAGTGTGACCTTATCAAACTTAAAAGCCTTCTGTACAGTAAAGGAAACAACCAAGGACATGACTATACATTTTTAATGTGCACTGCCTCATTTAATCCTCAGAGGATTCGATGAAAAAGTGTTCTATTTGTTTTCATTTTGTAAATGAAAGAACTGGGATGTAAAGAAAATTCACACATTTGAAGTTTTGAGAAAGAGAGAGAGAGAGAGAGAGAGAGAGAGAGAGAGAAGAGAGAGAGAGAGAGAAACTGCACCCAGAGGTCAGAAGACAATTTGTAGGGAGTAGGTTCTCTTTTCTCCATCTTGTATGTCTGGGGTATGGAACTCAGGCTGCTAGGTTTAGCAATAAGCACCTTTACCTGCTGTGCCATCTTCCTAGTCCCACACGCTTAAAGTTTTAAAAATAATATATAGAGAACTGATAATTGCAGCTAACAACGTGAAAGCCCAGACTCTGATTTATTTAGTATGTTATCTTGTATTAAAACATTTCTAGCTGGTTGTGGTGGTGCACGCCAGTAGGATATGCTGAAGAGGCAGAGGCAGGAGGATCACGAGTTTGAGGCCAGCCTGGGCTACACATTTTAAAAAGAGTTATATTTGAGGAGGAAGCATAAAAATTTATGTCATGTTAATTAGTAGAGGTGATAAACATTACCTTTGAAATGTACCCGATGACTTCATAGACATACCAAGACTAGTAATAATCAGATACATACATATTAGAGACACATGCACCAATATCTCAGTGTTATTAGCAAAAACAATGAGTCTCTCTGTAAAAAACGGTACATTTTAAAATGAAATAGAGATCTTTTAAAAAAGTATTTATTTAATAACCACATACTTAGAAGAAGCATTTCATTACAACAGCACTGACATATTCAATAACGATTTCCTGAGCTAAGATGCATCTCTTTCAAATTGGCAGTAATTTTTAGGTTTACAGTTGAATTATTACAGTTATACAATATTGTACTTAGTATAAACCCTATAAGACATAAAACTAAATGAGGTTTTAAACTTTAAAAAAGAACTCCATTTTATTACTAAAATACACAGTTTCATACAGAAAAATTCATTTTTAATGTAATTGACACTAAGATGTTTGCACATGTGTTTCTACTCTCTATGCTCTGGAAACTGTTATTGAGTATATTAAAGCTGTGATGAAATGCTTCTAAGAAAAGTAATAAAAAAAACATTTCTAGAACATTTTTCCCATAATTCTACTTTTGAGAAAATGACCAGAAATACTGACAAAGAAGAGTAGAAATGTTTACAATGACATCACTTACAGAAGTGCAAATTAATAAGAAACCTTCAGTCTGTTTTCAAGCAACTATAATTATAACTAATTTTGATTGCCAACCTGGTGGTATTTAGAATCACCTAGAACCATACCTCTAGGTGTGTTTGTGAGGGTGTCTCTAGAAAGGTTTAACTAAGAAAAGAAGACCCATCTTGAAGGTAGGCAGCACTATTCCATGGGCTGGGGTTCTGGACTGAATATAAAGGAACACAGGAAAGAGCCAGTGGAGCACCAGCTTTCTCACTGTGGATGGAATGTTCTTTAATCCCTTTCCTGGTTTGGGTTGAGGAGCAGCAGCATATGTAGAGGGTAAATCTATGGCCTAAGCTGAAATTTAGACTTTAAGTGACTATATAGCATTGGGCAAGTTAATTCAGTATAAGATAGTTTTTTCTTTCTTTCTTTATTATTTATTTATTTATTTATTTACTTATTTTATGTATATGAGTGTTA
This sequence comes from Nannospalax galili, assembly GCF_000622305.1. NCBI lineage: Eukaryota > Metazoa > Chordata > Mammalia > Rodentia > Spalacidae > Nannospalax > Nannospalax galili. Next base: position 1,271,182 of record NW_008328749.1, read on the forward strand.
TGCCTGCATGTGTGTAAGTACACCTGTGTTGTGCAGTGCCTGTGGAGAACAGAAGAGGGCGTCTGATCATGTGGAACTGGAGTTATGGACAATTGTTAGCCACCATGTCAGTGCTGGGATTCAAACCCAGCACTGGTCTTTTGAAAGACCAACCAGTGCTCTTGATTGCTGAGCTATCTCTCCAACCCTCTTCTTCTTTTTTAAAGTTTTATTTTAAATTATTTGTATGTGTGTGTCTGTGTGCAGGTATGTGAGAAGTCCAGAGGCATCAAATCCCCTTCTGGTGGAGTTACATGAAACTCCCTACATGTTTGTTGGGAACTGAACTCTGGTCCTTTTCAAGAGCAGAAACCTTAAACTCTGAGCCATCTCTTCAGCTCCCAATCACGTCCTCTTTTAAAAAAATGTAAATAACAATCTCATAGATTTTTATGAAAACAAGGCTATACCCACATATATGTATGTGTGTTTATATGTTATTTAGTAAGCAATACTTTCACTGGCACAACAGTCCCACCATGATGGACTGTACCCTCAAACTATGAACCAAAATAAACCCTTCCTTCCTTAATTTTGTGTGCTTAATATTGATCATCAACTTGAAAGGACCTAGAATTACATAGGAAAGAAACCTCTGGGCATGTTTTTAAGGGTGTTTCTAGACTGGATTAATTGAATTGGGAAGACCTCCCCTAAATGTGGTTGGCCCCATTCCATGGACGGGGACCCTGCACTGAACGAGGAGAAGAAAACAAGCTGAGCACCAGCATTCATCTCTCCTGCCTTCCTGAATGCAGTGTGACTTTGTACTCTTGCCACAATACCTTCCTTGGAATGATGGGCTGTGCTTTCAAATTGTGAGCCCAAATAAACTGCTCTTCTCAGGAGTGGGGCTGCACCTGTGAAAAACCTAACTATGTGGTTCATAGGCCCTTGGAACTGATTTTTAGGAGCAATGTGGAAGGGCTTAGAGCTGCAGGTAGAGAAGTCTTGAATGCTATAAACTGGTGGGAATTCAGAAGTTCAGAATGCTAAGAGAAATGTGTACAGTGGAAGCCTTCCTTGTGAGATTTTAGAGGGGAGAGTCCTCTATTGGGCACTTGTGTAGAGGCTATTAATGTTACATTCTAGAATAGAATGTGACTACATTCTGCCATGAAAGTTTGAGTGAGGCTGAATTAAAAGGTAAAGAACCAAGTTGGTTGGTGGAGGAAATTTCCAGACAACTTAGCATTTAGACTATGACTTGGTTACTGATTAGTGCTTTTACGTGGGTTTATAGTGAACAAAAGCATCAAGTGGAACAGAAAGATATAAAAACTACAGTTTGTCAAGGAAAGGAGTGTGAGCAAGTTTAAAATTGGAGACAAGGAGAATGTGAAGAAAACAGCTATAGGTGTTAAAGAGTTCATAAAACTAAGGGGAAACGTCACACTTTGCATTGGGGCAATAAGAAAGGTATCTTGAGAGCAAGACCCTACCTATCAAAGGCTCCGGCTTCTGAAAATGCAATTCATTTGAAGGAGACAGCTTAAACTGAGAATGCTTCCTTCTGAAAGAGTTCTCTTTCTGAAAACAACTGCCTATGGAAATATTTTCCCAGGTTCAGCCTCCAAGATGCACAGAGGCCGCTATAGAGGCCAACTGTAATAGAAAGAAACCAAACTACATCTTGAGTAAACATCAGAACTTGGAAGCATCATCCATGTGGATCTGGATTTGTAGGCATGCAAAATGCAAGAACTACAGCGTCATAGAGATTTGCACCAAGTTTTCAGGAAGCTGATGAGGCTAGGCAGTATTGAATTCCTTGCAAGGAGCCTCTGAGAAGGCTTAGAAGCTGTGAAGGTGATGCTTAAGTAGCAATGGAGACCTCCAGATTTTGGAGATGCCAGGACCATGGGATGTATACTACGGAAGGCTAAAGGCAAAGTGGAATGAACTTGAGAGAGACTTCATGTGCTGTAGGTGACAGAGATGTAGGGGTGGTGATACTCAAGTCTGTTGGAGCCTAGATGATGCTATCAAAAGCTCCAGATGTCAGACATGGTGTTGCAGGATTTGGTGTTTGTCCTGGATTTGTTCTTACTTTGATCTAGAATCTTTCTTTGCTATGCCCTCATTCCTCTCTGTGCCAAACACTTGTTTTTTTGGTTTTAGAGTGGTACAGTTAAGAGATAACATGTCCCAGAAGAGATTTTGAACTGTGTGTGTGTGTGTGTGTGTGTGTGTGTGTGTGTGTGTGTGGTATATGCACATGTGGAAGCCAGAGGTTGACACAGGATATCTTTCTCAATTGCTTCTCCACACCCTTTTTTGAGACAGGGTCTCTTGATAAACCTAAGCTCACTGCTTAAGCTAGACTGGGTGGCCAGAGAGCCTTTGGGAGCTTCTTTCTAGCTTTCAATTCTGGGGATACAGACACATACTGCCACTCCTGGCTTTTAAATGGGTGCTGAGGATTTGAACTCAGATCTTCATACTTGCTCATAAATTACTTTCCTCACTGAACTCTCTCCCTGCCCTGACTTTAGGCATTTAACAATGTTAGGACTGTTAATATTTTGTGTAATCTTGCACATGAAGTAGGTGCATTTTGCATTATGAGATGTCTGTGAGCATTTGTGGAATGTTATGATTTAAAAGTTATGTGTTTAGGTGTCAAGTTGACAAAGGGTTAGTCTTTATTGTCAACTTGACAGGGCAATGCACCTCTGGGCATTTCTGTGAAGATGCTGAGAGACTTCTAGAGAAGTCTGAGGAGAGAGGACATGATCTTTTATTTTTTAATTTTTTTGGTCTTTTTGAGACAGGGTCTCCCTGTAGCCCCAGCTGGCCTGGAACTTGCTATGTAGACCAGGCTGACCTTGAACTCACAGAGATCTGCCTACCTCTGCCTCCCAAGTCCTGGGACAAAGGCATGTGCCACCATGTCCAGCTAGAAGACCCAATCTTAATGTGCATAGCATCATCTCATGGGATGGGGTCCTGGACTAAACAGTAAGGAACAAAGAGAAAAGAAAGTGAAGTACCAGCTTTCATTTCTCACTGCTTCCTGATTGCGGATGCCATGTGATCACTTGGCTGACCCTCTCACTGCCACACCTTCCCTGCTATGATGGATTGTACCCTCAAACTGTGAGCCGTAATTAGCCATTCCTTCCTTAAGTTGCTTTTTAAATAATTTACATTTCGTTTATTTATCTTTTTATTTATGTGTATGTGTTTATGTATTTCCTGTGGAGGTCAAAGAACAACTTGGAGGAGTTAGCTGTCTTCTTCTACCATGTGGGTCCTGAGGATCAAACTGAAGTCACCAGGCATGACCACAAGTGCCTTTACCTGCTAGGCCATCTTGCTGACCCCCTTATGCTGTGTTTGACAGAAAATACATCATAACAACAAGAAAACTAACACAACAATATAGATATGCTTCAAAATATTTTATAGACAACAAAAATGAAATTTTAAATATTTTTTATTGTATAGGAATTGATCATAAAACATGAAGAGAAAAAATTTTGTAGGATATCGAAAATTTTGTAGGATTAAAGAATGCCTTTTAGGGACTGGAGAGATGGCACAGTGGTTAAAAGTACTGGCTGCTCTTGCAGAGGACCTGGGTCCAGTTCCCAGCACCCACATGGCAGATAACAACTGTCTATAACTCCAGTTCCAGGGGATCTTCTTCTGACCTCAGCAGGCATTGTACAACACAGGTGCACTTACACTCATTCAGATAATACACTCATACACATTTAAAAAAATTGAAAAAAGGAATATTCTCTTAAACATACATGAAAAAAGTTTTGACGAAATAGTTCAAAATGTAATTTTTTTTCTGTTTTCTTTTATTCCAGCATTTTGGAAATAATTCTACAACTAGCATATATTTTGGTTGTGAGCCTGAGCCTTTTACTGCTGTGCCAGTGCTCCAACCCTAGTGTATATTTTACAGTTAGAAAATTCTAGTTATCATTGGTTAAAAATTTTAATTGTATTGTTTTGGAAATTATAGATTTCCATCTATTTATACATGTAATTAAAGAGAAAGTGATATTTGTGGAGGTTGTACTTGGCCTAGTACAATACTAGCTGTTGTGAGAGATACATAATAGAACAGGAACAAATCTCGCTTTTTAGGAAGTGTCCTATTCCTTCTAAAGGCAAAACTAACAGGAAAAAGTTTCCACATGTTAAATGACAAATGCATGGTTGATATAAATGATATACTGTGAGCCATAGAGGAAGCTGGAGATATTAGGGCTGGGATAGTCCTGGAAAAGATGTTAGCTTTGAGATCATAGAGTAGAACCATCTAGAATTGCATAAAACAGAGTCAGGAAGAATCATAATCAGGTAAATGAGGGAATCCTGCTCCTCTTTGTGCTGTTAAATCTTCCACTTTTTTGTTCTCTGCTCTTTAGTGGTCAGACTTTTCTGTCTCTTCCTTGATGAGTGCAATTATTATAGGAAATAATAGCATTTTGCCTCCCAACTTTGGTCCACTTACTTGTTGAACATTAACCACCTGGGTGCATATTAATACCACAGAATAGAGGCCCCTGCTCCAGATCCATGGCATTTTAACAGTCACATTTAAAAAACGTGTATGTGTGTATGTATGCCACATACATGCAGATGCCCTCAGAGGAGGCCAGAAGATGAAATTCTATCCCCTGGAGCTGGAGTTACAGGCGGTTGTGAACTGCCTAATGTGAGTGCTGGGAACAAAATTCATATACTTTGAAAGAACAGCAAGCACACTTAACCACTGAGTCATCTCTCTAGGCCCGTTGTACTGAATTTTAATGAAATTCATATGCACATTGAAGAGTGAGAAGTGCTAGCATGTTGTTGTGTTATAGGATGTGAACAAACATCTATCCACTCTAGACAAAACACCAATGACAGACCGGAGAAACAATTCCACTCAGGTCTACCTTGGGAGAGCCTATGAATTTGTTGGGCTTGTTTAGAAGAGCATAGGTGATTCAGGTGGCCCATGGTGGTGACAGGTAGGTGGTGACTCACTGAAGCTGCATCACTGGTGCCCCATACACATCTTATGGGTGGCTCCACAGAAGTCCCCTCTCCCCCAGCAACTGTTGTTTTTGCTGATGTAAACTTAGGGAGGGAACTCATGAAGTTTTGTAAGTTCTATGAGCTTCCTGAGTCTTTTAAGCCCCCTTCTCCCTCAGGAGGGAGTGTTTCCAGGTGGAGGAAACAGCTACACAGCATATGGCATGTAAGAGTCAGAAAACAGCCTAAATCTTACACAAAGGAGGAAGTTTTCACTGTAGTTTTATTTATTTTTATTATTTTTATGTGTATGAATGTAATGCCTGCATGTAGGTGGGTGCACCCGTGTTGTGCAATGCCCGCAGAAGTCAGAAGAGGGTGTTGGATCCCTTGGAACTGGAGTTATAGACAGTTGTTAACTGCAGTGTGGGTGCTGGGAATTGAAGCTGGGTCCTCTGCAAAAGCAGCAAGTGCTCTTAACTGATGAGCCATCTCTCCAGCCCGCCACTGTAATTTTATAACTAAGTCAAGGTCCTTTACAAACAAAAGTTCCTGCTATTTCTTTTCCCCAAATGAACCATGACTAGACTCGATCTTTAAGGGGCTAGGAGATGATTTGGGAGAACTCCCTATCAATCAACATGTGAGAAAAAAAATTCTGTCAGATTTAACTACAGCAAATAACTTTTAAACAATTTGATTATTTAGATACAGGCAGAGATAATCATTGTACAGGCTAAAATGAAGTGTAGAAATGAAGGATTCTAGGTGCTTGGGAAAATGGAATCGAGCACCGTGAAAGCACAAGGCCTTGACTGGGGAGGTGACGAGCCACTGTGTGCAGCTTCACCTATTCAGCAGTTCTGTCAGATTACAGCTCAGCTTCTCCCTTGCTGCTTCTTTTGGGGTCTTTTCCTCTGCTCGTAGGGAATTGTGCTTGTTACCAGCTGGTTTGTGTTCTAAACTGAATTGACTACACATTCAAAGAAAGAAAGGAAGGACTAGTAGCTGTTTCTGGAATAGGGTGAGGCAGAGAGGCAAGAAAGAACAGGTGGACAGAGCCAAGCACTGCATCCTTGCCGAAATGATGATTATCTATCAAGTACAGTTTCCTGTTGGGTTATAATTAGCAACTGGCCTGAGTCACAGTGAAACCTAAATTTATGGTTTGGTAAAGTAGGGACAGACCTGTTGGTTTTAAGCCCCACATTTTTGGTTCCCTTTTTGATTCTTAGAAATAAATTTTGGTTTCTTGAGGACAAGATGAGTCTTTTTAAAAAAAGTTATGACTGAGACTGGGCTAAGTGAGAGAAGAAAAAGAAAACCAGGCAGAAATATATGTCTAAATAACTCAAAATTCTCTTCACAGATGTATTAAATATATGGTTCTGGCTTGAGTGCCCAAATTAAAATGTGTTATCTATGTCTTTAGATGCTCCACAAAGCCAGAGGAAGAATCTCCATGATAACAGCAGCTACACTGAATTTTTAGAATTTCCATTCTACTTCACATCCCACACAGAGCAAGAAGTACAGTATTTCCCATTAACTAGATCAGGCCCTCCAGCAACCCTATGATAGATGGTATGTATGAACTTTGCTGGGTTATCTCCTGTGTTTGTAACCTTTAGATATTATTTTATTATTTGTTGTTTATCTACTAACAACATCCTAACAACTAGCTATTTTAGAACCAGCAGGGGATGACTGTTAGATGTAGCCACCCACTATAGAAGTGGGGCAGTAGTAGCACGATGGAGATGCTGTTAATGTCCATTTCTATTATGTGGCCCTTAATCTTAGAGTAGACTTTAAAATCTTTATGAATAACTTAAGTGGGGCACACAGAGTGATTAATATGTTTAATGCAAGGAACTGAGATATAATAGCCAGTCTTGCAGGAGCATCCCTGCTCATGGGAAGAATCACTTTCTATAGAAACATTTTCATTCTTTTTTTTTTATAAAATGTTCTTAAATTCAGTAGATTTTTTGGTCACATTGTGCTTTCTATATCTTACATTACAGATGATAGTTTAAGTAACAATATTTCATAGATGTAGTAGATGTGTCAACATGTTTGTAGAGACAAAAATAACAAGAACAAAAGGCAAAAGAGCAAAATTTTCCACTCTGTAGCTGTCAGATCCTAATTATCCAGAGCCAGAGTTTTGATTCTTTATACAAATAATTAGAGCCTAACTCCTAAAGGTTCCTGGTGCCTCACTCCAAGAAGGGAGATGATGTTATAAAATAACCTACTCAAGATAGTGAGTTGCCACCTTGAACTCTGTTCAGATGCGACCCCACACAAATGGCTCAGGAAACTAACCCAGATAACTTTTCTTAACTTATATAAAAGGACTTCAGTCCCTCACAGGGATGAAACCCTCTCTGAAAATTTGCCCATTGCTTTTCCTGCCTATAGTGTCCATTCTTTACTAAAACTTTCATATCAATTGGTCTGCTAGTTTGGGCCCTGGCTCTTGGGCGCATCACTATTGACAGGACAATATTTGCCAAAACCACTGTGTGACCCATTCATTATGATGAACTAGAAAGTGAATATATTGCAGTGAAAGTATTCATACTGAAATTTCAGGAAAAAAGTTAAAAAGACAGTGAAATATAATGTAGTTTTATTTTGAGAGGATAATTCTTAGAACACAGTTTTATACAGAACAGGTTAGTGATTTTCAATTTGTGATTAAAGTATAAAATCATTTGTGTGAGGAATTTAAGCTACCAATGGCTAGCACAGACAATATACAATATTCTGATGCAAGCGTTGTTGAATACATAAAACCATAGAATATGGTTTGCTACACAGTATTCCATACATTTCATCTATAGGGAAGGCAGACTATAGTGCTTTCATGTGAGTGTTGAAAGGCATCCAAATGCCAGTCAATAAGTAAACATTTACTGGTTATTTCCTATGAGCAAGTCTCTATGCTAGGTATTTTAGAAGATTCAAGGGCAAAGTTCTATTTTTCAGGAGAATCTCACCAAATTTCTGAGGTCTTATAAAATCTGTCACAGGAAATTTTCTTCTGAGAAATTCCTTAGTGATAGAAAGTAACATCGTAGGTAATTTTGAGAATTTTACCCTCTCGCCCCCAAGCAAGCAATATCCAGATAATAGGCCAAAGTGCCTTTAATTATAGTAAAAATAATATCAATAAGACTCAAATATAGTCTAAGCAAGACAATACAGAAACACCTACTTTACAAAATAATTTACACTATTTAATCATGATACCCTGAAGCTGTGTCTGTGAATAATTCTACAAGGACAAGAAAAAAAGCATGTTAGTTGTAGTATATATTGAATTTATACTGAACTAGTAAAGAAAACTAAACATTGAGTGTTTTAGCTCCATAAGATGGAGTTTCCTGAAATGTCCTCTACAGATCTTGGAGATTGTGAACTGGTAGCTGATTTAGCAAGCCTTAGTCTTTTTTTTTTTTTTTTTTTTTTTTTAAATTCAGTCCCAGAGTGATAATTTCTTCAGTTCTTCATTCTCTACATTCCTAAGCCTTTTCTGTATGTTTCTAGTTCTAGTAAGTAACCTGTCTTCTCTTGTCCTGGAATATGTTCTTTTGATTGAACTGTCTACTTGGTAGAGGTCATGAGAAAATCAACAACAAAAATAGGTATTAGTGTCTGCTTATTATTTCAGATTCTACAGTGATGGTTTACCTGAGAAAAAAATTAGTGGAATTTACAGTATAGATAAAAAAGAGTGAAAGTAATGTACAGTCTTAAGATATTAAAATGATCTAGAAGAAAAAAAGAGAAACTGAAGGAGAAAAGAGTCAGAGAAGGATTAATTGACAAGTGACACATTAAGAGAACAGAAGAGTGGGAGGAAAGGAAGTCATGGAGGGGGTGAAGAGAAAGAATAGAATGATGGTGGTTAAAGGAAGTTTAGCATGTGAGAGGTGATGAAGAGAGTACTGGCGAAAAACTGAAAGCTCAATAGAGAAGGAAGGAGAAAGATAAGGTTGAAGGAGAAAGAAGGAAATAATAATGTTAAGGAGACAGTGGCTGAAAAAATGCTGGCGAATGCTAACTAGGAGACAAAAGTGACAAAAAACACAAGGGAAAAGGAATATAGCACATCAGGACTACACCAGTGTCCCTACAGATCTCTGTATAAAATGGAAAGCTCAGCTGCCTTTCAGATGTTTCAGATTGCAAAACCAGACAACTTTGCAAGTAGGGTAATTTGAGAGGAAAAGGAGAACCAGAGAAAGGTAACTAATTCAGACAAGTAGCTTCCAAGTTTCAAATCAGGAGTGGTCATGGCCTTCATGTTTCTTAAATGTTCACTAATTTGTGACAGTGCTGGATCCAGCCAGCCCCAGAGGCCCATCTCATTAACTCCACCTGGGCCACTATTCCTACCGTTGGGAGGGAAAAAACTTAAGGATCACTAAGAGGGTTAGATAATTAAGTCTTAGGGAAAAAATGTGGAGTCATTGGTATGCTAGTTGTTTTTCTTCCAATGTTTGGTTGAAGTAACTCCTAGGCCTGAAGCAGTAAGCAGTCATGTACTTGGTCCTGTGGATTGGTTCCTTGAAAGGATTCAAATGCAGTATGTTCATCTGCATTAAGTTGATCTACATTTATGCTTTTAAATTGTTCTCCAGTAGCTAACCCAACCAATGTGATAGGATTTTCAGTAGGCATAGAAATATCTCTATTAAATGGGCTTTGCCTTCCATTGCTAGTTGGAGGTCCAGTGCTGGAGGAGTGAAGTGTTGCTAATTTGGAGCTAAAACACGGTAACTTCAGGATGGTAGGTGGTCTTTGCTGCTGCCTCTTGCCCTCATTTCCTTGGGCTTCATTTTGGATGCTTTCTGGCCCAGGGCCTTTGTCAGGTGTACCAATAACAAGCTGTTCAGGAGTAAGGTCAGCAGTTCTTTCACTGAGCTGGCTGCCTTTGAAAATTTGTTTCAGAACATCATTTCTATCTTCTCCAAGTTCACTTTTGAGACAAGGCATATTCTTTGGTTGAGGAGAGCTGGCTTCAGGAAAGGCTCTAACTCCTATTTCCAATGGATTTTTTACAGAACATGGGGTATCCCTCTTCAGAGTGGACAAATCATCTCCAAACAGACTTGGCTTTTGGCTTTCTGCAGTTAGTTTATTCTCTGAGATGTTTCTTTGACTAGGTAGGATGCTTGTTGGAGAGACATTAGGTCTTGTATACTTGGTATGACTACTTTCTGTATACATAGGACTGGTTTCTTGGTTCTCCCCTTGTGCAAGAGCATAGGATGAAGTGTAATCTTGTAGATCTAGTGGGTTGTCTTTGTGTCCTGTGGAGCCGCCAATGCAGCAGGAACCTCTCTGACTTTGGTGAAATGAATGTGCCTCTTTTTGACCTGATGGGTAACTTTGAGGACTTAAGCCTTGGAAAGTCAAATATTCTCTCTCTGGTGGATTTAAACTAGCCATTTGCAAATCATAGTTCAAATTTTCACCTTCAAGCCATGTTGGATTTTTTTGAAAAAAAAAGTCCCCAAGAGGGGACTTACTAGAATAAGGATGGCTTCCTTTCTGGTTTGGTGTATTAGATTTGTGTAAATTTGTTGATGAATCCCAGAAGTTTCTGTGGAAATACGGCTGACTTTCTTTCTGTCCTTGGTCTTGATTCCTGTGGTCCCAGGAGTTCCATGAAGGAAAGAGAGTGCTTTCTTCTTGTCCAACAGCATTATTAACATAATAGCTCCTGTCCATGGGTGGTGATATAGTGGGACCTGGATTATATGTTGGAAAAGTTTCATCTTGGTTCCAAGGATAAAATTCACTATAAGGAAAATCTTCTGGGGGTTTTGATGGATTACCTAAGGGATAGGGAAGATATTCCCTTGGTTGGTTTGAGGCATATTGATCATTCTCATACTGCCTAACTGTTGGGCTTTCTTTAAAGTTCAGCTCTTCTTCACCCCATTTGCTTTGTCCTGGAAAAGATTCATCTCCATTTGGATCAACTGGATCCTCTTCATTATAATGGATTATCTCCTTCTGGTCTAGAGAATTCATGGGATACTGTGGATTTTCTTGTTGCCCTATAAGATTGAGAGAGTCAACTCTCTCATCCCACATATTGTTTCTGATGTATGGTGACTTTTCTTTAGGATAATAGGAGTTATGTTCATGGTAGAAAACACTTCCTCTAGAACCATAGGAAGGATGAGGTAAATTTTCTTCTTGCTTCCCTAGATCTTCCTTAAAGGGTGGAGGGATTTCTTGGTGATTCCAGGTATTTCTTTCAGCAGGAAAATGCTCTTTTGTAGGAGAAGGGATTTCCTTAGGATACGCAGGCTGATGTGTACTGTGCTTGACCTCAGGCTGCTTAGTTTCTGATTCAAATGGGGTTCTTCTTGGCTCCAAAGCAATCCCTTTGGGCAAATTCTGACTTTGAATTAAATTGGGACTTGGTACTTTTCTGGAATCTCCTCTTGGGTAATAGTTTTCATGCTGATCAAAAGAATTAAAATTAGGGCCTAGCATGCTGCCCTCAGGATGAGGCAAATTATAATTTGGTTTGTTAACTCCATATTGTTGAGAGCTTCTCCAGGGACCAGCTGTTTCTTTTGTAGGACTGATTGTTCTTTCTTTTTGACCTGATGACTTTTCCTTTGGATTTGGGATTTTTGTCTTGTGGCCAATAGCACCTTGTTTAGGACCCAGTGAAACTCCATTTGTTCCCACAGGGTGTTTATTTGAGGCAGTATTTATTCCTGTAAATGGCTTATTTGAAGCAGCATTTGTTCCTATATATGCGTTGTTAGAGGCAGCTTTGGTTCCCACAAATGGATTATTTGAGGCAGCATTGGTTCCTCCAAACGGATTGTTTGGGGCAGCATTGGTTCTCACAAACGGTTTATTTGGGCCAGCATTGGTTCCGCCATATGGATTATTTGAGGCAGCATTGGTTCCTACAAATGGTTTATTTGGGGCAGCATTGGTTCCGCCGTATGGATTATTTGGCGCAGCATTGGTTCCGCCATATGGATTATTTGAGGCAGCATTGGTTCCGCCGTATGGATTATTTGAGGCAGCATTGGTTCCTCCAAACGGATTGTTTGGGGAAGCATTGGTTCTCACAAATGGTTTATTTGGGGCAGCATTGGTTCCACCGTATGGATTATTTGAGGCAGCATTGGTTCCCACAAATGGTTTATTTGAGGCAGCATTGGTTCCGCCGTATGGATTATTTGAGGCAGCATTGGTTCCCACAAATGGTTTATCTGAGGCAGCATTGGTTCCGCCGTATGGATTATTTGAGGCAGCATTGGTTCCTCCAAACGGATTGTTTGGGGAAGCATTGGTTCTCACAAATGGTTTATTTGGGGCAGCATTGGTTCCACCGTATGGATTATTTGAGGCAGCATTGGTTCCCACAAATGGTTTATTTGAGGCAGCATTGGTTCCGCCGTATGGATTATTTGAGGCAGCATTGGTTCCCACAAATGGTTTATTTGGCCCCTGAAGTTTTCTTCTAAAATTGACTGGATTTCCTGCATAGTTGGGATAATTGGCTCTTGAAGTTGGAGGGGAAGCCTTACGATAAGTTGGATTTCCTGGGCGAGTTCCTTGTTTGCCTTCCCAAGCAAAGGAATTCCACCTAGGACCTCTTTGGACTTCTTGATTTCGGTTACTAGGTCCAGCCTGTCTGTGCCCCATGACCGTGGTACCAGTGGTTTGCCATTGTCTTCCTGTAGGATAATTCTGTGTATTTGGATGTGGATAATTTTCATAAATATTTGGCTGATTTGGTCTCCATGGAATTTGTTTTTTTGGTACTCCCTGGCCTGAAATATTAACTTTAGGGAGTGGGAAGACACCATTTTGAATGGTAGGGTTGTTCCCAGGGTTAGGCCCAGGGCCCCTGTTTCCTATTGTGCTAGTGTCATTTCCACCTTGACTCCCTCCAGGAATTGGTTGAGTGGAATTAGCCTCAGTCACTGTTGAATTAGCTGAGGGTTCTGGGGGCGGGTCCTCTTCTTTAGGAGGATCTTTTTCTTTGGGTTTTTCATAATCTTCAAACATCTCTTCTGAATAATAAGGACGACCCCCAAAGCCATGATATCCAAAAAATCCAAAATAAGGATTCTGCAGGAAAGAGGATGGAAATTAAGAGCTATTTTTGTTTCTTACCATGGTGTTGCTTGAACCACAAATGGCTCTGCTTTCCCTCTTGAAATCTGATTGCTTCTTTCAACCCTTGGCTCTCTTTTTTGACACTAGTTCTGATCTCCAGGCCCAGATGGAAATTTGGAGGGTTTATTTTTTAAAAAAATAAGATCTCAAGATCTCATTCTGTAGCTTAGGCTTTGAACTTGTGGAAATCCTCCTGCCTCAGCCTCCTGGATGCCGAGGTTAAAGGTATGAGCCATCATTCCCAGGTTTTTTTTTAAACCAGGGTCTCCCTAGTTCCAATCCACCTGGAAGTCACCTATGTGGACCAGGCTGGCCTGAATCTTAGATTCACCTGCCTCTGCCTCCCGAGGACTGGTATTAAAGACACACACTACCATGTCCTGCTCTCAGGTTATTTTTATAATCTTTAATTAAAATTTTATTTATTTTTGAGACAGAGACCTGCCATGTATACCTGGCTGGCCTGGAACTGATCAATCTAGCTTTGAACTTATAGTGATCATCCTTTCTCTGCCTCCAGAGTGCTGGGATTACAGGCATGTTCCATCATGACTGACAGATTTATTTTCTGAATCCCTATCATCCTTATTTTCTGTTCTCATTTTATACACCTATGTTGTGGAATCAATTGCATGCCAGTACTTTCAGTATGGATACATGCTTTTGACTAGCAAAGTCAGAAGTCTGTCCCATAGCATTCTCCCAAGGTTGAGGCAGCAAGGCTCTGAGTACTTCCACCTGAATGCAGCTCTATCTAGGTTCATCTCCCAACAAACATCATTGTCCATCCAATACTGTATATCCAAGGAATAGTTACTACTCTCAAACCAGTTCCTCAGTTACTACTTTCACCTTTATTTCCTCAGAGAACTAATTACCAAGTTCTAAAAAAAAAAAACAAAAACCTAAGCTTTCATCCTTGTCTGTCTTCTTTTATCTCTAATACTCCCAAACTATTAGTTTTCTTACTGGCTACTGTATGTGTGATCTTACTACTTTCTTCTAATTTTGCTTCACTGCTGCAATCAGAATAGAAGTTGGGGATAGGTCTCTGGGAATTGCAACACTTTCCTCTTTAAATATTTATTTAAAGTTGACTTGGAGCTGGAGAGATGGCTCAGTGGTTAAGAGCACCAGCTGCTTTTGCAGAGGACCCGGGTTCAGTTCCCAGCACCCACATGGTGGCTAACAACTGTCGGTAACTCCAGTTCCAGAGGATCTGATGCCTTCTTCTGGCATTGCACACATGGGTGCACTTAAATACAAGCAGGTTGAAACACCTATTCTCATAATAAAAATACATAAATAAATACATTTTAAATAAATTTTCCCTTACCTTAAAAGATAAACTTTAAATCTTTTAGCACAACATAGAAAGCAGTACATCTTGATGCTGAACAGTTGGATGTTAGACAGAGGAGGGTTGGAATCTTTCTGTTATTTTTAGTACTATGACTATTGACTAAGTTTACTTTGTTTACTTGTAATATAGAGGTAACAATAAAATAGTATCAACTATACAATTTGTCATTAGGGTCAAATGAGAATATACATAAATGTATATATAAATACAAATTTCTGTAGCTAGAACTTTGTGTCTAATAAATGCTACACATTATAAAATAATAATGTTAAAAATTTTTATAATCATATGGGCCATAACAATGACATTCAATGTTATTTTCTCCCCCTTGAACTTGATATGGTTGCAAATGATATCTACCAATACTCTTGAGTCTTCCCACATGACCTCTTCCTATCTAACCTTTTCCTACTATACATTTATCCCTCCCAGCACACCTGACTCACCCTTCAGGACTCAGCTTGACTGTTACTCCTGCCCTGACTATCCTGACCAGGATTAGGCTCAGACTCTATTCCTGGGTGTCCTTAGCAGAACAGACTTCTGTTGTGATGATCATCACATTGAATTTTAGTTGCTTGTTTTCTTGGGATCCTCCCATTTGATTTTCCCATGTGAAGTTTTTGAGTGAAAATACTGTTTTTAATATCCGAGTTTTGCAGCACAGTGGGAAACGGTGCCTACTAATTTTTCATTTAATGAATAATTTAATTATGACCGCTGTGATTGTGTATCATTTAAATTATTTAATTTTTTTCCTGTGCTGGTGATCAAACCAAGGGCCTTAGAAAAGGTAGTTAAGTACCCTATAACTGAGTTGTATCTCCAGTTATTTTGAAAACAGATACAACATAGGGAAAATAGTTTAATCTTAACCTGGGGATAGAGATTATGAAATAGTATCTCCAGCATCATGCAGGAAATTGAGCAGTGTCCTCAAAAGGTAGATGTTACAGAGTTAACGCCTTTGTTTTTCTGTTTCAATTTCTAATGTTGTTTATGAAAATCCAAAGTTCTAGTTTCTAGGTTAAGTTGCAGACAATGATTTGGATTACCCTTATTTGGGTATTTCATAGTGATATTTTTGAAAGTACCCTGTTACCATTATTGAAGTAATACTTTTTAGTCATCATTATTTTAATAGCATTGCTTACCATTCCTCTAGCCAAGCTATTGGTTTCCGCATTTCACTGATCGCATATCACATATTTAGGAAAAAAGAGCAAGTGGAGCCACAGCCACTAAAATGACTTATTTGATGACCCAGTCTATAGTATTTTAGGAGTTGGTAATGGATATTTGATTATTGAAGAGAATAAGCATAGTATAGTAAAAGAAGTATAGTATAGTAAAAAAAAGACATGGTATCATAAGACTTGGGTTTGTTCTAGTTTGTTAACTCAATAGGAGAAAGTGAATAGTAATTCATCTTCTCAGGATTTCAGTTTATTTGTACAATGAAGGATTTAGGTGGTCATTTAATTCCCCTTTGAAGGTAATACTATAAGATGATCTTCCTTCTGTGTTTTACACTGCCTGGAGCTCACCACCTATTCTGCAAAGAGCATAATAGTTCTCTTAGTAAATACGTGAGATACATATTTCAGTACATGCAAAGCAAAATGATGTGTCACATTTTTTACGGTGCTGGGGATTGGATCCAAGGTCTCACTTCTGACTCCTGCATGCTGGGATCACAGCCATGCAACGCTGTGCCCTGCAGTGTGTCACATTTATTTAGGCTACTAGTTTGGTTTTATTTCACTTAAAAAATCTTGGGAACTTGAGCTACAGAAGGTTCTTATGGTGATTTTTAATTTCTTATGAGATGTGGATTAAAAGGTAGCAGCTAGTAGATTGTAATTCCTAATTGGGGCTATAGCTTTGCTCCTACTTACTCCTTCTTCATTGCTGAATTTGGCACGCCCAAAACCTGGTGGTGGTCCCCTCTGAAAGGTGAAAAACACAATGAATACAGAAAGAAGCCACTCTTCATTTCTTTCTTTCTTTCTTTTTCTACTCCTTCCCTCTTTTAGACATGGTTTTACTATGTAGCTCAGGCTGGCTTGAATTCAATTCATGGGAGTTTTCCTGCCTCAGCCTCCTGAGTGCTGGGATTACAGATGTGCACTACCACTCCTGGCTGCAAACCTGTCTGTCTCTTTGTTTCTGTGTTTGTGTGTGTGTGTGTCTGTGTGTGTGTGTGTGTATACATGTGCCCATGTGTGTGCCTGTGTAGCCCAGAGGTTGATACTGCATGCCTTTCTCTATTGTTCTTCAACTTGTTTTTGAGACAGGAGCTCTCACTGAACCTGGATTTCACTCATTGGCTAGATTGGTTGGGCCAGCAAGCCTCTGGGATCCTCCTGTCCTCACTTCCCAGCACTGAGGTTAACAGATGTGTGCCACCACACTCAACTTTTATTTCAACATGGGTGCTGGGGTTCTAAATTCAAGTCCTCTTCCTTGCACAACACTTTACCCTTTGAGCCATTTCCCATTCTTGGAAACCACTTTGTATCCTGCCATTTGTTATTAAGACTGAAGGTGTATTAAATTAGTCCATCAGTTAATACTGTGTAGAACTGTGAACTTTGTGCTCCTGAGTCATTAGCTCTCGTTGTTTAGTTGTTGATACTTAGGATGATAGCCATTATCCATGAATGAGAACTGGTTTTGCAAGGTTTCAGGTGGATCCTAGGTTATCTTACTAAAAAATATTCTGTATAGCCAAAGATCTTAGCAATCACCTTACCCCACTACCTCTGAAGAGAAAGAGTGAGTGAGAATGAGTGAGCAAGAGACAGAGAAAGACACAGAGACAGAGACAGAGCCGGAGGTTGAGGTTTGAATGACAGTAGGTTCCAAACATCCATATTAGAACACACAGCAATAAGATAGTAAATAATGGTGTTATATTTTGGATGTTTTCTTCACATTTAGGGCTAATTTTCCTAATCAAAATTAAAGGCTCACACTAGAAAATGTAAAGGCCTCCCTTGTGCATGGATTAGCAAAATCAAAATTATGAAAATAACCATATTGCTAAGAGCAATGTACAGATTCAATTTAACCTGATTAAAATTCCAATTATGTCCTTTGTAGAAATAGAAAAACTAATCCTAAAATTTATATGTAAACACAAAAGATTCAAATATCCAAAAGAGTAATAAACAGAAAGAATGATTCTGGCAGTATCACAATACCTGATATAAAAATATATTACAAAGCTATAGTAACAAAACCAGCATGGTTACTGGCACAAAAATAGACACGTAGGCCAGTGGAACAGAAAACCCAGAAATAAACCCATGCAGCTATAACCACCTAATTTAACAAATGTCTCAAAAATATACATTGGAAAAAAAACAGCCTCTTCAAAAATGATGCTTGGAAAACTGGATATTCATCTGTAAAATAATGGAACTAGACCCATATTTCTCATTTTACAAAAAATCAATTCAAAGTGAATCAAACACTGAACTGTAAGATATTCAGTTCAAAATGAATCAAACACCTAAGTGTAAGATCTTCAACTTTAAAGATACTAGAGGAAAACAGATAAAACACTTGAAGATATAGGCATAGGTAAGGATTTCTTGAAAAAGACTCCAATAGCACAGGAAAAAATCCTAATAATTGACACATAGGATTACATAAAATTAGTTTCTAATATCAAAAGAAATAATCATCAGAATGAAGGGACAGTCTACGGAATGGGAAAAATATTTGCCAATTATATGCTAAAGGATAAATATCTAAAATATATAAAAACATAACGAAATTTAAACACCAAAAGAAATATCTAATCAGTAAATAGGATAATGAAATGAGCAGACATTTCCCCAAGGAAGAAAGACAAATGGGCAGTAAATATTTGAAACAGCACTCAAAATAAAAATTTAAATTAAAACTACTTAGAGAGTTATCTCAACCCAGTCAGAATGGCTATCATCCAGCAAACAAATGCTGGTGAGCATATGGGGAAAGGGGAAACTATAAACTACAGGTAGGAATGTAAAGTGATGCAGCCACTGTGGAAGTCTGTGGGGAATTTCACAAAACTCAAAATAGAAGTATCATAGGACCCAGCTGTACCATTCATGGGTATACACCTGCAGGACTCAAGTCAACATACCACAGAGATCCTTGCACATATATATTTATTGTTGCACTATTCACAATGACTAAGAAATGGAACCAGCCTAGATGTCCTTTAACAGATGAATGGGTAAAGAAAATGTACATATACAGTAGAATTTTAATCAGCCATAAAGAAAAATGAAATTATGACATTTTCAGAAAACTAGATGTAACTAGAGATCATTTTGCTAAGCAAACTAAGTCACATTAGAAAGACAAATACCATGTTTTTCTCACATGTGGACTCTAGATTTGTGGTGTGTGTGTGTGTGTGTGTGTGTGTGTGTGTGTGTGTGTGTATGCAGGTCAGGAAAGTAGAAGGGGATCATGAGAGGAGATAAAGAAACCTTAAGGGAAGAGAGAGGGAGGGAAGAAAAGAGAGTAATGGAATACACGTGTCATGAAAGCAGAAATGGGAAACGTTTGGGAGGAGGGGGGAAAGGGAGGAGAAATGACAGTAGCTTAAGGGGATGGGTAAGAACAAAGTAAAGTAGAATATACTTATGATAATGCTATAATAAGGGCACTGAGGAAATGGCTTAGTTGGTAAAGTGCTTGCCATACAACCATGAGGACCTGAGTATGGATCCCCAGTACCCACATAAAATAGCTGGGTATGGTGCTGTGCATCTGTAATCCTAATGTTGAGGATGTGGGGATGGGCGGATACCTGGAGCTAATTGACCGGCCAGCCAGCCTAGCCAAATAAGTGAACTCCATGTTTAGTGAGATACCCTGCCTCAAAAATTAAGGTGGAGAACGATTGAAGAAGACTGCCAATACCAACCACTATCCTCTACATGCACACGTGTGCATGCATACTAACATGCACATGTGCACACACCTACATAAACACATAAACACATTACACACACATACATGCACACACAGAAAGTGCTATAATGAAACCATTACTTTGCATGTTAACTTAAAACAATAAAAAATAAAAATAAAATAAGAATACACTAAATTTGTGTGCAGGTACCTGTGGAGGCTAGAAGAGGGTGTTAGATCCCATGGAACTGGAGTCACACAGTGTTGTGATATGTCGTGTGGGTGCTGGGAACTGAACCTGGGTCCTCTGCAAGAGCAGCAGTACTCTTAGCTGCTTAGCCATCTGTCTAGCCCCAATCATATTGCTTTTAAAATCTTTACCTGGAACTGCCTAGATTTCCTTACTTTAGTGTGGCCAATAAAAGAAAGCTTCTAACTCTAACTCCTTGAAGTGAATCATTCCTTCTTCTAAGCCCTATTGTCACAGGATTGTAAGCAAGAAAACTTTATTCATAGCCAAATGAATTGAGTACTTCTTGGTGTTTTTAGCTTTTTCAACAGCTGGCCTTTACTATTTATTTACTTTAAATAGTTTATTTTGCCATTTATATTTTAATACCTAAAAGTTA
>NW_008328749.1:1291317-1306612 GCF_000622305.1 Nannospalax galili
TTATAATGATACATCTATTGTTAGAAAATATGATGGAGAGATTAGAGTCTGATCAAGGCTTGCCTTTTAGATTTTAAACTATTTTATGTCAATTTCCCTATTGTATTAAATGAAGATAATCACATTTCTAATCTCTTACGTGAGGGAATAGTAATAAATAGCACAACCATTTAAAATTAATTTGTTAAGCTATTAAGTAGCTGGTGATTTGGACTGTTTTTATATTGCCAA
Organism: Nannospalax galili; assembly: GCF_000622305.1. Classification (NCBI taxonomy): domain Eukaryota; kingdom Metazoa; phylum Chordata; class Mammalia; order Rodentia; family Spalacidae; genus Nannospalax; species Nannospalax galili. The sequence goes on from NW_008328749.1 coordinate 1,291,549, forward strand.
CTAGTCTGAGCAAAAAATTCATTCAGTAAATTTTCTGCATAATCACTGACATGATTTTGTTTCATATTCTCTACTGATTGATATATGGAATTCTGTTACAGTGTATGAGCTTGTATTAGTTTTACATATAGCATGCTAATATTATTTTACATTTCTAGTATACAGGAAATAAATTCTTACCTGTGGAATTGGCCATGGTGGTTGTTGATAAGGAAACATCCCATTGCCAAATGGTGGGAATGCCTAGAAGACAAGTCGGAGTTATGTGGAAGTGTGAATAATAAGAAATGAAATAAAGTGAATGCAATTATTTGACTACTGGAGGCTAACATTTTCATTTGCATGAATTTTCTCCCTCACTCTGTCTCTTCCTCTCTGTTTTGTGTAGAGATGATAGTAGTAATTGGTATTATTGAACATGTACTCTAAGGAGTATGCTGAGTATTTTATATTGTTCACTTAACTTCAGTTAACTATGCATGATTACTATTCCCATTTTACCTAAGAATCTGAGGCTAAGAGAAGTTAGTTGCCCCAAATGGCAGAGGAATAACTAAAGCCTGGATTCAAACTCAAGAATGTGTTTCTATTTACTTTTGTACTCCCTATAGGTACAATTGTATGTGATAACAAATAACCCAAACCAGTATTTCTGAAGCTCTAGCAGGAGATCTTGAGAAACCATTTGTACATCTCCTTGCTATGTCATGACTACACTTAAGTCATCCCGAAGTACTGGAAGCAGTGGCAATTTCAGAGTATTACAGATCGTCAAAGCATAGACCTGGAAAGGACTTAGAAACCATTTCATCTATTCATGGAGAAATGAGTCTAGAAAGGTAAAGTTGCTCAAGAGCATACAACTAATAAAGATTGGAGGTAGAACTTGACCTTTCTCTTTTGACTCTTATACTAGTAGTCATGTTGATATATCATGCTGACTCTGTATCCTATTTTATTTTAAATTTATTTTTACAGGGTGTCTCACGACCTAGACTAGGCTGGCCTTGAACTCATGATCTTCCTATCTCAGCCTTCCTAGCATTGGCATTCCAGACATGCCCCACAACCCATAACTTGATTCTGTGTTTTAAAAGGATCTTCGTTAGAGCCACAATAGTTGTGTAATTTTGAACTAAATAAGGCTAGACTTGACCTGCCAGGTAATTTTTGATAAATGTCAGTATTAACATCACATTATCACATAACACTGCCTGTACTCAATTTTGGAGCAAGTATGTATACAGGAAAGGTACACATACCTCCAAATCTCTTTTGAGGCCTTTTAATGCCTCTGATTTGGAAGTCTTCTAGACAAGCCTCACCTGAGGTGACTGGCCTTCCTCTTTGGCCTGAGTTGCCTTGTTTGGCGGTTCTTTTGAAGGCTGCTTTTGTGGTTGTGGCTCGTTTGGCTGAGTCTGGTTGGGTTTGAGGGTCTCCTGAGTTTGCTCAGTCTTGCTCTGGAAATTGGGTGTTGGAGGTTGCTGCCATCCATTGGGTACTGGCTGAGGCCACATGGGCATCTGGTATGGTGGAAAATGTGGAGGCATTTGTGGAGGCGGAGGCATTTGAAAACCATTTCCATATGGGCCCATGTTCATCATCTGAAAGAGTATCAAAAACAGTTACATCAGATTAGGGTTGAGATTCAGACTCTTCCCACCTTCTATTGTAAGCTTTCAAAACCAAGCCAAGATGCTTAAAAAATCCATGGAATCTGACCTCAAGAGCTTAAATGAAAACTTTTATTTCAATCTTCTAGGTAGCCAGTCAAACTAATCAAAAGGTAGACTTCAATGAGAAATTTCAGTTTAAGAATTTGATGAGGGCTGGAGAGATGGTTCAGCAATTAAGAGCAGAGGGCTCAGGTTCGCACCACCCACAAGGAGGCTAACTGTCCATAACTCCATTATAGGGGTTCTGATGCCCACTTCTGGCTTCCATGAGCATCACATGCTTGGGTTTACTTAACATGCAGGCAAAACACTCTACGCATAAAATATAAATAAATAAATTAATTAAAAAATAATAAAAATTTTGTTGGTCTGGGGAGATGGGTCTGTGGATAAAGTGCTTGCCATATAAGTGTGAGAGCCTGCGTTTGGATTCCCAGAGCACATGGGAAATTGGGCATAGCAGTGTGCTTCTGTAATCCCAGTACTCCTATAGTGAGTTGGGAGATGGAGACAAAGGAAAGGAATCTATGGACGCCCACGAGCCAGCTAGCCTGGCATATGCAATGTGGACAATAAAGAGACCCTGTCTCAAATAAGGTAGAAGACAGGGTTGATCCACCACACATACACATACATTACACACACACACACACACACACACACACACACACGGCAATCTTTCTGACTCTGAATCCTAAGTGCTAATATTTAAGGTGTGTGCCACCACACCTAGCATAAAAATTTTATGATTTCTAATTCTGAAATCCTGACTCAGATAAAAGTGTACACATTTTAGTGGAGAATTTTATGTCAAATTAAAAACTCATGTGACTTGTTATAGATAAAGTAAGAGAAAGAAAAGCAGACAAAAACAACAAAACAAAGCAAAACAAGCAACCCCCCAAACCAAACAGACAACAAACAAAAACCAAAAAAAAGATGCAGAATTTTTAGGAGTTATGCTGTTGAAAATTCCAACTCATAGGCAGACATTAAAACTCTCCACAAAGTTGGGCAAATCAGAAGCTTAGAAGGAGAATACTGAAAATGATGAAAGCTTTAGGCAAAGTCCTTAAGAAAGAATTATTTGAATGAAAAGGATTAAGACAAAATTGGTAAGGTCCTTTATAATGCCACAAACATAAACAGTGACATGCACTTTTGGGCTATATTATAACGTTGTTAGAAGATCCAGCTGATGCTTGATTTATGGTTTGGTTTGTTCTAGGAATTAGCATATAGCCACAAGAATAACCTATGTTTATTTCAGTAAAATAAAAAAATTAATCCACAATTTTAGTGTTATTTTTAAGATAATTAAAATAAAAGTAACTTCTCCAATAGTATTTGCTCATTTTTTTTTTTGAAGCAGGGTGTTCCTGTAACCCCAGCTGGCCTAGAACTTGCTATACAGACCAGGCTGACCTTGATCTCACAGAGATCTGCCTGCCTCTGGCTCCTGAGTGCTGATATTAAAGGAATGTACCACCATGCCTGGTTTACTATACTATTTTTGTTGCCATTACTTGTGAAAATGTCTCCTGTGAACTTTACCTACAACCAAGGCTTCTAAGACATAAAGAATGGCTGTAATTAGTAGGTGATATTCATTTGTAGAATAAAATGATAGTAATGAATAAGAAAAAATTGTCACGAGAGGTCAAGTGAAATGATTTTTCCTTCTTGATACATTTTGAGTTATATCGCAACTAAGACATGCAGATGGCAATTCACATTGCTGTCAAAGACAACCATTATAACCTCGCTATCTGGATATAAGCAAGAAATTCTTAGAAATAATATAAAGAAGAACTTACTGGTGGGGCGTTCATAAAGTTGAATGGAGCATAACGCATCATCTGAAAAGAAATGACTCCATTAATGTGGTATAAAATAAAAAGTATACAATCAATACACAAATAACAAGAAATAAGTCAAATTTATGATTTGAAGGCACAATAATATATGAATTTGAAATAAGCATTCATTAAAAAATTTCTACAATACCTTAAATTTTTAATGTATGCTACCTGTATGTTCAGGTGTGTGTGTGTTCAAGTGCATGCATATGTGTCTGTGTACATACAGAAGCTAATACCTTGGGTATTGTTCTTTTAACTTGTTTTGTGAGATAAAGTCTCATTGGGATTTGGTCCTTCTTCAATATGCTAGGCAGGCTGGCCAGGGAGCTCCACAAATCCTCCTGTCTCCATTCTCCAGTGTTATTATTGCAAGTGAGTGTCAGCATGTTGTTTACTTACATGGGTTCTGAGCATCAAACTCAGATTCTCATGCTTTATGGCAAGCATTTTACCAACTGAACCATCATCTTAGACCCCGAGTATCTTGATTTTTAGACAGAATTTCATATTGAATCAATATAGAACAATAGAAAATAAACATAGGATTTACTGTGAATATTTTGAATGGTTTGATTATTTGGAGTTCAGGATTTGAGAACAAGATAAGCCTATGGTAAGATGATTCTTCCTTCTGATGTACATGGAATTTGATCACTGGCTTGAATTATGTGAAAGCTATGTATATGCAAGAGCATCTACCTTCTAATAATCCTCGGTATAAATAGCTATCTTGCTAGATAACAAAGTTAACCAAGAAGCTAGCAACTAAATTTTAACCTAAATCAACATTTACTCTGAAAGGGACTATTGATACACATAAGATTGTGCTGAGAAAATTGTTAGTTTGCTTGGATTTTAGTCAAAGACTTTCAACTCTCCTTCTCTTTACCTCTTCATAAGAAATTTTATAATCCAAAAAATATACCAATAGTCTCCTATTTATGAACTTCTAGGATAGGACTCTGTGCACTTCTCCCCCAGTACAGAGTATACATACCTCCTCACTTTTACTGCTAAATCCAGGCATTCGGGGCATTTGCATCTGAAACTGAGAGAATATTAGTGATAAGTGCAGAACCTTAGTGGAAATATACCTTCAACCGTTTGCAAGCAATGCAGCAATAGAATAAAAAAGAAAAGATTCAGCATTCCAACATAAACATGAACACTTACTGGCATGGCAGCAGAATTACCAAGTAAACCTAGAAAAACCAGGAAAATCTTCATTTTCCCATTTGGAACCTAGAATGTAAAATTGAATATTATTTTGGGACAGCAAAATAATTATGCTTAGGGCACTCTATAGTTGCTTAGATACTAGCCTACAAATAACTTCTAAGGGAAGTACAGAGATATAAAGGGTTTCTACTGCTTTTTATGTTGACTGATAGATTCCAAACTGCCCAGAAATTCAGATTAAGAAAGATAAGGTGAGTGAGACCCAAAATAGAAATATTTATGATTCTGTGTGTCTAGCTGCAAAGTTACTCTAGAAAAGCACGATGAAGTTCAGCTACATTCATTGTACAGAATTAAATCACTTTCACTGAATGTACGCTTCAAAAATCAGGACTTGGGGCTGGAGAGATGGCTCAACAGTTAAAAGCACTGACTGCTCTTGGAGAGGACCGGGGTTCGATTCCCAGTGCCCACATGGAGGCTATGAACCGTCATTAACTCCAGTTCCAGGGGAATCTGAAACCCTCTTCTGACTGCTATGTCACTGCACGACATGGGTGCACTCACATACATGCAGGCAATATACTCATATACATAAAATAAAAATAATAAATAAAAAATCAGGACTTTATACACTTTTCTAAGATGTTGTATCCAACATTCCATTACATAAAAAATAACATTATAATTAACTGAATTGGAAAACTCTACAATGTCAATGTTATTTTTTTCCTTTGTTCCTCTATTTTTCTTCCTATTATTTTTATGATTTTTACCTTTACAAATGCACTTTTTTAAAAAATAAAAAGTTAATGATATATTTATTCTATATAAGGCTTAGTGGAGAACCAATTTTTAAACTGTTTTGTGTATATAATTTGACATTGTAATTAACAATTGTTTATTACAAGTTTTATTAATAAGTATGTAATTACTGTAGAAAAGCATAAAAATCATAGCACTTTTGCTCAAGGTCTGGTCAGAAAAAATAAGAAACAAATGTAGATTTGTCTCTTCCTTTGAAAAACAACAGCAGACATTAATGTGTTTAGTATAGGTTACAAAGCTGCAAGAAAGCTAAAAAACAGAATGTGACTGGAGGCCCCCTTTCTAATGTTACCAAGATTGTGTATCAAAATTTTGGGGAAATTTTAAGTGTTTATTTTGTTCAGTTATCCATTTCATCTTTATAGTAGCAGTCACAGTGACTTGATAAATCTGCACACTAGGGAAGGAAGGTATCTAATATTCTTTTACATGTATAAAATGCCACTTATTTTCTCTTTTTTCAATTATGTTGGGTAATTTTTAAAGACCCTTCTAACTCTAAAAGTTCATAATCGAGTAACTGTCTATCATTTTTTAACTCGAAAAGAATTCTCAGAGGCTGCTCTGATGTACAATGACAATGTAAATATTCGCTTCTATTTTATCTTACATATTTAAACAAGACTGTGTCCTCTCAGTGTACTTAATAGACTTGGTAATTTGAAAGACAGGATCTTAGAAACAAATAAATGAAAATACTCACCAAGTTACATAACTTCTGAAAAGAGGCTGTGTTTCTGCACTGAAGCAGCAACATTTTTTCACCAAAATTTTCATAAGCCTTTTGGGAAGAATAAAGATTTTACATGAGAAGGAACTCAAACTTGAAAATGAAACAAACAAATGAAATGAATAGCAAAGTGTCACCTCTAAGGTAGCCCATGTCATGTTAATAACTTTATCGAAGCATACCCTTATTAGAGGGTCCTCAAAATCAAGCTTAGTCTTCGGTTCTTTAAGGTTAGGATGAAAGCTAAATCAGAGAGAAAATGAGATAGGCATCGTATTTTGAAATACTTCTAGTGCATTGTTGACAAAATGACTTCTTTATGGGAAAATGTAAAAAGTTACAGTATTAAAGGAGGTCAAAGTAGTTGGAGGAAAACCTATAAGAAAAACAAATATATCAAATAAACTGAGGAATTGAAACTTTCATCAGAAGATTAGTTTACAAAAAATGATTATGCAAAAACATCAAGGAAGGCAATAGGGAAAGGAATCAACATCTATGAATAAGGCCATTATTTGACACTATAAAATTTATGTTGATAATCTTTAATACTCACCCAATGCCAGTTAGAAGCTGCAATATATACAAAATGAACTTTGTTAGCCTGTCTTTGAAATACAGTCTTAATAGTCTATGGTGGAAATGACTACAAATTTCTAAAGTCAGGGAAAGCCAAGGAGCAAGACACATTTATTTCTTAATAATAAAACAAAAATTCTTCATGAAGGTGGTGTCATGTTCAGTACCCAAAAGGCTTAACATAAAAAGTTTCCTCCTTGCCAGAAATCTTGATAGCAAGATCACATTTAAGCACTGTTGTAGACATGTACAACCAATCAGCTTTGAGGAAAATGGTTTTGCCATCACAAGAGTTTAAGGTTAAAAAAATCCAATGTAAAATTTATAATGTGTTATTATAGGAGCTGTCAAATCAAGTCTCTTATTATCTATAATAACAGTTCAGAAAACAAGCTTACAGCAGTAAGATTTAGAAGATGCTTTCCTTGTGAGTTTGGGCTTTGAAGCATAGAAACTTCATTTATACAAATATATTTTGGGAACAAAGGTAAATATTAACTATATGCTACTGACATAAATTGTTGGCCATTGTCAAAAGGTAGAATGACATATATCTAATAATGTACAGTTGATATGTAATTAAACTGGACTATTATATCCATGACCAACTCAATTACTTGATTTGATTTGTATTATATAATATCCTAGGACATAGTTTCTTATTTTATTTACTTATTTTTTTAATAATTTTATGTGTATGCATGTATTGCCTACATATAGGTAAGTGTACCTGTGTTGTGCAATGCCTGTGGAGGTCAGAAGAGGGTTTCGGATTCCCTGGGACTGGAGTTACGGACAGTGGTTAGCTGCCATTAGGGTGCTGGGATTCGAACCCGGGTCTTCTGCAAGAACAACTAGTGTTCTTAACCGCTGAGCCATCTCTTCAGCCCCGGTATAGTTTCTTTTTGAAATCAAACGTAGCTTAGTCATTGGGAATTTAGAATTTTAGAAGAGCTGGGTGAATGTTTATGGTACAATCTTGTAAAAATTAAGTTGAGAAATTCACTTGGAGTTATACGTTTTTTCATGCATCCTGATTTCTCTTAGTAAAGATCACCTCTAAATAAATCAAATTATACTTTTTACTGATAAAAAAGCTTTGCATTCTTTGTTGAACTTGGATACTCCTTTTTTATAAGTCTTCTTGAGAGAAAATGTTTGTCATGGTGATGTTTCTTTAGTTTAATGCTGACTTTTAAAAACTGAGAATTGAGTTTGCTCTTTCCTACTTGTTATGACTGTGTCTACCAGTGGTTGCACATGTGCTCTTCTAAGACATGAGAAATGCCATGTTTTCCACTTTGGATCACACAACAATGCAGCTTTTAGTGACCACTTCCCTGAAATTTAGTGCCATAAAGAATGACAGTGTTAGAAAATCATCTTTAAGCTGGAAATATTTAAAAGTCTATATCCAAAATTTGCAAAGGTCTACATGGTTCATGTGTTTTGCTGCCTTTTTCTGATTATGAAGAAATTGAGTAGCAAGTATAATATTGTGTGTACATTGACATGAATTTTCAAGTGGTAAGACTCCTGTGGGCATGCTGGGGTGAAGTGTGACTCACGGGCTATGCTGTGCTTTCCACAGAGGCCTGACATTTTGTTTTGTCCTTACTAAATAGACTACTGGGAGTCGCTGTTAAAACTTCACTGCTGATTGCGTTCTCAGTTTACCCCACTTTGTTTCAGACTCTTGGAGGGTACGTTCTCTTTCAGGAAGGGAAAGTTTATTTTCACAAAGATGTATGAATTCTTTTAAAAAAAACTATTTTGTTTACTATTCCTATTTTATAAGTATATTCCCTTCATGTGTTAAGTGCATCCAGGTTGTGCAATGCCCTCAGAGGTCAGAAGAGGGTACTGGATACCCTGGAACTGGAGTTACAGATAGTTGTTAGCTGCCATGTGGGTGCTGGAAATTCAAAAAGTGCTCTGAACTGCTGACTTCTTCAGCCCCCACAGATGTATGAATTCTGAAACCAAGATGAGAAGTTTGTTTTATAGACGCATAAGTTACTGGGTGTTGCCACCAAAATACCACTGTTTGCTTTATTTATATTAGTTGTCTGTGATACAAAGTCAGTTGGTGATCATTAAAATCCCTATTTCTCAGGTGCAGGGTGTAGTGGTACATACCTTTAATCCCAGTACTCAGGAGGTGGGGTGGATCTCTGTGAGATTGAGGCCAGCCTGGTCTACACAGGGACTTCCAGGCAGGCTGAGGTATAGGGAGACCTTGTCTCAAAGAGAAGCCCTCTCAGAAGATCAGTACTTCTCTTGAGGAAATGAACTCTTTGTAAGGTTGGATTAGATTGAGAAAGCAACTAAAACTTCCTTTTAAGAAAAAAAGTAAAAATGTGCTTAACTCATAAAATTTTTTGAAATTTGTCTGACTTTTCAACTTTCTGTGAATATATTTTATAACTTAGCTTTTAAAATTTTGTGTACAGCTGTTTATTTATTTATTTTTTTCCTTTATGCTTCCCTTCTCATCCAAAAACAAGACTGCTTGGGGGCTAGAGAGATGGCTCAGTGTTTAAAAGCACTTGTTGCTCTTGCAGAGGACCCAGGTTCTATTCCCAGCACCCACAACAGCTAACAACTGTTCATAACTCTAGTTTCAGGGAATCCAGTGCTGTCTCGTCTGGTCTTTATGGGCATTGCATACATGTGGTGCACTTACATGAATGCAGAAACAACATTCATGCACATAAAATAAAAATAAATAAATAAAACAATTAAAAATAGAAACAAGGCTTCTCAATCTGGAACCAGAACTTCTGCGTTTGTGTGTAAATGCAACTCCTCTCCCGAAAGAGAGAACATATCCTTTTTTTTTGCCTCCATTTGTTAAGATCTTTTTGTTGATCTAAGCTAGTAGGCACAGATTTTTGATTTCTTGCTCTTAGATATGGTAGAAAAAGACTAGGTTTTGAGTTATCAGACTGAGGTTTAAACTTACTATTACAACTTATCCAACTGTCCTGTCTGATTTCCTGTTCAATAAAATAGCAGCAGTAATATTGTGTCCTGTAAGTTTCTCCTAATGAATAAATCAAACAATATGCATACAATGTGGTTAGTAATCCATGATCAACTAATCAATACATTAGGTAGTTTTGTGGTTGCATGCTGTAACTTGCAATGCTTTAGTAATGACTAAAGAGTAATAAAATTATAGTTTTGAGAGAAGCCAGATGGTCTTCTAAAGATAACTATCAAATGGAGGCTCTGTGGATTGTTATTAAAGGCAGAGCTTCCAGCCGTGTTGGATAACTAAATGAAGCACTTGAGACAAAGCGCTAGGTCTTAGTGTCTTGGGACTCCATTATTGGTGCCAAATAGTGTTTAAACATCTACAATGTTGTTCTTCTCTCTGAAGCTATCCAAATCATGTATTCTCAGCCGCTAAATGTGATACACTCTTCTCACAGGAAGAAGAGGAAGGGTAATTTTTCTTAGATACTAATCTCTAGCAGTTAATAGCATTTGAATGGTTAATAGAGTTCAATTTCACAAACTGTTCCTGAGCAGCTTCTTCATGTAAAGCCCTGGCTAAGGTGCCCACCAGTCTGCACAGTCTATTAGGATAGGAAATTTGCTTGGTAGTGAGTTCAAATTTTAGCTTCTATAACTTAGATGTTTTAAAGTCTTGGTCAAGTGGTTTAATCTTTTTTGGTCTCTTTGAGATAGGGTCCTCCTATAGCCCAGCTGGCCTGGAACTGGATACATAGACCAGGCTGGCCTTGAATTCACAGAGATTCACCTGCCTCTGCCTCCTGAGTGCTGGGATTAAAGGTGTGTACCACCATGTCTGGTAAGTGGTTTAATCTTTTAAAGTCTCAGTTTTTTAATTTGTAAAATGAGGGATTAGGGATTAGTAACGCTTTTATTGTTTGTTGATAATTTGAGGTAATTTTTTAGTTTTTAGTATATAGTGCAAATAAATGTTATAGATAAACAAATGTTACTTATTATTACAATTAAAAGTTTATCAATAGTTGCTTTTTTACCAAACACTGAAACATTTCTTAAAGATTTAAAAGTAGCATTTCTCCTCATTATACTTATTTATTTATATAAAGGCGTGTGTGTAGAGAAATGGCTCAACAGATGGCATTAGATGGCTCAGATGCTTGTAGAGGACCAGGGTGCAGTTCCCAGAACCCACATGGCATCTCCCAACTACCTGTAACTCCAGTTCCAAGGGCTCTGACACTCTTTTATGGGTGCTGTAGGCATTGCAATGCATGTGGTACACTTACATACATGCAGGCAAAACACATGTAAAATAAAATAAATCTTAAACAACAACAACAACAACTGGGCATGCTGGTGCACATCTGTAATCCTAGCACTCAGGAAGCTGAAGCAGGAGGAATGCCATGTGTTCCAAGACAGACTGGGCTAAACAGTGAGATTCTGTCTCAGAAAACAAACAAACAGGCAAACAAAAATATGCCAAACCACCACCACCGCAAGAAATCTCTCAAAGAGCAACTAAGCATCCGTACAACCTTTCAGATTTTCTTCCATTTAAATCCAGCTTTTGGTTTACAGGTAGGAAAGTGACTCAGGGAAGCCAGTGAATAACTGCTTGTGGGTGGTTATTTATCTGGGCCACCCTCAAAGGTGGTAGTTATGTTTCGGAGCTCTGAGCAATCACAACTCTCTTATATATATTCATGATCAGCTTTTAAAAGATTCAGACTATTTGTCATTTTCCCTTCTAACTCTGAGGAGACAATGTAACCCAATGTCTAAGATCACAGGACTTGAGATTGGAAATACTGAGTGCTGAAAACGGCACTTGACTGTGAGTGTCCCATGTGCACTGGGTATTTCTTTACTGCTTACAGTTCATATGAAGGGTTATGATGCCATCTCATTATGGAAATAGTATAGTTGATAACTTTTTCATATTTTTGTTTTAGCATATTTATTCTTTTGTTATAAAAAACTGTACTATTTTGTGTCTCCCATTCACCCTGATTGCTAGGAAACTCAGAGCTAAATTTTATGTTTAACAGTGGATACAGGTTATATGAGTTCTAAAATAATAAAAATTTAAGGTCTTTCTTTAAAGAAAAGACCAGAAAGCTATGTAAGAAAATAAATATAAATTTAAATAAAAAAAACCTGCAGCTATTTTCAGATTTTAAGGTGACAAGTAGTACAAATACCACAAATCCACAAAATCCAGAACACCTTTAAAAAACATTTTATTTATTCTTTTTATTTTATGTGTATGAGTGTATTGTCTACATGTATGTGAGTGCACCCGTGTTGTGCAGTGCCGTAGAGGTCAGAAGAGGGCTTCAGATTCCCCTGGAACTGGAGTTAAGGACAGTTCATAGCTGCTATGTGGGTGCTGGGACTTGAATCCAGGTCCTCTGCAAGAGCAGTCTCTTATTTAGCATTCATAAAACAGTACCAAATACATATTATGAACTTCCACCAACATTTTACTGTTGAAAAAAAAGGAATCTTAGTGAAGTTAAATAGCCTGCTTAGGGTTAATAGAATAGGGACCTATCTGAACACAGATCTGCTTATGGTTAATCATTTGTGTGTATGTGTGTGTGTGTGTGTGTGTGTGTGTATGTGTGTGTATGTGTGTGTAGCATAGACAGACACGGTGTATATGCTTTTACTTATGGTATCAGGACATCAGGACCAGTATTTTGTAAAGGTTTTGTAGGTAAAAAATTAAGTGGGCTGTGAAACTTATGTGACATTGATTTGTAAATTTCAGTTTCAAATACTGATGTAAATTAAGGTTGTTTAAAAAAATCCAATGGTGTGGTAAGTGAAAAAGTGCAAAGCTTTGCTTTTTCGAGAACAGAAGACTACTCTCTTGATACTGGAGGTATGCTATGTGCTAGGCAAGATGAGGCAACTTTAAAATAAACAGTTAGAGCGGACTAGATAATTGAATAGGTTGAAGCTCACTTAGTCTTTCACGTCATTACCAGACACCACCTAAACAGTTTTTTTTTTCAGAAATGTTAGCATTTCCAGAGACATACCAATATTCAAAGGATTCTTTTCTTATACAAGGGCCATTTACTTGTCTGGCAGTCCTCTGTTTATAACTTTTGTACTATATAGGTTCTCTTTTCTACCACTTATCACCAAATCCTTCCACTCATTCACAGAGAATGACTCTCATAAATCCACCATCATCTTTGACTCCAAGGCTTATACTACAGATATACTGTATTTCCTCACAACTCTTAGCAGTAAGTAGTTAACATGTGGAAATTGAAGCTCTGGAGGATTAGGGTTAATAGTGCTCAGGTTACACAAGGCATAGGTTCGATTCAAGATCTGTCAGCCTCAATACTTTCATCTCGGACTTATGCAAACACCAGCATAAGGAACAGGACTTGACCAACCACTAGAATTAGGAACTTAAAGTGTACCTAGTGGGTGTTTTCCATTTTGGGGTATGAGACCATCTTGGTTCTTTGATGACAAGGATTGTTCTAAGTCTACCAGCAGTTCAACACCCGCTTGTCTATAAAACAATACAATTGAAAGATCAAAGAAGTAAGTATGAAAGACTGGGATTTTTTAAAAAGTAGGCATTTTTCTTTGAGTATATGTTTAAAAATAAGGATTTTTAGCACATAAGACAGTAGAGAATTTAAAAGAGAGAATATACTTTTAATTTTTAAGAAACTTCTTCCTGAATAAGTAGAAGACTCCATCATAAAGAAAGAAAAAAATGGACAAAACATAGAAACTTGGAGTCTTGTAGAGTCATGTCTCTGTTCCTTCAGTTCCATATGCCTAAGCCCTGGGGTCATCCCTGACTCCTCTCCTCCCTCATTCTCTGCTTCACTATCAAGACAGATGCAGAATGAGACCACTTTACAAAGCTCTATCACCTGTGATCCAGCATCACATTACTGGTTCCTCTGCTTGCCCATTTTCAGCTTCATCTCACTTCAGCAGCTAGGATTAGTTAAAAAACACAAATCAGACCTCAGCCCTCCCCCCAGTAGCTTCTCTTTGCAGCCTGACTTGAAGCCAGTCCTTGCAGTTCCAAGAGGGTCATGTGTGATCTGATCCTGCTTCTCTGATGTCCTGACCCTAAACTCTATTCCAGTCACACAGGCCTCATTGCTTCATGTGGATCATACTGGACTGGCTTCTGCCTCAGGAGGTTTGCATTGGTTGTGCACTGTCTGATATATACTTGGTCACAGTCTTCATGGTTTGTTTGCTGCTTCCTTCAGACTTTCACACATGCTCCCTTGTCGCCATCCTTCTCATTCCCCTTTCATGCTTTACTTTCTTCCTATCCAATCACCACCATATTCTAATTTAAATTAAAAATTTTGTTTTATTTTTATCTTGCATGTATGAGTGTTTTGTCTGCATGTATATAAGTGCACTCCATGTGTGCAATGGCCACAGAAGCCAGAGAAGGAGTCAGATCCTCTGGAACTGAAGTTATGGATGGCTGTTGACTACTATGTAGGTGCTAGAACTAAACCTGGGTCCTCTGCAAGAGCAGCAAGTGCTCTGAACTACTGAACTGTCTCCCCAGCACCTAGAACATCTTTTTATTTCTTCTGCTTGGAAAAATTCTCCCAGTCTTTTAAGGATCCATTTAACAATTCCCTCCTCCGTGAAACTTCCCCCTTTTCTCCTGGCAAAGTTGGCCTTTCTGTTCTATGAGTGACTAGAGCCACTGAATCCTAATCTAGGTGGTAACATTGATCATGGTGTCAGACTTGTCTGGTAACTGCTGAGTTCCCCTGGCTTAGTAGGTGTCAAAAATGTGTTAGCTGGATGAATTAAGCCCCATCACAATAGCTTATTTGAGTTTTCTTTTTATGATCAGTGGTTATGAGCAGCAAGAAGTAGGAGATTAGTAGGAGATTATGTTCCTAACTTTATGGAATAAAGTTAGGTTAATGCTTACTTAAGCTTCTTTCTGGGAGAACAAATAGTTTTACATTAGAGCCTTATTTAAATCAGGGTCCATTGGTAAGTCTAAAGAATTAAAAATTTTTTTATAGCTCCTAGCCTGCACTACTACCCTCAGGCCTCTTGGGGTAAGTCTATAGCGCAAGCCTCATTGCCTGGACTCCCTAAGCCACATTCACCCTTCCATCCCCCACGCCGTTCTATACTTCTAGTTTGGGCCCTGCGCCATTCCTAGTCTTGGGGCCCCAGACACTGGGGACACAATA
>NW_008328749.1:1308294-1321559 GCF_000622305.1 Nannospalax galili
AATCATGTTTATTTATAAACAATGACACAGAAACTGCTATTGCAATTTTATTTAGAAGACAAAAACAGCTTTAAAAAGCTATATGAAAAGGCAGAAAAGGACTGGATCTGTTTTGCAGATTTTCATTAGAGTTGGTAGGGGAATAGCTCTGACTGCTATAATGTTTGCTAGATGTTTTGTCAGAGTCTCATTAATCAGTCTGCATAGCCTCACTTAAGTGAGCCCAAGACAGACAATCGTAGTGTTTAAAGATGTCCAACTCTGGAAAAACTGTGAGTAAATTAGAAATGCCATGAATAAGCAGTCCTGGAATTCTCTCTCAAGAGATCTCTCCAGATCTACCTGTGCCCTTAACACTTTAGTAATAAATACTATCTCAATTATTGGGAGACTTGTTATGATCCTCATCTAATCAAGACCGCAAATATTCTATATTTTAAATTTTGCACGTGGCCCTGAAATCAGCACCTTTAATAACTGTCCCTTTAACTGCACCTTTAGTAATTCTGATGCTGGATATTCATAGGTTTCCTACCATTTCAAAGTTCTAACTACCAAGTCTGTTCATGGTTTGTAAATGAACTTCATTATTAACCTGATCTTCAAGTATGGAAGGTAATCTTTTTGAAACTATTACCTTTAAGCCATGCCCACACAGCTCATGGCTGCTCCCCTCCTTAGCATTTTCTATATGCAGAGGTGACTGTGACATTGCTGAGTGTTTTCCAGAAAAACAAGAGCTCCAGCTGTAAACACGGTTGGAAAATAATGGGTTAAACCAAGTGAATCTTGTTCCTCGCTTGTAGGGTATCTCAGAATAAGATTACATTTAGAGCCTTAAGAGTTCTAAGTATGAAGACACCATCTATAGTACGTCCCCAAGTAACCCTGGCAGCAAGAACATCATCTGGGGGCCTTTGTGGTGCAATGAAGGGGCTCAGACATGGAAGTCTCCGTCAATGTTTCCTAGGTTTACATCTTTCTTTTTGCATTCCTTTGGTTAGAAACTACCACCAATGCGCTCCAGAAAAAGTTGCTATGGACCCTACTGGAGCAGAATTGGGGCAGGGAATGTAGGTAAAGGCCAAATAGTAAAGAACTTAAAATGTATAGGAAGCCATAGTTAAAGGACAGTGATTGCATTATTGCCTTCCAACGAAGTTTCATTACAGAGCCAGGACACAAGTCCTATTGTCTTGTGGTCACAGATTGCTGACCTCTAACCTAGAGCTGTATTGCAAACATATTGAGGAAACTCCTTTCCTTTAATGTTTTCCTTCACAATTTTATCCACCCAGAGAATGAACATGAGGAGTTGGCTCACAGTTTTCATCGGTTATTTGATAAAATGCTGTTTGAGACAGGCGCACCGTTCACTCTCTACATCTTGCCAAGCATCTCAAGTGTGCTGGGTTAGTGGGCATTTATCACCATGTGCTTCTGGCTCATGTTTGTTAGTTGCATTTTAAGCTCTTTAAGCCTCAGTTTGGAATGATTATGGTACATCCAGGGGAGCATTGTTTCAGCGATTTCAGTGCCTGCCTCACTGTGCCCTCCTCCTCAGTCTGAAGCTAGTTTCCCAGCTTTTAGTGTGAGTGTGAATGAACAAGACATACTATGCTTTAATATGATTGACTGACTGACTGATTGGTTGATTGTTATGTTCATTTTTATTCAAGACAGAGTCTAGATAGCCCAGTGTTTACCATGTAGTCCAGATTTGCCTTGAATTCAGGAACCTCGTCCTAGGCTTTCTGGGTGCTGTGTGTTAATAGTCCTTGTGTATTTATTTGTTTGTTGTGCTCGTTGGGTTAGGTATCTCACACAGATTTTAGAGGAACAGATTCTCCCTAATGCCTGTTCCTATGAATTCGCAGCACATTGCTCAGAGTTCATCAGTAACTGCTTGGTGAATGGACCAATAATTCTATTAAGTTTGGAAAACTTAAAATTAACTCTTTTAAGCAAAATGAGATCTGTGGTCCACTTGGTAAATAGAATACTGCTTTCATTTCTAAAATTGTGCATTTATTTTCATAGTTCTTTAAATCTTGTTCATTTTGCAAAAGCTGTAGAGGGAAATGAAAGTTGCAAAATATTCTCTTGGCACATCAAGAAAAGACCTAAGTAATATATTGATTTTTACATTATAGCTGTAGCAAAGAATCTGAAAGGCATTTACTATCATTAAATTCTCATAGAGAAATCAGAACTGAAAGGTAAATGTGGGGTATATTCAGAAATTCAGTGATATGGAGGATATATATTTGATCTTTGCATTGTGTATGCCTTGGTGTGTGTGCACTTGTGTGAATGCTACTGTGTATGTATGGAGACCAGAGGACAAGTTGAGGAAGCCATCTCTCTCCTTCCACTGTGTGGGTTCTGGGAATGGAATCTGGGCTGTCAGCCTTGGTGGTAAGCACCTTTATCTGATGAGCCAGATTAAAAAAAAAAATTGTTTTGAGAGTTTTGACATTTTTGTTTTTTTGGTCTTCTTTTTGAGACAGTGCCTCCTTGTAGCCCCAGTTGGCCTGGAATTCACTATGTAGGTTAGGCTGGCCTTGAGCACACAGAGATCATCCTGTATTGTCTGCAGAGTGCTGGGATTAAAGGCATGCACCACAATGCCCTGGCCTATACCATCAATCTATTCTTTGAAAGCAAAGGGATCTCTGTTAAAACTTCAGTGCTCATAAAGCTGGAGAGATGGCTCAGAGATTAAGAGCACTAATTGCTCTTGCAGAGGACCCAGGTTCAATTCACAGCACCCACATAACAACTAAACAACCGTACATGCATAAGTCCAGTTCCAGGGGATTTAACACTGTCTGACCTCCACAGGCGTTGCTCAACACGGGTACGCTTACATATGTGCAGACAATACACTCATACACATAAAATTAAAATAAAAACTAAAATATTAAAAAAAATTTAGTGGTCAGATTTAATGAAGATTGTTCAAACTGAATTGTTAAGAGGTGAATGGATATAATAACAGATTTCTGTTGATACAAACAATATTAGCTCTTTCATTCATTCAGTTGTATAAACACATTAGTAAACACTCCATGCTCAGACATTGTTCCCGTAGGAGATGGGTGTCCAAGCGATCTGTTCCCACAGACTTCACTTAAGATTAGGTTTAACTAAGATTTGTTCTTTGTGTAGTGAACATTTTGATGGGTTTTAGAAAGCCTTAATTTCCTTTTCAGATTTCCACAAGCAATTTGGCAGAAGTAATACAATCTCTCATAATTATATTTTTATCTCTGTATTTCCTAAATGGTATTTACTGTATTTACTTCTCAGAAGGCTTACTTTTTTAACTATATTCGAACAAAAGGTCAAGAGCTAGGAACAATTAAAATGTCATATTTGGTATAATTCCCTATGACAGTGCTTCACATTTTATAGGTATCTCATTATATTTACCAAGCATGCTTTAAGCAAAGTGGAGCCTAACTTCCGATAGCTTCTTCATTACTGTCTTACATTAGAATTAAGAACAATTATGCTGTAGTCTACCCTGAAATTTTGAATGTGGTTCAATTTAGATAGTAGTTCTAAAAAAACTTAATTTAGAAATAGTTCTAAAAATTAATTTAGAAGTAAAGTTTATAATGCATTGTTTTATTCACTGTTATAAAATGCAAATGTTTTCCAGAGTGATTTCTAAGTTGACTGTTTTTATAAAACATACCATCCGCCCTACTCAAGGGCACTGGGCGGTTGGCCTATGCCATACTTTTACGTGTGATATATTCAAGATATACCTTAGAAGGCACATAGCCAGTTTATCAAACTGTATAATGTGCATGCCTTTTCCCCATTCAACCCACACCAGAAATTCATCTTGCTGAAACATAAACACCACACACACACACACACACACATACACACACACACATACACACACACACACACACACACACACACACATGTATATTATCCAAATATTTCAGGGCTGGAGAGATGGCTCAGCAGCTATGAGCACTGGCTGCTCTTGCAGAGGACCTGGGTTTAATTCTCAGCACCTACATGACAGATAACAACCATCTGTAACACCAGTTCCAGGGGAATCTGACATCCTCTTCTGACCTCTATGAGCATTGCAGGATACTGGTGTCTTACCCACATGTAGCCAAAACACTTATATACTAAGTATGTTGTTATTAAATAAATCATTTTTAAAAATTAAAAAAATTTTTTTTTATATATTTGTGTGAGTGCCTGAATGTATGTATGTCACTATGTGTCTGTCTTGTACCCACAGAGGCCAGAAAAAGTTGTCAAATCCCCTGGAACTAGAGTTGCAGGTGGTTGTGAGCCACCATGAAGGTGCTGGTCACTGGACTAGGTCCTCTGGAAGGTCAGCAAGTGCTCTTAGCTGCTGAGTCATTTTTTTTATATATTTGTGTGAGTGCCTGAATGTATGTATGTCACTATGTGTCTGTCTTGTACCCACAGAGGCCAGAAAAAGTTGTCAAATCCCCTGGAACTAGAGTTGCAGGTGGTTGTGAGCCACCATGAAGGTGCTGGTCACTGAACTAGGTCCTCTGGAAGGTCAGCAAGTGCTCTTAGCTGCTGAGTCATCTCTCCAGTCTCACCATTAGCAGGTTTTACTGGCAATTTTTTTTTATCAGTTTTGTTTTCCTTTCCATTGACTATGGAAAATGTATTTTTAACTAATTTATTTATGTGTTGAGCTATTCTAGGGTTTCAGGAGACCAGAGTGAATAAGACATGTTATCTACGCAATTGGAGCTTATGGGCTAAGACAATAAAATTTAAACTTAAATATCACATAAAGAATTAATATTTTACAATAGGTGATATTGCATGTATCAATAGTTTTAAAAATCACAGTTATACCTGCTGTTTACAGAGTTCTTAATATATATGTATATATGTGTATGTGTATGTGTGTTTGTGTGTATGTGTGTCTCACTGTTTAAGTCCTTAGATTTTATTATTTAATCCTGGATGTTGGGGTCCATTATTATTATTAATTTTATTTTTTGAGACAAAGTCTCATGTAGCTCAAGCTTGATTCATATATGTTGTATAGTTAAGGCTGACCTTAAACTTCTGATTTTTCTGCCTCTAACTCTTGAGTGCCAGGATTACAGACATGGACACTGCACTTGGATAATATTTATAAAAACGTTTAGTTTGCGTTTTTTTCCCACCTAGACTCTTATGTGTTTTGCAAGTACTCTGCCACAGAGCTGTATCCCTACTGCATTCTATTATTTTTTTGTTTTCAGATATGGAAGTTGTGCCATAGAAGATTTGGCAACAGTCAAGAAGGGCAGAATTGGGATTTAAACTGCTATGTTGCAGTTCTGTTCAGCCTGGTGTCTCCTTGATCGATACATTTCTAGTTGGTATTCTGTGTTAACTTCTGCCACATTTTGAAGCACCTTCTTAGTTATGGTGTTGTAACAGAGGGAGAAAAAAAATGGTAACCTTAACTCCATACCTGATTTCATTATAACTCGAAAATATTCCTTTGTGAGCAAACACTGAACAGGACTACATCATAGCAGTTTAATGTTTCTCTGTGTATAATTTCAAGGAAGTTTTTGTTTAATATTCTTTTAAACATATTTATTATTTTTATTTTATGTGTATAAGTGTTATGCCTGCATGTAGGTAAGTGCACCCATGTTGTGCAATGCCCGTGGAGGACAGAAGAGGCTGTTGGATCCCTGGGAACTGGAGTTACGGACAGTTGTTAGCAGCTATATGGGTGCTGGGATTCAAACCCCGGTCTTCTGCAAGAACAGCCAGTGTTCTTAGCCACTGAGCCATCTCTCCAGTCCTTTAATATTCGTCTTAAAAGTGTGTGCGTGTGTGTGTGTGTGTGTGTGTGTGTGTGTGTGTGTGTATGGTGTTCATGACTTTTTAAATTGCAGTTTTGTGAATTTTAGACAATATATTTTGATCTTATTTAGATTCCTCCCCTATCTTAACCCCAGCCTTAATACCTTCATATGCCCCAGCTGTAACTCAGATATATAAATGTCTCCTTTGAGTCAAATTTGTTTCCCTAAATGCCCTTCAGTGTGGGTCCATCCATAGGAGCCTAGTTAATACATCATATTCTTAAAGAAAACTGATTCTCCCCTTTTTCAGTAGCTTTCAGTTGGCAATAGATCCTCAGCCACGGTTGAGACTTCCCCAATTTCCCACTTCTGTGCAGGGATTTTGTCTGTCTTGGGCTTATGTGGGTCTTGTGCTCTATGTTCATAAGAGTAACTCCCCAGCTGTTTGGAAAACTCTGTTTACTTGTGATCATTCACTACTTCTGGCTCTTACAATCTTTCTGTCCCTTCTTCCACAGTGATTCCTTAGCCTTGGGTAGCAGAGGTTTGATATAGGTGTCCTGTTCAGGGATAATCACTCTGCAGTTTCTTATTCTATGTATGCTGGCCAGTTGTGGGTCTCTGTTAATTACTATCTGCTGCATGGAGAAGCTTCTCTAGTGAGAATTGAGTGCTACATTAATCAGTGCTGTTATTATGAGAACAAGAAGTCATTAGGGATCAGTTCTACAGACTCTACTAAGTCATTAGCAGAGTAATATTAGTATGGCCTGTGACCTGCCTAGTCACAGGTTCCTAGGTTTGATATCAGTGTCAAGTATAGGCTTCATCTTATGGAGTGGACCTTAAATCCAAGCAGAAAGTGGTTGGTTACTCCCATAACATTTGTGCCACTATTGCACCAGTGGACATAACTTGCCAGGCCAGTTATTATTGTCGCTCACAGGTTCTCAGCTGGGCAAAGTCGATGATTACTTTTCTCTTCTGGTAGCATTCATAGCACCTTCCAGCACTATGAAAGCTAGCCAGTAAAGATGAATATTTGAAGACAGCTCAGACCAAAAATTGATAAATGGAATCTCATGAAAGTAAAAAGCTTCTATATTTCAAAGGACACCATCGTTTAAGTGATGAGGCAGCCTATATACCAGCTATACATCTGACAGAGGGTTAGTATCTATAATATACAAAGAACTAAAAATTAAACACCAGAAAAACAACTCAATTAAAAATTGGGGCAAGGAACTAAACAGAGAGTTCTTATAAGATGAAATGCAAATGGCTGAGAAATTATATATATATATATATATATATATATATGAAATATATATATATATATTTGTCTTTTTGGAACATGTTTCCCTGTAACCACATCTGGCTTGGATTCACTATGGAGGCCAGGCTGGCCTTGAACTCATAGAGAGCCACTTGCCTTTGCCTCCTGAGTGCTGGGATTAAAGGCATGTGCCACCATGCCTGGCATGCTGAGAAACATTTTTAAAAAATGTTCAACATCTTGATTTTCCCAGTCAACAGGGAAATGCAAATTAAAGGAAGTTTGATATTTCATCTTAGTCTAGTGAAAATGGCTAAGATCCAAAAAATGACCACAAATAGTGGTGAGGAGTGATGACTGGTACAACTACTATGGAAATCAATGTGGGCATTCCACAAAAAGCTAGAAATAGAGCTACTACATGACCCAGCCATGCCACTCTTGGGCATATGTCCAAAGGACACTATATCCTGCAATAAATATACCTGCTCATCCACGTTCATTGGTTTCTATTCACAAGAACCAGGAAGTGGAATCAACCTAGATGTCCATCAACTGACGAATGGAAAATGAAAGTATGGTACATTTACACAACGGAATATTATTTATCTATTAAGAAAAATGAACTTATGAACTTCACAGGTAAATGATGGAACTGGAAGCAGCTATCCTGAGTAAGGTAACTCAGACCCAGACAGGCAAACATCCATGTTCTTTTTCATATGTGGATGCTAGTTTTGAATCCTTAGATATGTGTATTTCAATTGGAAAATTCATGTGGGGGCAGCATCATGGGAGGAGAGATAGAATGCAGTGATCTAAAGTGGGGAATTGGGAGGGATAACTAACACTTTTAAAAGACTATGGAAAAAGCCATATGGAAATCTACCAAGCTAGAATCTTCTTAACATATGTACATGTACATTACAAAAAGTGATCAAAAGCAGTTACCTTATAACAAGGGGACATTGCCCCAACTAGACTCATAGATTAACAAGAGTTACACTGAAACAGGGGGACATTGCACCCACTAGACACCATAGGCTTGCAAATAAAAGCCCAATGCCAGGGATGAACCACCCTCTTTTGAAACTGTTGATCAGGGGTCTCAAAGACCCTTAAATAATACTGGCTATTGCCCCTGCACTTGAATACCCACCAGAACTTGATGGTAAGACTCTATTGCTGAAGGCACTACATATATGAGTTGTAGAACAAACAAGGAGAAATGTGTATATTTGACATACTTGACTAGTTTTTCTTTAAGGACTTTTCTGTTTTGAAATCATTATGTTCAAATATCATCTCCCTAGGGAGTTCTCTCCAGTCACCCTAGCTTCCCTTCTCTTCTCATCTCATCTCCTTCTTTAGTTTCTCCATGGAGTTCATCATGACCTGATGTTGTATTACTGATGTGATATTCTATTTATTGCTGTCTTCTGAGTGCCTAGGATAGTGAATCTTTTTTAAAATTTTACTTTTTTGTTGATTTTTTTTTACTATTTCCATAAAATAAAGTCTGATAGTATTTAGATCCCTTCCCATCCACACTTCCCCTATTGCCCCCTGACCAATTTAATGTACTCTTATACACACCCATGCACACACACACGTGCACACACACATACACACACACACACAGAGGCCTATAGAGTCTGATTTGTATCCACACAAGTGTCTGTCAGTGTGGGTCCATCCACTGGGCCACCAAGAATCCTGTTCCTATAAGACACTGTCTCCTCCCCTTCCCAGCAGCCATCAATTGCCATAAGTTCCTTAGGTTGGGTTGGGATTTCTTACCCACTTCTCTATGTTTAGACTAGAATTTTGTCTGGTGTGAGCTTGCATAAGACTTGTGCGTGCTGTCACCATTGCTGTGAGTTCATATGAGTAACTGACCAGCTGTCCAAAACTCTCTTTCTTTGTGGTCATCACTCTTCTGGCTCTTAGAATCTGTCTTTCTCCTCTTTCACAATGATCCCTGTGCCTTGGGAGGCAGAGGTTTGAAAGAGGTGTCCTATTTAGGGATAAGCACTATGCGGCCTCTTGTTCTGACGCATCTTCAGTGCAACCTCTACACATAGGTTGAATGCATCTCTTGACTTTCACCAGAGAAGTTTCCTCATGCATCAGATGGTGTGTGTAGAGAATAAGAAGAGAGTGAATCTTTATTGAACAAACATATTTTCTAGGAGAGTAAGATACGTAACAACCATTGATCAGCATGATCTCTCCACAAAAATATATGCTTGATATGAACAATTACAAAGCTGAAGAAAATGATAAAAATCTTTCAAAATCTTCTGTCAAATGGATGTAAATGTAAAACTATTTTATTAACTTGTCTTGAAAGCAACTAATAGTATTTTTTGGGCATTGGGTCTAGAAGAAGGAAAAATCTTAGCCAACACAGAGAGTCAATCTATCTTCCCTTCTTTCCTCCTTCCTTTGTTCTCACTGTCCTCTCTCCTTCCCTCCCTCATTTCTTTCCTCCTCCTCCTTTCTCTCATTCTCACTCTCTTTCTTCCTTTCTTTCTCTCTCCCTATCTCTCTCTTCCTTTTTCCTACACGAGGAAGAATAACAGTTCCTTACCACCCATAGAAGTTCTATTGTTTCTGTCTTTTGGGACTCTATCCTTGTTTTATGGAGGTTGCGTGGTTGTAAACAATTATTTTGAAATATCCAAAGTATGGGAGACAAGTAACTTCAGAGTTGACTTTTTTAATGCTAGTTTTCCTAAAGCATATCTTTAACACCCATACATTTTTAGTTTGTGAATAAAGTAGAATGTAAATGCCTATCCACTCTGGAAAACACACAGTCATTTTCTTTACTGCACTTACTACAGTTTATCTTTAAGTCATCAAGCTAGTTGTTAGTTAGGTGAGTCTCTGGGTAGAAAGCTGCTGAGCCTGGGAGAAAGATGAAAGTACACAGAACTGAAAGCATCAGCAAAGACATGACAAACAGCTTGATAATGATAATTACTCAGACTAGAAATTTTTGTTTTTAATGTCTAGTTTCTGTGGAATGTGCCTGCTGCAGCTTCTACTTTCTCCCTAACCTCTAATGTTTATGGAAGAAAGGAATGGTCTAACCATTGGTTTCTTCTCCCTCTTTTCCAAATGCAGCATCGTCTGGCTGTTGATGTCATTTGACTGATAGTCATACAGGAGTCAACCTTTTAGTGCCAAGCAGTTTTGGTGTTTTTGAGAGGAGGTTTTGCTATAGCTAAGGCGATGGCATCAAAATTGCAACAGTTCTCTTGCCTCAGCCTTCTGAATGGTGGGATCACAGTTATCAACTACCATGCCTGGTTTAGTGCTGAGCGGTTTTGAACAAAAGAGGAATATATTTGAAGTTCATAGCTTTCATGTTTTTAAGACTTGTTTTTCTGAAGAGAATATTTTAAGTTCTAATGAAATTTAAGCACTTCCTTTGGGTCAGTTTGATTGTTTACTTCATCTCATGTATGCCATATACTGGTAGGTGTTTAAACAATGACATTAAGATTTCTTAACATTAGATTCTAGCAAGGACTTGAAGTCATCTGAGTAATTAGTGAAATTGTATATAGAATTTTGTGTGTTTTCTCCATTTAATTTTTGAGAAAGATTATTCATTGCTTTCATTAGTGTCTCAAAAAAATATATGTTTGAGTGCTGTGCAGAGCCTGTTTGGGTGAGTACTGAATAGGCAATTAGAACTTGAACAAAAGACATCATTCTGGACATCAGTTCCTCACTCATAAAAGGCAAGGCTGAATTAAATCATTGTTTTCCCCATGAGAATTCATGTATGTGATCATTTATTGACTGTGTTTCTGATTATTGTCATATCCAATTATAATCAGTATTATTTACTTAATACATTTTTCTTTTATCTAAATACTTAAAAATTAAACTTCAAAGGCAGCTCTTTGGATCTGTAAATGGAGAAGCAGTGTCAAGGATTATGTTACATAAAAATTGTCATTATACTGGTAGTGTGCTATACATGACACTGGTATAATGAGATGTTATGTTTACTGGTTCAGAGTCACCCTCATCTTTTCCCACTCAGAAGAGCCCAGAAAACACTTTTTCAAGAAGGCATTGAAATGAAGAGCTCTGTGGTTTTTATTCCCTGTAGGGTAAATAGAGCAAAACATGCTGTTTTGAACTCTCACTGAGAAAAATAAGTATCAGGAATAGCAGCAAGGTAGTACTGCTTATCTCTCAGAGATAAAGGGGATGTACTGACCACAAGAAAGCACAGAACTGAATGCTAGTCAGCATGTGTTGACCCATAGTGTTCTGTGTTGATTACTAACTGAGCCTAGGGCTCTAGGTAAAAAAGAGATGATCATTCTGTTAGGAAGCTACTTACTTGAGAGTTTTTGGATTGTTGAGCCTAATTCAAGTTGTCACAGTGAGATTCTTATTTAACTTCTAGACCTGGAGCCCCTCAGTTGGAATGATACTAGATCTCTGTGCAGAAGGACCTTGCAATGTCACCACATGTGTATATCATGAACGTTTCCCTAAGCCTTCTCTGGAAGGACTTGAGGCTGTTTACTAAGGAAACTATATAGGGTATAGTAAATGAGGAGAGATAGTTCAATTTTCTGGGAAATTATTACATACTGGTTTAGACTCTGAAAAGCATTTTTAGTTTATTAATCAATGCCTATAAAAGTCAGATGATCGAAGATGATTTCACAATTCACATCTACTTAACAATGGATACAATGAGCCTATCATATAGTTATTTTCTCAGCCTCTGAGTATTTAGTAAGAATAGTTATAACCGCTAACTGGCAGGATCCCACAATGATTTCTATATTAGTTAGTTGAAGCCTATGATATGAAGTGTCAACTGGAAGGAAGCCTCTAGAACTATACTCCTTCTTAATTATTCCCAACAAGACAGTTGTCTTACAGAAGGTATTAAAGAGATTAGTGTTACTGATGGGAAACGTGTCCTGCCATCTCTGCATTTAATCCTTCTGTTTAGGTGGTGCGAAAGGTCATGGGGTATTACAGTGAATTATTTCAGGTCATTCAAGTGGCATTATTAGTTTTAGATTTCTTCCAGTGTGGAACTTGGTATGTAGCTACTGACTTGGCAAATGTTTTCTTTATATTCCATTCAGCAAAAAAATTCAGAATTAGTTTGCTTCTAAAATACAAGAGCAATATTAGCTTATGATTTGCCCTCGGACTATATCAACTGCCCTGCAATTTCTTGTAATAGAGTCCTGAGAATCCTTGATCATTTAAAAAAATACATTTTGAGCTTTTGTAATTTTATACAACAGTTCATAATCAAATTTAGACCCCTTTCCCCATTCAGGCCTCCTCCATTCCCCCACTGGACCTCATGTGTTCCTCTATACATGTTAAGTCCTATCCATTCAGGCATTTATACCCAAATGTCCTTCAGTGTAAATTCATCCACTGGAGTCTAGTCGGCCCATCTAGAGACCATATGTAAGGCATACTCTCCCTCACCCATCAGCAATCAGTCTCCAGCCAGTGTTCTTAATTGCTAAGCCACCTTTCTAGCGCCTGAGTCAGCTTTTTTTTTTTACAGGTAACTGAAAGTATCTCTGGCACACAGATCCAGTGATGTGTTGAAACTCATTTTCTGACCTTTTAAGTCCTTGATCATTTTTATATTCCATAAGGCATCATGACTTCCAGGGCACTGAAGACACAGTGCAACAGATTTTGATTAATATGAAGTAGTAAGTCATAGGTGGAACATAAATACTACAAAAGTTCATTTTTAAGGGTCTGATATTCCGAGGCATGTTGGGATAGCTGAAGGTGTTGGCAAGTTGTTGTTACTTGTGCTACCCTACAGGAGAAAAGAAGCATATCATTATTTGGATTCTTGTGTTTTGAAGACAGCATATATCACCTATTATGTATCTTGAAAAGCTAAACACTTGAGTATTGTAGAGAATGAAAGGGGTCTCTATAATGTAAATTATTTATCACATGGATATTGGGACACAGAAGATTTCAATGTATCAAAAATATCTGTAGAAATATGGGACCTGTGACCAGCCCTGGCAGGAAAATAACAGCATAGAACCTTTTACCTTAGGTATTTCTTTGTGAATATCAATTCCTACCTTGCTACTGGGGTACTGATAGTCTTACTATGGGAG
>NW_008328749.1:1321608-1346883 GCF_000622305.1 Nannospalax galili
ATCAGTGAACTATAAAACAGAACATAAACAAGAGTGAAAATGATAATTATGGCATCATGTCTAGAGGACACAGGTAAATTGTAGAAACAACTGGTTCAGGTCTCCATAAACTTACTCTTTTAACTTTAATGGCTTTCCATCAATCCACAGCCTTGTCATCAAAGGGAGTTCCATGTGGCCAGAATAACCAGATGTTTAGGTTTGCTTTAGGCAGCACTAGTTTATACTTGTCCAGTATAATCATTGATGATACTCTCTTTCATTGTGAAACGTGTTCCTGTTTAGACGCATCAGTTACATGGCTACTCTGCCTGTAACCAGTTTATAGGGAGGAGGAGTGTGTGGATTTCTGTGTGGTATTTTGGTGTCAACTGGAAGCAGATGGTGAACTACAATCCCACTCTTGTAAATGGTATGTCTGGTTGTCTATTTTGTGTGGAAAGAGATATGATCTGAGATTCAGAATTATACCAACTCAAGAAATTTGAGATTGGTCACCTGCTCAGGAATTTGAAAAGAATAAAGTTGGAAGAGTGGTAATGAGATGACTATAGAAGAAAAGCTTTTAGGAAAACCTATCAAGATGTGACAAGTGTGAAGATATTTGATTTTCAAAATGGAGGAAATTCTCAATAAGATGGCCTCACCTTCTGGTGACAGTTAGCCTCTTTCCTTGGCCAACTTCTTGTTTGTGCAATCTGCCAGTATCGGAAATTATTACGTGACTGGGATAAAGGGCAGTTAAGGGATTAGCAGCATATTTACCAAAACTGATTTAGATATTAACACTATTAAGTATCCAGCCTACTAATAGCAGGGACCAACTTTGAACCTGTGACCTGACAACATTAACCAGCATGTGTGGTCTCCCAAATGCATGCCTCGAATTAAAAAAAAGGGCAGTATGTACAGTGTGAATGAAAAAGCACAAATTCATCAGACAATGGGAACAAAACCATCCTTCCAACTGTTACTGCTGCTGTCTTGCTGAGTTCTTTTATGAAACTGTCATTTGGAAAAGAGGAAAATGTGGATTCATCTGTGTACTTTAGCTCATTTAGTTTTCATGTTAACCTTGTGAGGTAAGTGGTGGCAACATCATAGTAATCAAACACAGAGATTACATTACGCATCTGTAGTCTCACAAATTTTGAGGAATGATACCAAGGATAGAATTCAGATACGTCTACATGTCTGTTTTCATGCTGCTTTTGGATAGAATGTCTGGAATGCTAGGTAGATCTCAAAGAGTATCTGCTAGCTACCATGGAAGTCATCCTCCAGCCCTGTACCTTTGCCAGTGACTAAGGAGGCAAACTGAGTTTAGAGAGGGAAGCAGTAAGTGGCAGCAGCATGCTCCTTAAGGCTCTTGAAGTTTGCTAGGTTGGGAAACATATCAAGGCTCTTGTTTCTTTGTCAGCATCCCTAAGCATTTGTCATGGGATGGAGGAGAGTCTAGTTCCATGGAGTCAAAGACCTGGGCTGGGAAACTTTGTGAAGTGGAAAGAGTGGAGCCGGAAGCTAATTATCAGGGATGATCAAATCTGAGTTTGCAACCTCTTAATTTAGGCAGATTGCTTTGATGAACTCCCACCTAGCCTTGGTAGCCAACAAAGGTCATTTTGTACATCCAACTTTCCCATGATATGTTTCTCCCCCATGACTCTTGTGTTTCTTCTTCTTGGAAGCCTCATTCTGCAGATCTTTATGCTACCATTTCGAGAAATCATGTCTGGTCCCTCATTCCTCTAATGCCACTTATGTTGGACTAGAAGCCTCCTCTTTCTTTTCTTTAAGAAATTTAAGAACTGAGTGTGGGGATGCATACCTTTGACCTGGCCCTGAAGGCAGTCAGATTTCTGTGAGACTGAGGTCAGCCTGTTCTACAGAGTGAGTTCTAGGTCAGCTGGGGCTCAGGGAGACTTTGTCTCACAAAGAAAGACTAGCATTTATTTTATTTATTTATTTATTTAATTTATTATTCATTTATTTATTTGCGTGCCTGTAGCCCCAGCTGCCCTAGAATTTACTATGTAGTCCAGGTGTGTGTGTATACCTGCTCATGCCATGGAGCATGTCATGGCAGTCAGAGGACAACTTGGCAGGTTTTGGTTCTCTCCTACCATATGGTGTCTCAGGGATTGAATTCACGTCATCAGGCTTGGCAACAAGTATCTTTACTTGCAGAGCCACATTGCTGCCCCCCAGAAGCATCTTTTTATGGTTCTAGGGCTTGGACTTTGTATGACTCTTTTCCACTGTGTTGTAGGGCTGAGTGTACATTTTTTGCAGTATTGTGAGATTATGTACAGTAATTAAGCTTGCCTTTGAGTGGCTGTTTTGTTATTACTGTGATTATCTACTTCCCCATCATACCCATTCTAAATTTTTGAAGGAAAGGACCATAAACTTGATGCCTTGCACAGTGCCTAGGACTTATGTAGATATTTAAAGAACTTTGGATAACAAAATGAATGAACTAAATATACTGAGTTAATGGAGCGTGAACAAGGGATGAGTATGCTTTTCTTAACTATTTAAGTACATATAAATAATAAGCATACAATTCCTGACATTGTCAGTGAGAAAAATTCTTTATTTAAAATAGTCTAATTGCGTTTTCTTTTTCTAGATTAAATAAAATACTCTACAAATGAGAATTTAAAATCCAATATATGAAACCAAGTAATAGCAGTCAAGGATTCTCCACCAATCCCCATTTAATAAAGTTTAAATGAAATATTTTAGAATTCTGAAATTATGTGCTTTGCCTAGAGAAAGAAGCAGGGTCACATTTCCTGAATATAATAGTGTCATGCAGAATAGATATTCTATAATGCCTAAGACAGCTAAGAAGCTAGACCACCCAGTGCTGAGACTCTTAAACTTGGTCTGATGTTATTAACAGTATTTCTAAATCACAGAGACAATTGATACATTTTATTTCAATAAGAATGAAAGCAAGAAGGGGACCTACACTATTTCTAGCCACTTGTATTTATTAATACATGCTTAGTGCTTTTAATGCCTTTGCTGCAGAAGGGTAAAACGTGTTAGCAAAAAGGTAAACTCTGGGGACAAAGCTGGGAAGGTTGTGCACACAGAAAGTAGCTGATAGCTCAAGGTTATTAGGGCTCCTGGAAACGCCATGCATTGTGCACCATCTGGGGCTGGTGCACTTTGTTTCCAGGCATCAGTGTTTGCTGAGTGTCTGGGGACATTGTGGTATCTATGGTTGCTTCTCCATCACCCAGTGGTGTGGTAACATCAGCACCATAGGTCTCATAAACTTCTGCTAATTCAGGGGTCATCAGTGGATCAGCAGCTGCAGGGGTGACCCCAAGGGGTCTCTGCCTCTGCCCTTCAGGGCCCCTTGCCAGTTTGGGAATGTTGTCATTGGGGAAAGCACGGAGTCCTGCATGGGCACCAGGTGCTATTTGTGAAAGGAGAGCTGGGTTTTCTGGGTCGGCTGGGTTGGCCTCTTGCAGTGGAGAGCCTTGTGGACCTTCTCCCTTCTCAGGGCCTTTGGTTACAGACACTGGGGAGTCAAATTCCAGAGTAAAGTCTCCACCCTTGGCTGTGTTGGGGTTCATTCCCCTAAGGGTGTGCCTCAGGCCTCCAAATCCTGGGAACATAGATCCATAAGTCATGGGACTTCCTCTTCCTCCCTGGAAAACAAACATTCACCAATGACACCATCATTACATGTTGTTAACGATGCCATGTAATTATATTTAGTCTTGTTCACAGATAAGCTATAAACACTAAGAAAATGGAGCTGACTGACAGCTTTGTAAAAGTACATTTTGAATTACAGTGGAGAGGATTCTGCATGTAAGGAAAGGTAGATAAGGACTCTTTGCTATCCAAATTTTAAGAAAACAGTAAACAGTTGAAAAGGGTGTTACCATCATAAAATAAACAAAATGTGAAATCCATGACTGTATTAGTTGAGGACTGTTCTGGAGGATCTTGTTGATGGCACTTTTCAGTATCCCCCAAATACAGCCCCTTGTAAGAATTTAACTCTCTCCCTTTACTCCTCCTCTGCTCCCCTCTCCCCTCTTCCTCCTCCCTTCTCTCTTTCTTCCTTCCTCCCTCTCCCCTTCCTCTCTCACTCCTTTCTCCTCTTTTCTCCCTCCTCCTCCCTCTCCTCTCTTTTCTTTCCCCTTCCTCTCCCCCTCCCTTCCCCTTTCTTCTTCCTGTTCCTTAAAAATGTTTTTTGAACAAAGTATAAGAAAAAGCTTGATTTCTCTGGAAGAACTAAAATACTTTCTCCCCGTGGACATGTAGAACTCCAAAACTTACCTTGTTTCTTTTGCTACCATGGCTATGGGAACCAAAATCTAGGACTATTTGCACTTGAGCAAGGCTGTGTGATTTCCTCACTGTTTTGACTCACTTTGTCGGCCTTTAATTTTTTTCGTTATACTTTTTCATAAGCAACCACAAAGTCTTTTGAAAATAGGCAAAATATAGATGAATTAATAATATAGTACTTAGCATTTAACTTGAATATTTAATTTTTAGTCAGTTGTGTTATATAAAAATCAAACCCTCTCCTTCCACCTTTTCTTGGATGTTAGCACTAAGTCTCAGCATTCATATTATCTCATCCAGGGATGATGCTGTGAATCCCTGGGCTGGGCTATCTTTTCTTCCTCGTATCCCCTAACAACATGGTCACTGCCCTTTTCCCTTGAGTCTGACATTATTTGCACTGTACCTATCTTATGCATGCATGAGACTATTAAGAGCCATTGTATCTTCCCGTGTGTCTGGCACACAGAGGTTGAGATGGGAGTCTTTATTTAATGACAGCATGTGGGTATATTTGTTAATTAGATAGGCTATGTTGTTGATAATGAATTGTTAATTATTATTTAGGTTTTGTTTTGTGGTCTAACAGATGTAACTGGTAGAAATTTCTGAGGAAAAAGGTCAAGTTATATGAGTTTATTGATGTCAAACCTGAAAATTTCAATGTACAATGATAACAAAGCAATGTGGTCTCACTACTTTATATATTTTCTTTGGCTTAATATACTTTATAGTTGATGGTATTAAAAATTTAAATTCATTTTTTTGTTCTTTTTAAGTTTGAGGTCTAAATTACTTTGTGTTGCTGTTGAGTTGGTTTTGCTGGGGAAGCTACGTGGTCCTAGAAGGAATGGGAATTCTGTATGAACCACACATACTGTATTTTGCTCTGAAGTTTCTGTAGTTCAATAGTGCTGACCTCTCTTTCAAGGGAAGTGACTCTTAATGCTCACATACAAGGAATGGGGCAAAACCTTAGGCTCAAAACTGGCCATCACTCTGGAGCAAATAAGTAGAAAATACGATGAAAAAAATTTTTTTGAGACAGTCTCATGTAGTCAAGGCTGGCCTTGAACTCCTGATCCTCCTGCCTCTACCTCCAAAGTACTGGAATTATAGGCATGTATTACCACTCTAGCTCTGAAATGTTTTAAAGCTTTTGGTTTTGGAGTGCAAAAATCTTGTATTCCCTTATGTGCTCTTCTGGCTGTTGACTCTCTCTCTCTTTTTTTTTTTTTGAGACAGGGTCTCCCTGTAGCTCCAGCTGGCCTGGAACTCACTCTGTAGACGGGGCTGATCTTGATCTCACAAAGATCCATCTACCTCAGCCTCCCGAGTGCTGGGATTAAAGGCGTGCACCACCACGCCAGGCTAACCATTGCTTCTTGTACTCAGTCTTCTGCAACTGGTCTCCCTGGCAGCGGCAGCTGTTTTAAGAGGGGTTAGAAGATAGTACTCACAGGCATTTCTTCTGAGCTCATGAAGCCAAGCCTGGCAGGGACATTCTGTTAAAAAAGAAACAGCACATCATATTGTGAACCAGCTGCCTTCTATAACTTTCATTTTCTTTTCTTTTCCTGTATTTTTTTTTTTTTTTTGGTCTTTTTTAGACTGGGTCTCCCTGTAGCCCCAGCTGGCCTGGAACTCACTATGTAGACCAGGCTGGCCTTGAACTCACAGACATCCACTGGCCTCTGCCTCCCGAGTACTGGGATTAAAGGCGTGTGCCACCACGCCCAGCTTCTATTACTTTCTTATCTATTCAAGACAATGACAAAAGTTGCTCAGTATTCCCTTAAGATTTAATAATAGTGCTATGTTCAGAAGTAGACAGCCAAGTTATTATTGAGTAAATATAGTCAATTTGTCAGATCTAAAATTTACTTTCTCTTTAATGAAATTGTGTGCATGTGGGACTTAAAGGTATCCAAACAGGGAAGTGTGTCATGTTACTATTTCTTTTTTTGGGGGGTGGTGTGGGGTTTGAGACAGGGTCTTCCAGCTGACCTGGAACTCACTATGTAGACCAGGCTGGCCTTGAACTCACAGAGATCTGCCTGCCTCTGCATGTACCACCATACCCGGCTTGTCACCTTACTATTTCACTTGTGAATGTAGGTATTTAGGGAAAATTTATTTGGAATCTCTTGAGTAAGGACTATATTCTACAATTTAGCCCTTAAGTTTATATAGAATTTAAAATAATGCTTTTTATAGAATATGAACTTACCAGTTGGTTTGTTCCATAAGACATGTAAAACATTCCTGGATAAAACTAAACAGAACAAAATATTTATAACAAAGTGAATTTTCCAAGGAAAAACCTTATAAGTAAATTTCTGAGAAGTGGAAGTACAAAGCAAAAACTTACTGCTGATGGTTTATTTTGTGCCACTGGTCCCCGAGATATCAAACGGGCTATTTGGAATACCTTTAAGTGGTAGAAAACAGAATAAATAATTCACACAGACAAATTTCTATTACAGTAATTTCTAAGAGTTATAGGAACATGTTTCAGATGAATTAGTATGAAAAATTAACACTTAATAGTTAAGAGAAAGAAACATAAATATTTCATAAGTAAATGAGAAAATAAAAAAACTCATTTTAACCTTTTTGAAATAATGAGATACTTTTCCAGCAATAAAGTATCTCATTGAGCTCTGTACTTACTGTTGGAAATTGTGGACCAGCGAAATCCATTAGTGGGAGCTGTATCATAGAAAATATGACAGTTACCAGTAAAAAGAGACAAACTGAGTGCACACTTGTTTCTAATTACAATAAAGCAGTTTAAAATATATTTGTTTTACTTTCTTTCACTCTTGGGATAACCCACGAGTTTATAGTTGTCTTTTACTGACAAGACCCAAATGTACCAGCAGGAAGATGAGGCATAGCCACTGTGGGTTTGCTGTGGATTGCAGAGTAAATGGCAATGAATGTTGGAATTGGTGCATGCTTGCGTGGTTTGGATTCTGGGCCTGCCACCTAGTTAATATAATCCTGGGAAAAATTTGTAACCTCTCAAAGTCTGTCTTACCTTTAAAAAAGTTTATGGCAGTTATCTTTATAGGTTCATAGTCAGGATGATATGGGGGAATATTAAATACCTGCAACATACTATTAATAGTTTTATTGTACCTTTTCTTTTTCTGTCCATTGTTTTTTTAAAAAGTATTTTATTATTTTTATTTTATATCTGTGAGTGTATTGCCTGCATGTATGTAAGTGCGCCTTTGTCACATGATGCTTGAGGAGGTTAGAAGAGGGCATTGGCTCCACTGGAACTGAAGTTACAGATGGGTATTAGCCACTTTCTGGGTGCTGAGAATCAACCTGGGTCCTCTGTAAGAGCAGCTAGTGCTCTTAGTTGCTGAGTCATCTCTAGCCCTTATTTTTTCTTTAATCATTATGAGGAACTTTTGCATGGCTATATTTTATCTGCAGAGAGATAGTCATACAAAATCCTGCTTGTTATATGGAGGGAGCAATCACTCTACCAAGTATTACCAACATAGAAAAAAACCAAGGTAGTGAGACTGCACTTCTCTGAGCTATCCTATTTCCAATGGAAGCTTCATCAAGTCAAGTTTAGAGACATAGATCTTTTACAGTTGGTGCCTTGTCTCTGATGGCAAAGGATAGAAACGAATATTAATGTCCTATGAACATGTAAGGTCTCAAAAGATGGATTAGTAATATAGTTGTCTTCTGGTAATATTAGGCCCAAGGGCTGTGATTATTTAAATACGGCCTGAGGATCGTTTTTTTTTCTTTCATTAGATTAGTAGGTGATCCTGATATGACTTCAAAGAATTACCTCAGGTGTTGGTGGCTTCTCTGATGGTGCCGCCTGCAGCTGCTCGTCTGGTGCTGTCAGTTCTCCCTCCTGCAAGGGCAGCTGTCCAGGGTGCATTGGAGGCTGAGGCCCTCCCTTCTGGGGTGTGACCTGGATGCCGGTAGCAGCAGTGGGTTGGAGGAACTGTTTCAGTCCTGGCTGGTGAGGCTGCAGGGATGGCTGTGATGGGAGAGGTGGGGGATGCACAGGCAAAGAATATTCATACTGTAGAGAAATTTGAAAAGAATGTCAGAAAGAGATGGTTCACTGAACTGTGGTGCCTAGAATTTCTACAGCAAAGGGCTTGGATGTTTTCTACTTGGAAGAGAGTCCTCTGGAAGCAGAGTTTACACAGGAGGCAGAGTCACTGAACTTGATAAATTTTGTCTGTACTTACCCTCCACCTTCTCTGGGATCATTATTTCTTGGGGAAGGGGAAATCAACATACCTGAACTTTGTGGTAGAATGAATCACTTCTTCCTTTTGCTAACTGTTACTACCTGTATGCAAATTTATTTTACCACTTTCTTACTGGATTTTAAGAATTTGTCATAAATCTTTTTCTTGCAATCAACTGACAGAGAATAACATCTTATCATTACAGCCATTGTATTTAACATATTAACATAGCTACTAACAAGGGCCTAGCATACGGTGAATACTTACTATATTCTGTGATTTAGTGAAAGGATAAAGGGTAATTAAAATACTAATTAAATTTCTTCATCATGAATCTATTTTGCAGACAAGGGAGGGAACAACCACTAATAACTTAATTTGTCTGCTAAGTGTGGCCTTGTAGGTAATACTCCTGTTATGGAAATCCATCTAGAATTAAAAGCTCTTATTAAAACTACCATGTGGTTTTGTCATTGTTGTTGCTTTTAGAAATTACTTGTGATTGACTCCGTATTATTTGTAACTTAATTGCAAGCTCCTTAAACTGGGGTGAAGTCTCCTAATAATTTGGCTCTGCTTTGCCTCTTCTGCCATTGCCCATGTTCCTATGGTGTTCATTACTTATACCTCACAATTGAACACCTCGAAATAAGTGGCTTTATTTCCCATCAGATCTGAAATTTCATGAGCCTTAGAGCCATTCTAAAATATCCTTATTTTTATTCTGAAACTACAGTTTGGATAGTACGCTTATCAGGAACCTAATAGTTGACAGATTGGCATATCTATTGACTTCTATTTGGTTCATGGTGCTTCAAGTGGGATGCTTATTATCATTTGACATTAGTCTACGAGTAGTTATTTAGGAAACTTAGATGAAAATAAAAGTTATCTGGTATATAACCTGTTTTCATTTTTGAGGATTGTTTCTCTATTGCTATTATTAATATTTTAATTGTAGACCTCTTATATTTTGGAGTCCATAGTTTTGTATTTGAAATATATATGAAAATTGGTTGAAAACTTAAAAAAATTCCTAACTAGCAATGGCAGTTATACGAGTTGATTTATTTCATATTAAAATAAACATGAATTAATAATTAATAATTCATATTTATTGTTAGTAGGTATGAGTTTCAGGAAGGAAAGTAAGAAAAGATTTTAAAGCTTTAAGTTTCAAACACATTAATGCAATTAACTTACCTGTTGAGTTTCATGTTCCCTTGGTCTTATCCATGGGAAAGAAGAATGTGGTGGGAGGAGACCAGGTAACCATAAAGTATTAAATGCTTTCCCAAATCCAAGTCTAGAATACTGATGGAGAGAAAAAAGTATACATGTATTTCACTATTATGAGATACAAACAAAAAGTAAAAGTGATCTTGGTTAGTGAAATAGATCAGTTGATTCTTCCAACAAAATTAAATTCTATTTTGGCTCAGATCACAAATCCCATAAACTTATTTGAGATTTAGCTTTTTAGGAATTTCTGTTTCGGGACATATAATAAAATTATTAGTGTAAGAAAGGATTTTGTTTTGCTTAATAAAAATTGTATATATGTATATATTAATTATATATATACATATATATTTGTTGCTTATTTTGTTGATGTTTTGAGACAGGATCTCATTACACTATATATCCCAGACTGGCCTTGAACTTGCAGTCTTTCTGCTTCAGCCTTCTAAGAACTGCTAATATTGTTTTTACTTTTCTCTGCCATCACATATTTTTCTTATTATTGTTTTTTTTTTTTTTTTGAGACAGGGTTCTGATTGTGTAGCTCAGGCTGGCCTGGAATTCACTAGCTCTCTTCCCACCTCAGCCTCCTAACTACTGGGATCACAGATATGAGCCCCCATGCTTGATCACCATATCTTATTTTGTTTTAGGCTATGTTAATGATTCATTTTTTTCTCTCAGTGTTTGACACATGCTTAGCCATTAATAAATGTTATAAATTACTGTGCTGCTGTGACTATAGCCACCAGTCATTACTATTTGTAATAAGAAATATTTGAAAATAATGTGTGCATGTAGACTTCTTTCATTCACTATAATTACCTGAGAAAGTGCATTTAATCCCTGCAAGCTTCCCAACTGTCTCATTGTCTGTAAAGAAAAATAATAAGTTAGTGTTTTTCACATATGTTGCCTGTCCTTTTGACACAACTGATTTCTCATGACATTTAACATTACCAATATAAAGTTTGGGGTGGGTCAACTTGAATAAAACAAAAGTAGACACAAGTTATCACTGAAAGAAGAAAATGTAAAATGTGGGTCTGGCATTGACATTGTCATTCTATTAAAATAATGAGCCTTCATTTACCATTAACTGAGTATTAGTTAGGTGTGTATTATATCAAAATACACTCATTCAATACTCATGAAACAGCTCATTCAAGCACAAGCACAGTAGTGAGGATATTGCTCTACCAACTCCTTTCCCTCTATTTAAATGATTTTATTTTTACAAATTCCAGTCTGAAAAGGAATTTGAAAAAACAGACAATGCAAATCATCTTTTTATCCCAAACAAAAAAATAATATTAAAAGCATTGTAAGGGGTAGCATCTGCATAGATTGTCAAGAATGCTGCCATTTCTATAGAAAGTCAGTTTCCCTTCCTTCCCTCCTTCCTTCCTTCCTTCCTTCCTTCCTTCCTTCCTTCCTTCCTTCCTTCTTTCCTTCTCCTCCCTCCCTCCCTCCCTCCTGCCTTCTCTTTTTTCATTTCTTTTCTTTCTCTTTTTCTGTCTCTCTGTATAGCCCAGGTTGGCTTTCTACTCATGATCCTCCTTCCTGCCTCAATCTTGCTGAGTGTTAAGATATAAAATATGATTAAGATGTATTGTATGGAACCCACAGAAATTCAATAAAAATATTTTAAAAAATGAACATTTATACTGATTGTCCTGAATTTTGGTTCTAGCTAATTGAATAAATGCTGAGAAATTAAAAAAATAATTAGGGGGCTGGAGGGATAGTTCAGCAGTTAAGAGCACTGACTACTCTTGCAGAGGACCTGGGTTCAATTCCCAGCACCCACATGGCAGCTAACAACCATTCATAACTCCAGTTTCAGGGGATCTGACATCCTCTTCAGACCACTGCAGGCATTGTACAACATGGGCGCACTTACATACATGCAGGCATAACACTCATACACATAAAATAAAAATAAATTAAAAAAAATACCCTGAGCTCCCCACACCTGCCATAGTTTTATTTATTTTTTGTCTTTTTGAGACAAGGTCTCCCTGTAGCCCCAGCTGTCCTGGAACTCACTATGTAGACCAGGCTGGCCTAGAACTCACAGAGATCTGCCTGCCTCTGCCTCCCAAGTGCTGGGACTAAAGGTGTGGGCCACCATGCCCAGCAGTTTTACCTTTTAAATGGAAAAGAATTGTGGTTCTTGTAATTGACTTTGCATTTGCAACTGAGAGAGGGCAAAAACCTCAGTGAAATTAGTCTCTATGTAAAATGAATGTCTGGTCCATATATGTACTGATTGCCTTCAGATGACATAATGAAACCTTGTGAAAATTTTGATATTTATAATCTCATAGATAAATTCTTATCAAATTTTTATTATAAAAATTCTATTTTACCATGGTTTTCTAGACAGAGTATATTATTTATGGGAACCAGAATAAGAAAAATGAAGGCTATACGAAAGGTATGATGGTACAATGCTAATACTATTTATAGTTAAATTTTGTGCATGTAAGTTTTTGTCATAACTTTATCATGTATGATATCAGTAGCAGGGCTAAATGTAAACCATTTTCAACTACAGAATGACATGTTTTAGCAAGTACAGTAATTAATGGCTATGTTATTAGTGTTGCTTTGATTCACACACAGTTGTTCTAAAAGTTAAAACATCTAAGAGTATAAAACTTAAGTAGAATTATGAGATAAAGTTATAAAGTCATTAACGTCTTTAGAATTTCTCAGAATGATGGTCAAAAATTTCTGGACTAGGAAAATTTGGAAACAAAATACCACCTCTCTATAATATGGAATTGTAATAATGCAGAGATTATATACATATTAAAAATACATACCTCAAGGCTCAAACTAGCCATGCCGGGAGGTGCCATGCCTGGCTGGCCAGGTTGTTGAGGAAATGCCTAAATGGGAATAAGAACAACCTTAAGTTCTCTTGCTCATAAACTTCTCTAAATGCTTCCCGGGAGTGGGAAGTCGCCTCAGAGCCTAGTGTCCACTGTAACTGAGAGACAACTATATTGGTTTATTTCTCAATGAATGAAGAAGAATTCAAGTAATCTGGAGGAGTTGTTTTAGTAATTTTGCTCCCACATCAATCTTTTTTTCTTTTCTTTCTTTCTTTTTCTTTTTTAAAAAAATCTTTTTGAGACAGCTGTAGCCCCAGCTGGCCTGGAACTTGCTATGTAGATCAGGCTGGTCTCGAACTCAGAGATTCACCAGCCTCTGCCTCCCAAGTGCTGGGACTAAAGGCATGCGCCACCATGCCCAGCTCCTACATCAATCTTTTGTGTGCATCTTAGTGCTATGTTTCTTTGGAAGTACGTTATTTTCTTAAAAAGTGATCACATAAAAAAAGTAAAACAAGACAAATATGAGCCAAATTTTTAAGTGCTTTCCACAAACCTTTAGGCTTTTGGTTCATGGAATATGGAATGAGCTCATGTTCTGGGAGGAGTCATGTGTAGACCCTAACTGGATTCATGTTCAAAAAGGCTTTTTCAAATTCTCAATGCTGCTATTTAAAGATTAAGTATAAGCTTGTTGATCAGTATTTAAAATTTTAATCACATGATGGTTATTTTCTAGTACTAAGCACTGTACAATACTAAATCTGTTCACTTAAATTTGTTAAAGCATAACTATATATACAACTACCTTTTAAAATGCAAAATATTTCCTTTTCTAAACATTTTAAAATATTTTCATGTGTTAATAAGTACAAATTCTAATGGTGGAAAATGGAGACTGGAAGAATATAATTAGAGAAAATTAGATTCTTTATAGTTTTTAATCCTCTATAAAAATTTAAAACAATATTTTGCCATTTAGCTCAGGCTAGCCTTGAACTTGCTATATATCCCAGGCTGGTCTCTAATTCACAGCCTTCCTGACTTCTCTTCTTGAGTGCTGGGACAATTTACTCCAGACCTAGGAGTAAATTGGATTTTGAGAATCTTTGGTTTCATAGATATTCTGATTTCCTGGTGTTGAGACTGTAATACTTTCCTTCTTACAATTATATCACAAGTATCTATCTCTATCATCTATCTATCTATCTATCTATCTATCTATCTATCTAAAATATCTGCCTATCTATCATCTGTCTATCTATCTATCTATCTCTATCTATGCATCTATCTATCTATCTATTCCATCTATCTATCCATCCCACAAGTATGGAATACTTGCTAAGTATATTGGAATTATCTTTCCTGTGGAAGTTAAGAAGTTCAGGAATTTCACCCTATACTATTTTGTTGTTGTTGTCATTTTAGTTTTTCAGACAGGATTTGAAACATTTTAAATATTGTTTGGGGTAGAAGAATTATGTGATTGCTTTTGGATGATAAGGCTGACATCTGAGCCACTGCGACTTTTGATTCACCAGGAGCTACACACTGAATTAAATCAAATGAGTCCTTGCATAGATGCTCAATTACAGTCCCCTCAGGGTAGCTTGTTAGACAGTCACCAGTCTGTCTAGGACCCCTAGAGACAGACTTACCGGCACTGCAAGACTCATTTTCAGGAGGCACAGGAAGAGGATCAGGTCCTTCATTTTGAAAAGTGGAATCTGAAACACAGTTGGGTTGAATAATTAAATCAGATAAAATTTCATTCTGAATGGTTAAAAGATAGTTCTAAAAATAAGTGTTAATTTCTGTTCTTCAAAAAACAGTTTTTTTTTAAAAAAAGAAATAATGAAATGTTTCTCTACAACTTGATTTGTAGCTAGTAGTTCCTGGGATGAATTGGTGGGCAATTAAAAATTGTATTTGAGCACTTTTTAATGAAGCTACAATTTAAATGAATAGTCAATCTCCATGAATATTCTTTAAATCTGCTCTTTGCTCGATAAAATGAAGTAAGAAATAAAAAAATTAGTGTATCAAGTGCAATTCACATAAGTTTATACTTTGCTTGAACTCTGGGATAAATTTTGAAATGCATTTGAAATACAACCAACAATTGTCTAACAAGGCAACCATGCCAAAACTTACCATTTTCAAGTTAAAG
Organism: Nannospalax galili; assembly: GCF_000622305.1. Lineage (NCBI taxonomy): Eukaryota > Metazoa > Chordata > Mammalia > Rodentia > Spalacidae > Nannospalax > Nannospalax galili. The sequence goes on from NW_008328749.1 coordinate 1,336,425, forward strand.
TAAGTTGAATATATTACTCCCTATTGATATTAGTGGGAAGTATGTCCCTAAATTTAGGTTTCCTCTTAAAATTTCCACTTTAAGTTTATCCTGTAAGTTCAAAAAACTCTTTACTCTTACATGAATATATATCTCATCAGCAAAGAGATGCACTCATCTAACACTTCTAAATTAGGCTCTGCCACTAATACACACACACACACACACACCACATTAGAAGATGTATACATATGTTTTTTTCTTAGCTAGATAGGAATTAGTTATCTTTTCTGGAACATGCTAATGATTACAATAAGTCATTACTCAGCATCTAGTGATACGTGAAGATAAATCCTCTTTATAAAGATTACCTAGAAACAGGGAAAGAGTTTACAAGAAACATGGAAATGATAAAATCACATTTTACCTTAGATGCTGACATTCACTGTACTCTCAGGGCCTGATGATGCCAATCAAAACAGTTCTAAAAAAGAAGATTAAATTTGTTTTCTGCACTGTGCCTGTATCTCTGTATCTCTCATTCCAGGAAGATCAGAAACCTTTATTTAAAGCACCAATCCACCAATCAAAGTGAAGCAAAATGGAGCAAGAAAAAAATCTGCTCCTGCAATTAGTCCACACCCTTTTATTGCATGCAAGGACATTGGACCCGTAGGGTCTCATTATTTTTAATTGTAACTCAGCCCCTGTATTTATTCAGAGAACTCAATTGCAGGGAAGACAGTGAAGGAATAATGGACATAGGCTTTGAAGACAATCATTTGGGTGAGCTTTGGGAAATATATGTAAAATAGGTGGAGAGCAAGCCATTGTATGTTTTGTGCAAGTGTTTATCTATAGGTAAAGCTTGTGACCTAGAAGGAACACTAAAATGCTTTCTGGGGTTGAAAGAAAAGATAAAAATGTTAACTAGATAATGAAAGTTTTGTGATTTTTTTTTCTTGATGACTATCCTAGGTATTTTCATATCTGAAAATAGTTGACTAAAGATAGCCGAATTTTTATAAGAAATTTCAGTTGGATCTTCTACAAGAGTCACTTTGGGTAAACCTTTGGTGAGTGTTCTTTGTGGGAAAGGGAAATAGTTTAGGCTATTCACCTAGAACCAAGCTAATCAACAACTCTGTCCTTGTTCTTTAGACAGACCATCTCTAGGCATCAGTATTAAGCCAGGTTGTTAGGTTTCTTTGGGTTGCTTAAAAGGTAAGCATTAACATGGATGGATAGTTTTTTTTTTCCATCAACAGATAGGAATGAGATGGATATGGATAGAATATGAGATTAAAATTTTTTTTCTCTGCTCCTCTTAGTTTCTCCAAAGGTATGATTTCACACATGGGATAAGTATTTAGGACTAGTTTCTAAAGAAAGGATGACTCAGTATACTCTTTAGGAAAGTAGAGATTTGTCAATTACAGGGAACACTGAGGAAGCTGGTATTTTTGGAGAAAGACATCTTCATACCCAAATGTAGCCCTAATGGCTTCAAATAATGTTGTTTAGGAAGCTGTCCTCAGTGCTGCTCCCAGAAGACATGGGTTATTAAATGAAAATCACATTTTCAGGCACAGGATTCCTTCCTATGAGTTATTGGTCAAGGAGGCCTGAGAGCTCTGCAAAACAACCCAGACTATTGTCATTGCCCTTGGCTGCCCATCACAACTATATGATAAGACCCTATTGCTGAAGTCACCACACATTTTCGTTACAGGACAGAGAGAAATCAGTCTCAATCTGATCAAGAATCTTCTTCCCTGCTGGCTAGCTTTCATAGTGCTGGAAGGTGCTATGCAGGCCAGTAGGGGAGAACAAACATCAGTGATCATACCCAGCACTGGACCCTGCCAGGCAAGTTGCAATAGTGGTATGACTGCTACAGGGCTATCAACTGCTTTATAATTAGATGTGAGACCAGTGTCACAGGAGGGAATGCATGCCTAGTTCTCTAAACTTGGTCAAAAACCCATGGCTTGGGAGGTCATATAGGCTCTAGAGGGGAGTGTAATATTGTTACTTTGATAAATGGTCATTGTCAAACTGCCTTCTAAATATTTATGTTTATAACTGTAGATCTGGACTGCTCTCAACCTTGAAGCTTTTTTTCCTGCAGCAGATAGTGGTTAACGCAGAATCTTATAACTGGTCAAAGTGCTGAGAATAAATGATTATGAGTGCTCAGCTCTAAATAGGACATCTATATCACATTCTCCCCCTTTCCCCACCAAGGCTCAGGGAATATCATGGAAGAGAGGGGTTAAAAGAATATAAGAGCCAGAGGTTGAGGGGGAGTGCTGTGAAATGATGTCTTCTGGACCTGACATGGCTATTGCACGCATGAACTCATAGCAGCTATGGTTACCTGCATAAGACTTGCACAAGATCAAATCAGTCAAAATTCCTCAGCATGGGTGGGGAAGGGCTCATAAAGCCCTAGCCACTCTGAGGAGCTATTGGCAGTTGTTGGGGGATGTCTATGCTGCAGTGGATGCCCTCATACCCACGTGCATATGAGAACCGCTAATTGGAGAGAGTGGGATATATATGTATACACACACACAGAAAATTATCTTTAGGATGTAAAGTAAATAATGTCAATGTGTTTTGTAAACAATAAAATAAAAGCACTATTATCTTTTTTTTTTCAAAAACAAGAATTTTCCATGTCTGTCTTTCTGTCTCTATAACACTTTCTCTGAACTTTGATACTTGATCAAGTCTCTTAATCTGAGTCTGATATTTTTCTCCATAATATATGGATAATAAATTAGTACCACAGGCTTGTTTTGAAGAGTCATTAAAATGATAAATGAAACATCTATTAAACAGTGGGTTCTCAATGAGTGGAGAAGATTGTTCTTTTTGTGGGAGAAATGCAGTGTACATGGGCCCAAGATCACTAGTTGTGTGTGTGTGTGTGTGTGTGTGTGTGCGTGTGTGTGTGTGTGTGTGTGTGTGCATGTCTAGTCTATTTCAGGGAAGGTGTGCTGTTAGCTCTGTGAGGTCCAAGGAATGTAGGAGGGACTGATAGAAGGCATTAAATCTGTGTGGAAGTTTATATTAATTCCAGAGGATTGATCTTCCCCCACTTGACTGCTAAACTGGGAGACGGTGTTTTGTCTTTTATATGTATATAAAATCATGATTACAAAACAGTGTTTTGGTAGTATTCATTTGTTCTTCTTTGTTCCTAAGCCAGATATCTAAGTTTATCACAGTTGCTGTTATTTCTATTTTCAAATGTACTTCATATTTCTTCCTGAATTTATTGTTTCCTGGGTGCTTACCTGGTTCCTATCTTTCTCCTTCATCATTCTGTCTACCAACATCAATATTTCCCAAAATGTTGGTTTCAGCATTTCATGGCCTCACTCAAAAACTTCTTAGGATTCCCAAGGCTATCATGTAAAGTTCACCCTCTGTAATTTGGCAGTTAACATTTCAATTCATCTTTTGAATCATACCCCCCACTTATATGAGACACTGAATTGATGTAATCATTTGGAATTTTTAAATATACTAGTATATTCTATGAAACATGTTTAATTAAAAAGAAATCGGAAATTAGTATGAGTTGAGTGTATGAATGACTTTCTGACAGTCATTGTAGCATTAAGACAGTTACTACAACTAACTGAAATAATTAATGATTATTATACAAGCTGTACTCATATGAAGAACAAGCAAATGGCCAATAAACAGCACAAAACATACTTATATCCCAGAGCATAACAAAAATAGAAAATAAATGCAACATGCCACAGAAAAAGTTTTAAAAAATATATAGGGCAAAGAGACCCCACAGAAGATATTAGCATACTGACTGAGAATATAATTGTTTGAATTTCCTCTAGGATAATCACTAACCACATGCCTCTGTTCTCCATGTGTGACACAGATTTTGATGTCTTTAAATCAGAGAAACTGTGATTACTTGTAGGAGACCCTCACAAGATTGGGCTCACTAACATTCCCCCATGGAGGGGCATCATGAGGTAGTGCATGAGGCTCAGGAGGCGTCTCACTTCCCTGAAGATACATACAGAGTTAACAACTGATAGGGGTCAAGGGTGAGACTCTTCTTTGGTGGTGTAGCTGCCCGTAAGCTACCCATACTTAGGGAATCCTGAGCAAACCCTCACTTAGTCTCCTGTAAGTTAACTCCATTGAAATTTCATGGGGGCTAGGGAGATGGCTTAATGGGTAAAGCACTTACTGCACAAACCTGAGTTCAAATCCCCAGAACCCATGTGAAGCTGAGTATGGTAGTGCACATGTGTAATCCAGTGCTTTTACACTGAGATAGGAGACAGAGACAGAAAAGTTCCTGTAAGCTCCTGGGCCAGTTAGCCTGACATACACAGGGGAAAACAACAAAGAGATCCTCTCTCAAGAACAAGGTGGGGGGCTGGAGATGTGGCTAAGTGGTTAAGAGCATGGACTGCTCGTGCAGAGGACCCAGGTTCAATTCCCAGCACTTCCATGGTGGCTAACAACTGTCCATAACTCCAGTTCCAGGGGATCTGACATCTTCTTCTGACTGCCTCAGGCCTTGAGCTTACATACATGCAGACATAACACTTATACACACAAAATAAATAATTTTAAAAAATTCAAAAAAAAGCAAGGTGGAAGGAAAGGACCAACATTAGAGGTTGCCCTTGGACCTCCACACAAGCTCCACGGCATGTGCATACTCTTATTCACATACAGCAATGCACACACACATATCTGCATGTGCATGTGTGTGCACAAAAACCTCTTAGGTTCACCGTGCCATATTTGGGTGAAATTACTTCTTCATATCATTGCTCTTTATCTGGAAGGAGTAGAAATAGATTTCCCAGGAAAGTCATGTAACAGCTACTCAATTAAATTTTGTTTTGACTGTGTAGCCCCAGCTACATAATCTTTATATATAGTAATATCACCTGCAAAATCCAGTCTAACATAGATCAGCAGTAATTATATTTAATCATATAAGTAAACATATAAGGGCATAGCCGGGTGTGGTGGTGCACGCCTTTAATCCTAGCACTCGGGAGGCAGAGGCAGGAGGATCTCTGTGAGTTCAAGGCCAGCCTGGTCTACATAGTGAGTTCCAGGACAGCTGGGGCTACAGAGAGACCCTGTCTCAAAAAGACATATATATATATATATATATACATGCTTATACTAACTAGTGTGCAGAAAATGTTTGGTGATCATAAATTTGCCTTAGTAAAATAAATTGTATGCTAAAATATGAATCATATTGAGCTTTTTTCACTTTGCTGATATTTAGTTGATACATAAAATTACACATATTTAATATAAAATCTCTTCCTGAACTTTTGCATACAATCATGACACCATCATTATCACCAAAGTATTAACATATCCAATACCTCCCAAAATTTCCTTCTGTTACTTTTTTGCAAGCTTTTGATGAGACAGTGTGAAATCTGTCTTCTTACTGTATTTTAGAGTGTACAAAACAGCATTGTCAAATATAGGTATTATACTGCACAGCCGATCGCCAGGACTTACTTTGTAAACACTTTTACCCATGAAAAATATCCCTTACATTCTCTTTCACTGCAGCCCCTGGCTACCAACATCTTGCTCTTAGCTTCTCTGTGTTTGACTATTTTAGATACTTCATAGAGGTAGGGTCATGCAGTATTTTCCACTGGTGATTGGCCTATTCCACTTGGCAGGGTGCCTTCTAGGTTCATCTGTGTCATATGCAGCAGGACTTCCTTATTCTTGAGACAGAATTAAATTCCATTATATATATACGCCTTGTTTTCTTCATCCATACATCTTTCTTTTGGGTTGTTTCTCCTCTTGGCTAGTGTGAATAATGCTGCCTTGAACATGATAATTCTTCCTAGACTCTTTTCACCCCTCTTCACAATGTATTTTTAAAAGTCCTGTTCAAACTTTACCTTTTCTATGACTCTTTCCCCAGCATTCCACTCCACTTCTTTGAATTCCAAATTTTTGTATCATTCTTTTGGCAACCACTCATATATTATATTGTAATAACTTCCTTATTGTAGGTATTTAAAATTTTATTTTATATCTTATCGTCTAACATTTTGGGTGTGATTTTCATTCTTTTCAATATGAAACATTCCTGTAGGGTAGGAATAACCCAACTAACTTTTATACTTTGCTGTCCTATGTATACCATAATAGCTGGTATTCAAATTGTATTTATGGTGAGCAGATATTAATCTGTGTTTTATAGATATTAACTTATTTAATCTTCACAAAACCTTTTTGAAGATGTTAGTCTCCCTCACTCTCTTTTTGGAGTCAGAGTCTCAGGTAGCCTAGATTGACCATGAACTCACTAATGTTATAGAGGATCATTTTCAACTCCTGATTTTCTTGTCTCCGCCTCCTGAATGCTAGGATTGCTGGCATGAGCCACCACCCCTGGTTTAAATGGTGCTGGGGATGAACTCTAAGGCTAATACTCTACCAACTGGGTTATGTCCCCAGCCACTCTTTTCCTTAAAAAAAGGTTTTATGGTCTACATAGTGAGTCCCAGGACAGCTGGGGCTACAGGGAGACCCTGTCTCAAAAAGATAAAAAAAAAAGGTTTTAAAAAGATTTTATTTTTATTTTTTATTTATGTTTATGTGTCCATGTCAGTGTATGCCATGTGTGCATGGTTACCCACAAAGGCCAGAAGGGGGCATCAGATCCCCTGAACCTGGAGTTACAGGCAGTTGTGAGCCTTCTGATGTGGGTTCTGGGAATTGAATTTGGGTCCTCTGGAAAAGCAGCAAGTGCTCTTAACTGCTAAGCCATCTTTCCAGTCCCCTTCTCCTTTTTATACATGAGAAAACTCAGGCGTCTGGGTCTAGAGTCCTTGCTCATATCTGTGAATAGGAAATCAATGATCAAGTAGCAGAATACAGGGTCCATTCAATCACTGGGATATGCAAAGGAGCACAACAAATACACTTGTTTGTAGGAAATTTGTCAGATATTTAAAGAAAGAAAGAATAAACATTAATGAAGTACAATTAATCAACGATCTAATTAGAAAGCACATGTATTGTCAAGAGGTAGAAACTCACATTGATTGACCTCCAAAATTAAAATACTACACAGCAGTGATTCTCCAATAGAGAAGACTTTCCCCTCAGAGAATATTTGTTTGCTAAGCAATATTGGAGAGCAGGGGTTATGCTTCTGGTGGTTACTGTTTGCTTGGGTTTGAAGGAAGGGAGGGGTTCTGCTACTGACATCTATTGAGTAAAGGTCAGTGATGCATAGATAGCTCAGCCCCAATGTCAGTATTTGGAAACCCTTAGAGAAGAATGCTTTATAGTTTCTCCCTTTGTCTTTTCTTCTGTTATGGATTGAACCTAGGACCCCATGTATGCTAGACACGTGCTCTACTGCTGAGAAACACCCACAGCTTCTTGTAATTTTCAAATTGAAGAAATCCTCTGGCTCTCTGGGGTCAGGTAAGAGGAGAACAGGCACAAGCTGGGCTTTGGAGGAAGGGTGAGATTTGACAAGGTGCTCAATCAATAGCTGATGACTGAGTGAATGAGTAAATAACTGTTTCAGGTGAAGAATTTTTAAAAAATATTTTGTTATTTTTATATTATGCATATGAGTGTATTGTCTGCATGTGTGTAAGTGCACCTGTGTCATGCAATGCCTGTGGAGGTCAGAAGAAGGTGTCAGATCCCCCTGGAACTGGAGTTAAAGACGGTTATTAGCCACCACGTGGGTGCTGGGAATTGAACCTGGGTCCTTTGGAAGACCAGTCAGTGCTCTTAACCTCTAAGCGACCTCTCCAGTCCCTCAGGGAAAGAATTTAATGAAATATTATTCATTAAGATTCAGTAGAATGGAGCACAGAATAGTCATATCATAGAAAGGCCAATTAAAATATTTTCTTGGTTATTTTTAGTTTATATGTATAAATGTATTGCTTGCATGTATGTAAGTGCACCCATGTCATGCAGTACCCACAGATGTCAGAAGAAAGCATCGGATTCCCTGGAATTGGAGTTACAGATTATTGTTAGCCACATGGGGGTGCTGGAAATCAAATATGGGTCCTCTGCAAGAGCAGTCAGCACGCTTAACCACTGAGCCATCTCTCCAGCCCCAGAAAGGTCAATTTTTATTTTATTATTTATTTATTTATTTATTTATTTATTTATTTTATTATTATTATTATTGTTATTATTATTATTATTATTATTATTATTTGTGACAGAGTCTCATGTAACCCACGCTGATCTCAAATTCTGTGTAGTCGAGGCTGGCCTTGAACTCCTGATTCTCCTCTGAAAATATAATTTTTAAAGCTGCCTTCTTATGTTAATAAAATAAATAATAAAGACTGTTGAATAGCATAGTAAAGCCTATTGTATGTAGTATTAGTTGCTTATTTTTGTTGATTTCTTACTATATGCCATACTTTATATTCCTTAACTCATTTTGATGACCCACCCTATGAGGCAAGTGCTGTAAAAACTGGATTTTAGAAAGGGTTCTTAATAGGGTTCCTGCCAAATTTGTAAACAGCATAGCTGATAATTTCCAAGGTTCTGCTATTGGCCCCTAGATCATCCATATTAACTGTTATCACTTACTGTTTCTGACCCATTATCATGCTGCTTTGGGTGAAATTTATATTTGATGCCTCTTATAAAAAATGAAGAATAAATATATGTGACGCTTATTGATATTAACATATATGACTACAGCAAAAGAGTGAGATTTGAATTACTTTTACCTGATGGCAGGATGGTCAAAATTATTTTGAAAACTATAGTCAATATTAGAAGACAGTATTTCCATTGACTTCTGTTTATTTCACAATGAGGAATAAGAACTAGAAAAAACAGCATAATAATGACACACATATAAAAGAAACACAAATTTAGACAAGAATTTACTGACGTCAACTTTTAGATTTTCTATCTTACAGTACTTATTAATGTTAAACTAAAATTTAGCATAGCTATAGCTATAGTATAATTATTACTTTGTATTGGCTTTGTGTACCTAACAGTATATCATAAATATTAATATGTGGCTGTAAGGGGGGAATAAAAATATTTTTAATTGATTTATTAATTTCTATTTTATGTGTTTTGCCTCCATGTATGTAAGTGCACCACGTTAATGCAATGCCTGTGGAAGCCATAAGAAGGCATCAGGTCCCCTGGAACTGGAGTTACAGACGGTTGTTAGCTGCCATGTGGGTGCTGGGATCCAAACCTGGGTCCTCTGCAGGAGCAGCCGGTACTCTTACCTGCAGAGCCATCTCTTTAGTCCCCAGTCCTCTATTTTTTGTTTTTAATTTTTTAAATATTTTCACTCACATGCCAAATGTTGTTTTTATTAGAGCCCTGAGTATTTCATGAAGTTTTAAGTAGTCTGCTCCATGAACTTTTTTTTTTTTGATGTTTTTTGAGACAGGATTTCCCTGTAGCCCTAGCTGTCCTGGATCTCACTATGTAGACCAGGCTGGCCTTGAACTCACAAAGATCCACCTGCCTCTGCCTCCCAACTGCTGGGAATAAAGGCGTGTACCACCCCGCCCGGTTTACATGAACTTTTTAAAAAAATTCATGTTTTAAAATTTGAGGGTTTCATACATGAACATACTGTATTGGATCATTTCTATTCTTTCCCCCTCTAATGTCCCCTTTACACATGCTAGGCAAATATTCTACCACTGAGCCACATTTGGCTCTTGATATAAAAAATTATCTTATTATTAGCCAGTTTTATTTAACTATTTTTACATTTCTCTCTCTCTCTCTCTCTCTCTCTTTCTCTCTGAATAAGTTCATTCATATCATGGTGTACATGTTGTGGATATCACAGGATCATTTGTACTCTTTTCCCCACTCCAGTGTCTTCAATGTCCCCCAACCACCTCTTCTTGAAATCATGGCCTTTTCATTGCTCTTGGTAGCAGAACCATGAAGGGCCTGGACATAGGAAGGCAGCATGGGCCGAAGGAGCAGACAGACTCACTGAAAAAGCATGCAAATGCAGCTCCTGGCTGGGTCTGGGCTTATAGGGGCAGCATCTGGGGAGACATGGGTCTGACTTGACAAGAGGGCATGTGAATGTGGCTTCTGTCATGGGCCTGGTCCTAGGCCCGGAGGGGTAGTGTGAAGGTGCTGTGCCAGGTTAGGTTCCTGGGTCACATTCCTCTAGTTTTTTTTTAAATGAAGGCCAGGCATGGTGGTGCGTACCGATAATCCCAGGATTTGAGAGGTGGAGGCAGGAGGATTAGGAGTTCAAGGTCAGCCTTGGCTACATAGTAAGTTAGAGGCCACTTTGGACTACATGAGACTCTGCCCCCAAATAAGAACAGCAACAATGAATTTTCATATTGAAATTTACATTAGTGATGATCGTACCTTTAAAAATATTTATATATTTGAATTGATTTCTTAAATAGTATCGTTCTTAGATGAA
>NW_008328749.1:1346958-1377497 GCF_000622305.1 Nannospalax galili
AACATTGTCAAGTTGTCCAAGTTTATATAATACTAACAATTGTGTATACCAGTTTTATTATAACCTTGCCAGAATTTTTATCTAGTTATTTTCTAGTTCCTCTATAATTTAATAGGCACACTGCATTATTTCATTAGTATTTTCATTTATATTTTTTGGTCATCATCAATGCCAAATATTTTCCTCACATATTTACTTAATATTTTCTACTTTTTTGTAAATTGTTCATATTTTTCTTGTTAGCCATAGGAAAAAGGGATAGTCTTTTCAAATTGTATACATTATCTACATCATTGAGCACAAATTTTAATACATTTTATGTAACATAAGAATTCATCCTCTGCCATGTTTGATATTTTTTTTTTTGCTGTTGTTGTTTTGTTTTGTTTTGTTTTCTGGTACTGTTGAATGAACCCAGGACTTTGCACATGCTAGGCAAATGCTCTACCACTGAGGCGCATTTGGTTCCTGATATAAAAAATGATCTAAATCAGTTTTATTTAACTATTTTTAAATTATTATTTATTTATATTTATTTATTTGTTTGTTTATTTATGTGCGTGTGAATGTATGCTCATGTGCATCACGGTGTACATGGTGTGGATATCAGAGAATCATTTGTGGGAGTCAATTCTGTCCACCTTGTGGGCTCCATGTATTGAACTCAGGTTGACAGGTGCCATCTCACCAGTCCCTGATTCAAATATTTTGAGAGACATTTAAAATACCTTCTATGAGGGGATGGAGAAATGCCTCAGTGGTTAAGAGCACTGGCTGTTCTTGCAGAGGACCTGGGTTTGATTCTCAGCACACACATGGCAGCTAACAACCATCTGTAACTCCAGTTCCCAGGGGATCTGATGACCTCTTCTGACCTCCGAAGATACTTCATGACACGGGTGCACCTACCTACATGCAGGCATTACACTCATACACATAAAAAAAAAATCTTTCATGAAAGGCTTTGTATTTCACAGTAATTTCTTATATAGTAGTTGCTTTACCTGTATTTATTAGTCAGGTTGATCTCATTATCTGCCCTTCCCTCCCTTTCTTGGTATAGTGAGTTCAAAGTCACATACTAAGAAACTGTAACTGAACAAATGAGGGCATTTGTGGCAGAATTATGTGTAATAAGCACAATGCTTTTGATTATTTACCAAGTAAGATATCTACTTACCTGGTATGTCATTTTGTCTCTTCTACTGATAACCACAGCAAGGACACATAGAAAGACTTTTGGGAGAATGATAGTTGATTTACAAGCCAACATGGAATGACCTGCTCTTCACATGTTGACTATGCATGATCACAAAATCAACTTTACAGTAGAAACATTATTTGGGTTTTGCCTTGACCAGAAGTTTGTTATAAGCAAAATGAGAGGAAGTTAGCCAACATCTTCTGTGCTAGTCATGTAACGGTGGAGTTTGATAAAGAACATTTAGTAAACCCTTGCTATGTATAGACCATCGTGTCAAGTTCAATGAAGGGAAAGGGAGGAGCTCTCTCCCTGAAAATATTCCAGACTAACTGAAGAAATAATGTATGACATTGATACATGAACTGACAGGAGGTATTTTGGAGGGAAAAAAAAAGCTATGTAAAAGAAGCAAGGCGTGAATTGCTTATGAATTGTTGGTTGAAATACTAGGTGGGGTGAACATGGCAGGTCTCAGTGTAAATGAAAATCCTGTGAAACGCCTGAAACTCAGAAGTGAGGGAGAAGACTGGGTGGATCCCTGGGAGGAGATGCTCCAAGCAAAGGAAATGGTGGTGCACAGGAGATGGCTCTAGTAAGTTGGAACAGCAGAGACGGAGGCCAGTGTGAGTGGAGAGGACTGAATGAGAAAGATGGAGATGAAATCAAGCACATCTCAAAGGAGAATGGTTTTGGCTTTTACTGAGTGAAGAAGGAAGTCACTGGAGGATTTTGAGGAGAGGCGGGACCTGACAGAGTTCACTTAATATTTAGTAAGACTATTGTGACTGGGTTTGGTAAGCTGCAGGGTGTCAAAGGTGAAAGCACAGAAGCAGATTTAGGGAGATTGCAATAATTCAGGTGAGAGATAATCATGTTTGGGTGTGAATGGAAGCCATGGTAGTGAGATGACAAAAATCTGGATATATTTCTCAAGATATGTCTGGTGGAATTTGTTGACAAAGTATATGAAGGGAGGGAGGGAGGGAGAGGGGGAGGGGAGGAGAGAGAGAGAGAGAGAGAGAGAGAGAGAGAGAGAGAGAGGTGGAATTTGTTGACAAAGTATATGAAGGGAGGGAGGGAGGGAGAGGGGGAGGGGAGGAGAGAGAGAGAGAGAGAGAGAGAGAGAGAGACAATGATTTGGATGTCATTTTTCCTTAAACAGTTACCTGGAACATACTCAAGTCAGAAGATAAAAATGTCTTTCCAAACACTGAAGCAGAGAGTCCATTGCATTATACTTGATATATTCATAAGAGACTTTCTTTCCCTTTTATCCCTTTTACTGAATTATACTTTAAATCACTGTAATCATTTCATAATTTTCAGTTCATAAGATTAGGAAGAAGAGAAGTATTTCTAGATTTGGAAAAAAATTATAGTCACCAGAAATAATAGTAGATACTAAGGATAAAGAAAAAAATTCCCACCAAAATAAGAAAATAAAAATACAAAAAGTTGAAACCTGAGGGTACTGCATACAGATTCTAATGTATCTCAGTGCCTTAGATGCCCCTGTTAAATTATAATAGAGTGTTTGTAATGGACACTGTGCTGTTGAAAACAGGTTGGATTGTGTTTTGTATTTTTTTGGTCAAAGAACCAGAGAGGTCAAAGGGAAAATTATTGTTCTCAATAAATGACATATGTTGTGATTCCTTTTCCTCGTTGACTTCTGGAGTGAGCATAGACTGTTCTGGCAGATGGAAAAGAGCTTTGGTCTTGAACTCTAATCTCTCCTACCACAGACAGCAGGCTTAGCAAACTAGACCAAAGGGTAAACCTTTCTCTTCCCTTTCTTTTAATATTGGAAGCTAGCTCAAGCCCAGCAGTGAACTCCCTTCTGTATATATATATTTTTTTCTGGTGCCCTACTTAACATGGTCCAAAGACCTGTAGCTGCCACAAGACCTCAGTAGACTCCAGTGGATGAACTCGCACCAAAGAACATCTGGGTACAGATGCTTGACTGTATAGGAGGTCTGGTGGGGGGTCTGGGGGACATGGATGGGGAGGGGTCTAAATTTGATTAAAAACTCTTGTATATTGTATGACATGCACAAAAACTTAATAAAAATATTAAAAACAGCTCACAATAAACCCAAGACCAAATTCTTCAAATCTTTTTTTTTTGACGACTAATAACAGAATAATAGCCCACAAGTTTTCTAACTTAAGAACTTCTAGTTTCAAAGTTCTTGCACCCAAACAACTTCATTTGCTTATCTGTGTTCTCCTGCCAAAGACCATACTGCAAGGTCTGGTCCTAGGTGGGCTGGGGAGGAGTAGAGGCGTGCTGGCAGCTCTTTCTGCTGGCCCCTTCTCTTCTGCCTTCTAATGAGGCTGTCTGCACTGCTCTGCATTCTCCATGTGGACTTAACCTTTCTCCACATTTCATTTGCTGTGCTTTTTGGAGTTTCCTTCTATAAGCTGGGATGAGTAGAGGAAGCATGTCAACAATAAACTTTGTTTATCGGATATGTTCAATTGAGTGGAGCAGCTCATTCTCTGATTAGTTGAGAGAATGACTCATTAGTGATTATTTACTATATATAAATATATTTCATATAAAGAAATATTTCACGTTATTATTTCAGAATTAATTTTATCAAAGTTGAGCTGTTTTTGATATTGAACTATTTCTTGACAGGCATGGATTACAGTAATGACTGAAGAATCTGTATTATGACCCTCAGACACTCTGTCATAGGGTGAATGAAATGCTGGTTTAAACACTACCAAAACTTTTTTCCCCATTTTTGTTTGAATTTCTTGAACATCAAAGTCCAAGATGGGTTTGGTGGGTTTTTCTGAGTTTTCCACAGAGTAAGATAATGCTTGGCCGATGTCAAAGTTTATTGCTCTAAACCAACTGACTTCTCTCCAAAGGCAGTTAGGATTTCCTCCTTAGGCAAGAGGAAGCCCCTGATGCTTGCCTTCTGTCATATCAGCGTTTCTGACTGAAATACAGAATTGCAGAGAGGTACAAAACTGCAAACAAAATAACAGAGGAAGTACAGACGGAGAAGCACATTCATTTGCTCATTAAGGCAAGCAGGATGTATTTATCTCTGACTGGTTGTACTGTACTTTCAAGATATAATAAAATCCAGCATAGAATTGGGGGAAGGGAAGACTATCTAGTAGGTTCTACTTTCAGACTATAACTGCTCCTTTCCCTCTTATATTTACTCCCTACAAGAATCCCGGGAAGCATTACTATGATGCCTATTGAGAAGTGAGGATCAAGGAACTTTTGAAACCTGCTCAAGGCTATACAGATAAGCTGAAGAATCACATTTCCAATCCAGTTTGTGTGCAGTGCCTATGGGCCTATGGCTGTCCCACTGTGCAGCACGGCAGCAGTAGTGCTGTGCAGTGACATGGGGGAAGAGCACCTGCATCTCATCTGCCTCCCCCAAGGGCTTTCAGGAATGCTGAATGGGGGAGTTTCCATAGTTATATTGTAGATCTGTTCTGCATAAAGCATATTCTGACAAACCCTGCTAGTCTCTCAAAGTGCTCCTTTGAGAACAGGTCCTGTGTTCAAATACCAGCACTGCATTTTATGTCCCTAAGACCACTACTGGTTCTAAAAATCTCATAGTAAGAAAACATTGAAAACTTTCTCCCAGGCTTTATTTTCTTATAACCCTTAATAGGCTGTGGAACTGGTGATATGTAGAACATGCCAGGAAATGACATTAAAGGTGAATTTGCTGCAGCCTGGGATGGGAACTCCTTAAAGGCAGAGGAGTAATTTACTTTCAGTGTCTTCAGTACCTATCATATAATAGGGATTGGTACATAATAAATAATGGCAAGCAAATCAACATGTGACATCTCTACCCCAACTACTCCAGACACATCTACTTGGGATGAAAGGGCAGCACATAGGTGTGAGGGGGAAGGACATTATCATTCAGCATCACATCTAAGGATAGTCATGTATCTCTTTATCTTCTGATACATATATGATTAATAAAATTAACCAAGAATATTCATAATATGTAATCAAAATTGTAATAATTTATACTGATATATAGTAATCAAGTATGTTAATTGATTAATCTTTACATTCCATAAGAGGCTGGAATAGAAACAAGAGAGTAACTTTTTAAAATTTTTTAATCATTTTTATGTGTGTGCATGTATTGCCTGCATATAGGTAAGTGCACCTGTGTCGTGCAGTGCCCACAGAGGTCAGAAGAGGCTGTCAGATCCCCTGGGACTGGAGTTATGGACAGTTGTTAGCTGCCATGTGGGTGCTGGGATTCAAACTCGGGTCTTCTCCAGGAACAACCAGTGTTCTTAACTGCTGAGCCATCTCTCTAGCCCTGAAAGTAACCTTTTATTCAATGCCTGCTAAATGATAGATAATGGAAAGACACTTTTTTCTATGTCATTTCATTTTCATATCAGTCTGATAATGCCTATTTTATTAGTCTTTATAGATAATCACACAAGCTCAGAGAAATTAAGGAACATGCTAAAGACATGAATCCAATAAACATGTCAGAATTTGCTAGTTAGCTCCAAAATCCATGTACACTCATCCTTATTCATATTGTCCCTAGGCAGAATACTGGATTTGAATAGGTTTTACTAATATAGCACTGCATACTTTGAGACTTTTTGTACTTTGAATATGTCATAGTGTGTTTCATGTCTGTATGCTGCATTGCTATGTTATGTTTGAGGATAGTCTCCTTGCTCATTTCGTAGTATAGTGTATCAAGCTGTTGAGACAAAAAAAAAAAAAAAAAAACACCTTACTTTGAAGAGCTGTCAGAACTGGCAGCCTCTGATTAAAGGCCTATACCAAGTTGGAGAAAATCATACTTTTCCTATTATACATTTTTGTCTGATAGGCAATGTCTGAAGCTGTCTGTGGGGGTAATTATCCAGGGAAAATATAGGTCAGAAATACCAAGAAATGGGTTTTTTCAATCCAGTGACTCATTAGCAGAAAGCAACCTGTAAGAGTCAGCATACTTTAGACTTTAGGGTCTTCATGAGTCAGCTAGGAACCCAATTAGTTATAGAGAAACATTTTAATATTTATGAGATAAAATGTGCTAAGAAATTATAAAATGTAAATTGGCTAAGTAGTCTCTTTTCTATAGACGATTCCTACATATACATACATGATGATTTTGTAAATAATATAAAACAAAAATCACAATTGTTACAGATGATTGTTAGCTGCCATGTGGGTGCTGAGAACTGAACCCGGGTCCTATTCAAGGGCAGCCAGTGCTCTTAACCCCTGAGCCATCTCTCTAGTCATCCCTCCACCTTGCGTTTTGAGACAGACTCTCTCACAGAGATCTGGGTCTGGCTGATTTGGCTAGTGAGGCTCAGGTATTCACCCATCTCTACTTTTCCAGTACTAGGATCACAAGCATGTGCCATCATGCTGAGCTCTTTATGTGAATACTGGGATTAAACTCAGGTCTTCATGTTTGCAAGATAAGAACTTTACTGATTGAGCTATCTCCTCAGCTCTCAAATAACTAAATCCTCATAATGTGCTGGGCATATTTTACTCACTTGTCATGTACTATCTCATTTTTAACTTCTAAATTCTATCAAATGGTCTATCTTTCTGAATGCAACTATGACCAAAGCTAGGGACCAAGTGCTCCTTTAAAAAAAAAGTTTTATTATTTTTATTGTTTATGTGTATGTGTGTATTGTCTGCATGTAGGTAAGTACACCTGTGTTGTGTAATGCCCATGGAGGTCAGAAAAGGCTGTCAGATCCCCTGGGACTGGAGTTACAGACAGTTGTTAGCTGCCATGTGGGTGTTGGGATTCAAACCTGGGTCTTCTGCAAAAATAACCAGTGTTCTTAACCGCTGAGCCACCTCTCCAGCCCCCCAAGTGCTCCTTTAAAAGGACAAATGTTCTCCATATTTATCTTGTGCCTGCCTTGTTTCACTCATGTATGTTACCATCCTTATCTGGGTAGATATTTTGGCTTTTCATAGTTGCGCTGAATCTTTAGTGTAATTTTTGTTCAGGATAACTGTGGTTAAATATTTTCCCACTCACACAGCAATGCTTGGCTTATACTACTGAACACTGTAAGAACAAAATATGCTTCTATTTGTTTATTTTTATTGAGCTTTTAAAAATTTCATACATTTCCCACTCAAATCCAGACCTCCTCCCCCATCCATGCCTTCTCCTATCTTCCCACTGAACCCTATGCACTCTGCCATACATGCTGAGTCCTATTCATTCAGGTGTTTGTGCACAAATGTCCTTCGGTGTAAATGTGTCCCCTGGCTTCTAGTTGGCCCATCCAGTGGTCGTATGTAAGTCATACTCTCCCTCACCCAGCAGTAATCAGTCTTCAATAGTTCTCAAGCTAGTGCTGGCCCACCACCTATTTCTCACCTTCCCTTTGGGCCCTTGTTTAATTGAGCTGATATGGGTCCTGTGCTCAACTCCACTGTGGCCACAGGCTCACATGAGTGGCCTGGAAGCCTCCACCTCCCTGTGTTCATGAACCAGCCCTGGCTCTTTCAATCTTTCTGCCTCCTCTTCCACAGTGGTCCCTGAGCCATGGGTGGGTGAGACTCCCTAGGGGTCCCATCCCACACTCTACAGTTTCTTATTCTCCAAAACTTGGCCAGTTGTGGCCTTCTGTGTGCATCACACTCTGCTGTACAAGGAAGCCTCACTGGCGAGAGTTGAGGGGTGCATTAGCCCTCTCTCTATCCGTTATTCTGCTATGTTCCATGAGATTTAGTTGTAGAGATTCGACTGCAGATGTGTCACCTAGTAAAATATGCTTCTTAATGAGAGCAGAGCAGGAACAGACGCACTATAAGCCTCATGGAGATAGGATTTCAGCTAATATCTTACAGTTGCTCTGGTGTCAGTGTCAAGACTTTGCAGGTACTGGGTGGGACATTACTTATGTTGCCAGCCACGCTTAGGAACACACAGCTATTCTGTTTTAAATAAAACAACTATTACCAACTTCTTCTCCTGAATTGCAATGTGAATTTCCTGAGAAAGAATAGACTAATTCAACTAGTTACAATTTATAAAGGAAGCCAGTATTGAGCAGAGCATCTCAGACTGTCAACCAGAAAAAGTCTATTTTAGTCTGGTTGGTTGTGGCCAAGGAGGCTGAGTGAAATGGTATGGGACACGATTAAGAAGTCTACCAGGTAACAGAGCCTGGAAAGCATCTAAAAGCTCCTAGAAAAGGTTTATGACTATTGGTCACTGTTCTTGATTCATCTAGAATAAGCTTGTTGACACAACTTTATCTTAAAAAGAGTTTAAATCAGACTATTTATTAATTTGTAATGATGAGATTCCTCTTCCTAGTCAGACTACTCATAGTCACTCTAGTCTATTTCTGTAGAAAGACTGACATCAAATGTCAAATCATAATCACATAATTCTGTGTGAACATAGATTTGATTAGATTACAAAGATTAACATGTAATTCATGTTAAGACATATATAGTTTATAAGAGGGATAGACTTGTTACCAGGTCTAGAATACATAAGGCTCTTTAACTTCAAACTCCTGCATAGTTTTTACTTTAGAAATAGCCTTGCAAATTGGTTTGGCTCACTGAGAGAAGCTCCTTCAGGAACTGATATTTGGCTGGACACAACCAATATTGGTTTCTGTAATGTGCCTTTTTGGTCAAGGCTTTCCAGAGAAACAGAACCACTGTTATGTACAGATATATCTAAGATTAATTGCCAGAGGTGGTGGTAGATGCCTTTAATACCAGCACCAGGGAGGCAAAAGCAGGCAGATCTCTGTGAGATTGAGGCCGGACATAGCCATCTACATAACCAGTTCCAGGCCAGCTGGGGCTACAGGGAGACTATGTGCCAAAAATTTTTTTGTAAAGAATTGGCTCACATCATGATGGAGTCTGACCAGTTTCAAGATCTGAGGTTGGCCGTCTGGAGACCTGGAGACTCAGTACTGTAGCTAGTGCTAGTTCTTATGCGGGCAGGCTTGAAACCCAGGCTGCTGTTTCAGTTGAAGTCTGAGGTAGGGAAAACTTGAGGTCACAGCTCATGAGGAGGCAAGAGGAGCTTCAGATGGTCAGCTGTTTTGTTCTATTTAGGCCTTCTGCTGATTGGATAAGTCCCATTCAAAACAGAGGGAGCACTATGCTTTACTTAGTCAGCTGACTCAACTGCTAATCTTATTCTATCTAGCAAAACTCCCCAACACACCTAGAATAATACCTTACCAAATGTTTGAGCAACCTGGTACACAGTCAAGTTGATAGACAAAATTAACCATTACAGATGGTATTTAACTTTTTATTTTAGCGAAAGAAGTATAAATTTTCTTTAAAAATAGAAATCCATATCTTATTTTTGAATTGTAAAGAATATTCATTCCTTGTTGGCACTTTACTCAGCATCTCCGTCTGGCCAAGTCTCTAGTTGTTTCCTCAGCATTGTGATTGTGGGACCTGAGATACGATGGTCCACATGCACATTATTGTTCTTTAAGACTGGAATACAACCATAACTACAGCCAGAATCCAGGGTTGACTTGGAATAGCCAAATCAACATGGAATGCTAGGGATGTCTGCAGTACAATCTGAAAGTAGAGATGTGTGGACATTTCCTCATCCATATCCTGTGCTGGGGTTGGTGATTCTCCATGTGTGGTTTGTGAACACATGAGGGTCCTAGGCATTGATCGTCTTTGGGGCTCTTGATAATCTTTAAGAGTATTAAAGGAGTCTTGTGACCAACACATTTGACAGCTTATATAATTGACTTTTAATAAAAATCATTGATAAAACTTAAAAATATCTGCTAATGTTATGATCTTAGTTTTGTGAAGTCATAAATGTATAGATATATGAAAGGAGATTGAAAAGAATATGTTCAAACTGTGATAATTTTTCTTAGGATTATTAACGATTTATAATTTGAATATATTTGTCATTTTTTTCAAATTTTATTTTGTTACTTATTTTTAAAGTTAGCATACAAATATATTTCATTCTTTGTGCCTTCTTTTCTATTTTATTTCATATATTAATTATAAATAATAATGAATTTCATTATGATATTTTCACACATTGTATACATTCATATATACAATGGCATATTTGTCTTTAAAAAATTCTACAGTGAGCCAGGTGTAGTGGTGCATGCTTTAATATCAACACTCAGGAGACAGAGGTAGGTGGATAGCTGTGAGATCAAGGCCAGCCTGGAATGGTTTGCATAGCAAATTCTAGGCCAACTGGGTCTGCATAGTATGACCTTGTCTCAAAACAAAAAAAGCCCACAAACCCTAATGAATATGAATTATTTTATTAAAACAAATGTTAGATATAATTTAAAATATAGTATGTACTGATTTCTGAGCTCGATCTCTGGGACCCACATGGTGGAAAGAAAGAACCAACTTCCCCAAGTTGTCCTATGACATCCACTCCCATGCTGTGGCACGGGTATACCACCCATCCACCTCCACCCATGTGCACACAAAACAGATAAGCAAAATGTAATTAAAAAATCCTGCTAACCCCAGAGTAGAATTAATATTTTTTTCTACCTCTATTTTCTTTTAGACCTCTTTGAAAGAATTCCACTGTGAAGGAAATTTCTGCAGAAAAGAGGATTGAACATTAGACATGATGTCAGAACAAAATGACAATGTGAATCTGGCAGTAAAATTCTGGGAACCTCTATCCTAAGAGTTTCAATATTGAGTGAACTTAATTGCATTCATTGCATTTATTCCATTAAACTAATTCATAGCGATCATAGTTACACAAGACTCTTATTCCTGAATTTAGTTCTCTAGTCATTCGATGATTTCTGTTGGCAGCAGTGTAGATGCTGCCACTACAAAAGCTGAATAATCAGGGCCCCTTCCTGAAGGAGCTACTAGCTTATGAGAGAATCACACATATTAAAAAATCTAAAGTTTGGTCTATCAAGTATTGTAGTGGAAAATTTATCAAGAACTGTACTATCACATGAAGTTTAGAAGTTAGTTTACTCAGACAGAATGTATTGAGCTCTAACTTTAGGTAGTGTCTAGTGGCATAAGGCTGTAGAAAATAATTTTGCTTTTAGAAACGTTCAGCACATTTGGCTAAGTAATTATGCACACACATACACTCACCCCAAATCAGCAATGGTCCTTCAAAGCAGTATGAAATTAAGTGTTGACTACTTAGAGCAAGTAGAGAAATATTTCCTAGAGATTTTTTGAAGGTCTTTCAGAGAAGAGACCTTCAGAGACAGGAATAAGTGTAAAACCTAATTACAAAGCATCATGAGTGAACCGTGAGGCAAAGATTAGACTACAGGTCAGAGAGGAGGGAGAAAGTGTCTGAGGGTGAGATGGGGTGGGAAAAAAGTGAGTAAATTTTGTTTTTCTTAGGCCCTAACTCACTATTTTCACAATGTATGTTTTCTTTTTGAAATTAAATTCTGTCATAATCTGCTTGTATATATAGTCTAAAAACTAAGGTTGGGCATGGTGGCACACGCCTTTAATCCCAGCACTTGGGAGGCAGAGGCAGGTGGATCTCTGTGAATTTGAAGCCAGCCTGGTCTACATGGTGAGTTCCAGGATAGCTGGGGCTACAGGGAAACCCTGTTTCAAAAAAGACAAAAAAATTTCAATTATATTACATAAAAATATAATATCCTCAGTATAATTTAGAAGACAATGAAAGGTGTAACAGAATGTATATTTAATACATAATGATTAGCAAGTAGCCAAAATGAAGTAGTCAGCTGTTTGTACTAACTTGTAATATATTATATAATTAAGATGAAAAATGGATTTCCTCAGTTGCACTGGCCACATTTAATGCTTGACAGTCACCTCTGGCTATGGTTATCACACTGGGCATCAGATAGACTATGCTCAAAGACCAGTGGCACTGTAAAAACTAGGAAAACAACAACAAACAAACCCCTACCAAACAAACTGTTGTTGAGTAAATAATGGCAGGCTAGACCTGTCTCTGAATGATGAAAGAGTAAAATGACCTTACTTGTAGAATAACATGTCTAGACAAATTATAGATTGTTGACGCGAGAAAATGAAGCAAGGAATTCTTGCAAAGAACTGGACTTGGGTATGTGTCTAAATAATCCCCTGTGTTCTGTGGGATGGGGATGAGAAAGAATATTCCAGGAAACATTTTTTTTTTACCTTGAAACCACGTGTTGAGGTATACATTATGTCTTTGGTATCTGAAAGGACTACAGAAGCTATAAGTTTTTGACAGTCACCAAGAAGTTGGAGATCCATGGAAAAAACTAACAGTAGTAAAACAAAATTTTGTGGTAGACCTGGGAATTGTAAGATTGAAAAGACAGAAGTGATATTAAACAACATTAGACAATCACAAATAATTACAAATATTAATTTTTACAACTAATTTCTTATCTAAAATTAAAGCAACAGAATTGTAATAAAATATGAGAGCACCATATTTTATGTACATCAACACTAACAGAGCCTCAAGTTTTCACTGGAAAATATCTGTCTTGAGGACAGACGTGGTGATAGAAATATGCATTGCTGTTGGCTCAGGCACCCTAAATGATGCTGCCCTAACAGTGTTCACAATAGGAACATTGAAAAGTCTACATAAAGGCAAAGTACAATCTTCCCATTTATGAAAGAGAGGTAGAAGCTTAAATATTTAATGTATATTAGCATTGTGAGAACTTACCTCTTGTTATAGATAAAATTGGATTCTAGGCTCAGATTGAGAAATTATTATTTTATTTACCTATATAAAATTTGATAGAGCATTTGAAGTCATGCAAAATATGAATCAAATCTTCCTTGCTTGGCACTTACCTATGTATCACAGGATACTTAGCAGCACCACCATCAATATCATGCGACAGACATGTCCATAAAAGTTGTCTAAATGCCCCTTAGAGGAGTCCCATCTCTATGACAAGATCTTATTACTACAACTACACAGCAATGAAAAAGGCATGGGCTAAGTTAGGTTGTACTGTGAAGCCAATACTTGCAGCAGATTTGAAAGACAATGTTATACCTTCTACTGGGTATGGCCTACAGGTATAGACTAATACAGATATAGATTTGCTCAAAAAGTGTCAAGGGGATGTTGGAAAGTTCTAGTCTAGGTTCTTATAAAACCTACAGATTTGTACTTTCTTATGTTCCTGTAATTTTATATTATGGAAGCTACCAAAAGAATTAACTTCTTGTATTTAAAACACTGAGTTTTAAAGTTAATACTGATTCATGAGTAGGTGCTTAAGCAGAGTTCAAATCCTGCCGTCTTTCACTGGTATTTGTGGTTGGAACACGATGAGCAGGGAACGATCTTTTTAGGGATGTCATTCCTGCAATACATGTTTGCCCTCTGCATCAAATAGGTCAGATGATGAAGGAGGGTAAGAGTAGAGAATCTGCCAGAATTTCTGTTTGGGGAAATTTTGTAGTCTTCTAATGATGTGAAGCTTTCTCATGTCTAAGGTAAAAACTCAAGAACATATCTGATGTTTCTTGGGACAACTGATCACATTTTGCCATGACTTTACAAGTTTTGATTCAGTTTTCTTCTGCAGTGTCAGATGTCTTACTATATGTAGACTGTAGTAGTTTATGGAAGGCTGAAGTTTAAATAGTACAGTGTTTTCCAGAGAGTATTGTATAAAACTCTTCCCGGTTGTTCATGGTGATATAAAATATTTTCAGAGCCCAGTATGATCACATACCAAGTGCCCTTTCTTAGCAGAGAATTGTTGCTTTTTTTTTTTTTTTTTTTCATTGAGGTACAGGTTCAAGAAATCTATTTTTCCTGGAAAAAATAGAGGGGATTTCAAGGGCAAGGGTTGCATATCACTTCTTTTGCTTCATCGGCCTCTATCACGTTATCTATTATATACATACTGTAAACATCTTTTGATTGAATGAGGGACAAATTAATGTGTATGTAGGATGGCTACTGCGCTGATTTTTCCTGGCTTTTCACTGTTCAGGCTTTGCTTGTGGATGTTTCTGGCCAGCAGAGGGAGGCCAAGATCTACCTTAGAATCACAGAATAATAGCAGCAACAAAAGACTGATGAAGGGAAGCAGCTAGAGAAGTACAACTGCCTGATAGTTTACTCAGTTTCAAGTGGTCTGTCCTAAACACGTGAACACCAGTAAATAAGCTCAGTGCATCAAATATAAATAATAGAACATATATGTGTGTATGTATGAATGTATGTATGTATGTATGTATGTAGTATGTATGTATAACAACAATAATCAAAAGAGAGGACAAGAAATTGAGAGGGAATTGAAGAACATGGGAGGAGTTAGAAGCAGGACAGCGTGGTGTGGAAATAACACAAATATGGTGCTCATGTATGAAACTCTTTTTTTTTAAACTTTTACAAAAACTTTATTGAGAATTTCATACATGCATATAAGGTGTTTTGATCAAATCCATGCCCACTCCCTCCCCTCCAATATTCCCCCCTTCTGAAGAGGTAATCCTAAAATCTTTTAAGGGTTAGATACAAGCTCCCAAATACTATTGACATTTTTGGCCTCTGGAACAGAGTATGTTGTTAACAGGACCAAGGACATTTTGACTTTTAGCCAAGAAACTGGCTACATTTCTTTGGGGTCTTTTTACCCTAACTGTCTACTGTCTAGCTACCTCCTATTCTTATCACACTGTCCTCTGAAGGGGTTACCCAAATTGCCAATAGGGAATAGGGATGCTGACTGATCTGGCTTCTTCAAAACTGAACAGGGATGCCGAGTGAGGCAATTGGAGTACCCTTCAGTGGGTCTATTTAAAAGACTCCCAAACTGCAACTATTGTCTCTAAGGGGAAAAGAAAGTCCTTGAATTATGAATAGGAGATGTGATGGTGAAGTAAAGGCAAGAGTAATTAGCATTACAAGTTCTAGACAGGGAACTAGAAAAAAGTCAGAACAGGGCAATTTTCAAATGTTCATATGAAAATCCATTGGAGTTTCTTGACAAAGGCTCCCAAAAGCATCCCTCTATTGGGTTCCTGCTCATTTTTCTTTTGTCTTCCAAGGCTGGACTAGTTGGCTGGGAAGAGTAGCTGGATACTGAGGTGAGAGTCCAGTGATCCTGCTTGGCACTCCTTTAATGAATGAGCGCAACCATCAACAAGCCCAATTGTGACTATGTTTAGTGATCGGGGTCAGCTGAAGCCATGACGATGGTAGTTATTTCATACAGAAGGGACTGCTGTATAACATCATCTTATTAAAAGGACCTGGAATTTAAAAGGATTTGGTGCTAGGAGCCACATATGAGGGAGAACATACGTCGTTTGTTTTTCTGAGTCTGTTACTTCACTTAGTATAACAATTTCTAGAACCATCCATTTACCTGCAAATTTCATTATTTCATCTTTCTTTACTGCTGAATAGAACTCCATTGTGTAAATATACCATCCATTTACCTGCAATTTTATCATTTAATTTTTCTTTACTGCCAAGTAGAACGCCATTGTGTAAAGTGGATGCACAAGTATCTCTGCAGTAGGATGAGTCTTTTGGGTATATGCCAAGGAGTGGTATAACTGGGTCATATGGGTTTTTTAAGAGTTCTCCACACTGTTTTCTATAGAGGCTACATGAGTTTGCAATCCTACCAGCAGTGAATGAGTGCTCCCTTTCTCCACATCCTCATCAGCATTTGGTATCATTTGTTCTCTTGAGCTAAGCCAGTCTGATTGGGGTAAGGCAATACCTTAGGGTGGTTTTAATTTGCATTTCCCTAATTATTAACAATGTTGAGCACTTTTTGAGATTTTTTTAGCCATCTTTATTTCTTCCTTTGAGAACTTTCTGTTTAGAGCTTTAGCCCATCTTTTAATTAGGTCATTTGGTTCCTTGCTTCTTTAAGTTCTTTATATGATCTGGGTGTTAAACCTCTGTCAGATGTATCCTGGTGAAAATTTTTTCCCATTTTGTGGGTTTTCTCTTCACTTTTTTGATGGTTTCTTTTGCTAACTCTCTTTTTAAATCTTTAGCCCATCTTTTAATTGGCTCATTTGGTTTCTTGATTGTTTTTTGAGTTCTTTCTTTATATATTCTGGATGTTAAACTTCTGTCTAATGTGTCACTGGTGAAGATTTTTTTGCCCATTCTGTGGGTTTTCTCTTCACTTTTTTGATTGTTTCTTTTGCTGTACAGAAGCTTTTTAGTTTAATGAGGTCCCACTTTTTTATATAAGGATCTAGTTTCCTTCTTCTACAGGTTAAGATCCAGTTTTGCCAGCACCATTTGTTGAAGATGCTGTCTTTCCTCCATTGTGTGTTTTTGGCACCTTTGTCAAATATCAGATGGCTGAAATTGTGTGTATTCAGTTTTGGATCTTCAATGATGTTCCATTATCTATGCTGGGGTCTTTTGTGTCTCCATATGAATTTAAGGATGGATTTTTCTAATTCTGTGAAGTATGTCATGGGGATTTTGAGTGGGATTGCATTGAATCTATATATTGCTTTTGGTAGATGGGAGGTCCTTCCATCTATCTCAATACATGAACATGGGAGGTCCTTCCATCTATCTCAATCCGTGAACATGGGAGGTCCTTCCTCTATCTCTTTCTTTGGAGATTTAAAATTTTCATTGTAGAGATCTTTGGTGTCTTTGGTGAAATTTATTCCAAGATGTTTCATTTATTTATTTTTTGTAGCAATTGGGAATACGAGCATTCCCCTATATTCTTTCTCCAGTTGCTTGTTATTGGTATATAGAAGGGCTACTAATTTTTGTAGATTGATTTTATAACCTGCCATTATACTGAAAGTGTTGATCAGTTCTAGGAGTTTTCTGGTGGAACTTTTGGGATCTCTTAGGTATAGTATCATATCATCTGCAAAAAGGGATAGTTTGACTTCTTCTTTTCCAATTAGTATTCCTTTAATTTCTTTCTCCTGTCTTGTTGCTCTAGCAAGAATTTCTCCATTTAGAATGATATTGGCTGTGGGTTTGTTGTATACAGATTTAATTATGTTGAGGTATGTTCCCTCCAGCCCAATTTCCTCTAGGACTTTGAACATAAAAGCAGGCTGAATTTTGTCAAAAGCCTTTTCTGCATCTATTGAGATGATGATGTGTTTTTTGTCTTTGAGTCCATTTATATGATTAATGATATTTATTGACTTGAGTATACTGAACCATCCCTGCATCTCTGGGATACTTGATCATGGTGAATGATCTTTTTGATGTGTGTCTATATGCGGTCTGCAAGTATTTTGCTGAGAATTTTTGCATCTATTTTCATTAAGGATATGGGTCTATAGTTTTCTTTTTCAATTGTGTCTTTACCTGGCTTGGGTATTAGAGTGATGCTGGCTTCATAGAAGGAATTTGGGAGTTCTCTGTTTCTATCATTTTGAATAATTTAAGTAGTATTGGTTGGAGGTCTTCTTTAAATGTCTGGTAGAATTCTGCTGTAAATACATCTGGGCCTGAGCTTTAAAAAATTATTTTTTTTTATTTTTATTTTATATGCATGTGTTGTGTATTGCTGGGGTGTATGTAAGTGCACCTGTGTTGTGCAATGAACACTGAGGCCAGAAGAGGCAGTGGATCCTCTGGAACTGGAGTTAGGACAGTTGTTAGGTGCCATGTAGGTTCTGGGTATTGAACCCAGGTCCTCTTCAAGAACAGCCAGTGTTCTTAACCACTGAGCCATCTCTCCAGCCCTCCACTGAGGCATTGGATCCTCTGGAACTGGAGTTAGGACAGTTGTTAGGTGCCATGTAGGTTCTGGGTATTGAATCCAGGTCCTCTGCAAGAACAGCCAGTGTTCTTAACCACTGAGCCATCTCTCCAGCCCTCGTGTATGAAATTCTTAAAAATAAAAAAAGGAAACAGATAAATTTGAAATTGGCAACAGGGCTTAATTTAGGTAAAGATTTCTTTCTTTTTTAACCATCAGACCAAACAATTTATTAGACTTAAAGATACTCAGAAGATCACAGCCCATTTGTGTCATTTCTAGCCCCTAACCTTCACAGAGTCCACAATGAGGCCAGAATATTCTTAGGAGCCTTTTGTCTTCCAAATGAGTCCTTCAATTGTGTCCCACTCCTCCTTGTTGACCTTCTTTAGAGAGATGAATTTGCCTGCCAGAAATACTTCCTCTCCACCATCAATCTGATGACTGCTCGGTTAATCCATGAAGCATAATCACACCACTTGGAGGCAGGATTCTGGGCTCTGGGGCAGTCCCCTGTGTTCTCAGGCCCTCCGTCAGAGGGAAGCCAGAACTCAGCACTCTCTGGCGGTCTGCGGAGATCAGAGCTGCTACATCAATGGAAGTCGGAACCCACCCTCTCAGACTGTCTGCTAGGATCTCAGCCTTAGCCTACCAAAGCCTAAAAGGTTTCTTTTATAGTGCTAATATTGATATTATTATTGTTATTTGCTTAATAGCAAGTAAATAACAAAATAGTGGAAAATATGTTTTCATTTGTTTTTGAAATATAGAGCTTTAGAAAAGTTTAAAGGAGAAAATATTGTCCAGAACCAACTTTGACTAAAACTTGGATTTATCTACTTTTATTTTTATACAAATAATGTATCAAATGTAAACTACTCAGATTGGGAGTGAAAAATTATTTATTGAATTATGTTATGTGTTTAGTAGAGCAATGCCTAATACTGCCACTAAATGATCAATCTGTTGAACTAATGAAGCAATAATTTAAATTATGTTATGCATAGTATCATGTATGATTATTTAAAATTAGCATAATATTTTTGTAATATTTAAAATATCAATTTGCATAATTCTACAGTCAGCTTTATTCAATCAAATATTTTATTGTGTTTTTTTTTTTGCCAAAAATACTTATTAATGGGCTCCACTCCTAAAGATTTTATTTTATTGATCTGGACATGGATTTTCTTTTTATTAATCAAATTTATTCTTTGACAATTTCACACGTTTTCTTCCCACTCCTGTCAATTCGCCCTCCTCCCTACAGGTTGTTTTCCATGTACATGCCTTTTTTTGTTTTATGATCCTGAGTTTTACAAGGACAGTCCAATGGTGCATGGCGGGTTTTGCCAGAGAGCACACATCTGAAGATACTGACTCTCTATCCCTTCAGTAGCCTATACTTCAATAGAGAAGGGTAGGGCCCCATGAGCTCCACCCCAGTTCGTGGGGCTGTTAACAAGCCCAGTCTTGCAGAGGCCCAGTGTAGAAAACTGTAGCTGCTCTGTGCTCATGATTGAAATCGCTGTGCCATGCCCAGAAGACAACATTTTGTCACCTTTCTCCCTATCCTCTGGCTCTTACATTTGTTCTCCTCTTTCTTTTGTGATAGTCCCCGTGTGTCAGAGGGGGTGGTATAAATGTTCTGTTGAGGGATGAGCACTCAACTGTCCCTTTTTCACAGAAACTTGAGCAGCCAAGTGTCTGCATTCACTGCTGTTCACTGAAAAGAGAATCTTCTCTAAGGCTGAGGGTAGCATTTGTCTATGGATATAAGCATAGATGTTTAGAAGGCAGTTTGACACCATGAACATAGATATTTTGTTAATTTTTTAGGATCTTTTTAATATGTAGCTGGGGCTGGGAAGCACTGCTCTGAGTTGCATAACCACACTATTTTCCAAAAAGTTTGTACTGGCTCACAACAGAATTCATTGAACATGACTGTTTTCATTAACACTCGTCACTATGGTTGCATTTGGTATAAGAGTTCAGATAGTCTCAGCTCAGCAGCATTGTCCTCATTGAAGATTAGGAGAACCATAGGATCTCTGGTCATGTTCTCTGCCTCACTAAATAAGGACCTAAGTTTTAACAAGACCCTCTGGTGATGTGAACATATATTAAAGCACAGAAACACTTATATATCTGGTTTTTAGAAGCACTTGTAAAACTCAGTCCTTCCACATGTATAGTGTTCATTTCTAGTTGTTCTTTAAAATTTTCCATTCCCATCTTTTGTCCATTTTAAAATAAAGGCATTTTTAAAAAACTGTTCAAAGATATGGAAAAAAAGATGGGGATAGAATTAAACATGAATGAGCTATGATATGGAGATATTTACAAAGGAATTTAAATCTTCCTGGGAAAAAAACTTACTAACCCTGGATAGAAGAGATACCCAGAGCAAAGAGACTATTTGGCTGATCATTATTTAGGGTGAGAGAATATGTGAGTTGTGGAAGAGCCACCAGCCTCATTAGGCAAAGCCATAAATCCCTTAAACTGTCTAACCCTAAATTGGCAGCCTGGCCTTGCTTAAGCCTGGCCTTGCTTAAGTCTTATCAACTGGTCACTCCCTGGACTGAGAGAAACTGTTTATGGAGCCCACTTGTCTCCTTCAGTGCTATAGGTAACTTACCCACCTACCTGAGCAAATAATCATGAGAAGAGAGACCCTCAAGGACACCAGACACAGAGTTAACTCTTGCAGCTGTGTGCAGCAGAGTTCCTATATAAGATCAGACTGCTCTGCTCCCTCTTCAGTGCATAGATAATCATTCCTCTAGGAAAAGCTATCAACACTTTGCTGGACTTCCTGAATCCAGGGAGCACATTTCTGGCTTGTTGCAGGTCTGGCTCTGACTCTTAATGTCTAAACTTAATGTTTAAACTCCTTCCTTTTTCTGCCCTCCTAAATCTAACATAGGGCACTTGATTTTATAGCTTTCCTCTTTGCCTTAATGAAACACTCAGTTATCCATTCACTCACTCACTGAATGCATTTTCTAGTTGTTTCTGTTTACCATACCGTACTAATGCTATGAATACTTCTTACCAGAAGAAGTCCATTTGCTCATCTTAGGTGCTTGACACTATTCTTGGGGAGATGTGAACAAACATCCATTCACTCAAGTTAGGGAGCCAACAACAGACCAAAGTAAGGATACCACCAAAATCTACCTTGGTGAACCAATGAGTTTAATTCGACTTACTTACGGGAGTATGGGTTAAGGTTACTTAGAGGAGCAGAAATGACTCAGAGGTACCAGCATCCTCAAAAGCCCACCCCAGCATGGGTGACAATGTATGAAAGCAGGAAACCTGGCACTCACTGTACAACCTGCAGACAGCTCAATGGGCTGCACAGAGTCCTTTCCAGGTAGCTCAGTTGGTCTGAGCCTCTTCCAGGGAGCTCAGCTGGCTTCAGTTTCTTCCAGGCAGCTTAGCTTGTCTCTGCTTCTTTCAAGCTGCTTGGCTGGTCTGAGTGTCTCTCAGCTGTTATTAGGGCTTATATATGCTTGGGGAAGGAGGAGGGGGCAAGTGGACCTAGTCAATTTCAGGGATTTCCTGAAGCTATTGAGTTGTTCATTCCCTGAGCTTAACAAGCTTCCCTGTAGGATGGACTGTTTACCTCCCCTTAAAACATCCTCTTATTTACCTTCCTTTAGGACATCTGTTGCTTACCTCCCTTCAAACATCTTACTGTTTACTTCCTTCAGAACATCCTGTTGTTTACCCAGCTCCCCTCCAAGATAGAAGGTTTTATCTGGGATGAAATTCCAATAGGGCCGCCCATTTGGGATTATATAACCTCTCAGGGAGCTAGTCCCTGGAGAAAACAGATTCTCCCTTCCTGACCATTTATTGATTGCTTGTAGCTCTTCATCTTGAGGTGGGACCCTATGACATTTCTCCCACCCACTTTGACATGTCAAATGATTTTGCCATTTTGCATTAACTACCAGCAGATGGGTTATTGCATTATTAAAGTACATTTAGATGGCTCAGTGTGTAAAGGGGCCAACTGCCATGCCCAACAACCAGTTTAATCCCCAGAACCCAAAGGATGGAAGGAGAAAATTATGTGCACAAGCATGCATGTGCACATATAGAGAAATAAATATAAAAATGTAAAAAAAGTATGTTAATGTTTGCTAAGTATTTTCTAAGTAACTAAAAGTAACATTCTTTATATTATTGCCAGAGAATTGAAGCAGGCATGG
Organism: Nannospalax galili; assembly: GCF_000622305.1. Taxonomy (NCBI): domain Eukaryota; kingdom Metazoa; phylum Chordata; class Mammalia; order Rodentia; family Spalacidae; genus Nannospalax; species Nannospalax galili. The sequence continues at coordinate 1,369,126 of NW_008328749.1, forward strand.
AGAACATTCACATTTGGTTATATGTGATAGAGGAAGTTGGAAGGAAAGGTTCCTGAGGGTTATGACCATTGCGATCACGAAATATGGTAGAATAATTAACAAAGATAGAGGGCTGGAGAGATTGTTCATTTTCTGTTTTTGCCAAGGACTTGAGCTGGTTCCCTGTACCCACATGGCAGATTACAACTGTGTAACTCCAGTTCCAGGTCCAATGTCTTTTTCTGGCCTCCATGGGCACTAAGCACATACATATACATAGTATGCATACATACATGTAGGCAAAACACTCATACACATAAAAAATTTTAAAGTGTAGAAAAAGGAATATGAAGGAAAATGATTTCATTTCTGAACATGTCATGAGTGTACTATGTACATTGTGGTATGCCCATCATTCTTCGACTTATTTAAGAACACATAGAATAGTGGTGGTGCACACCTTAAATCTCAGCACTTGGGAGGCAGAGGCAGGCAGATCTCTCTGAATTAGAGTCCAGCCTGGTCTACATAGCAAGTTCCAGGCCAGCTGGGGTTACAGGGAGACCCTGTCTCAAACACACACACACACATACACACACACACACACAAACACACACACATGCACGTGCTAATGCACACACAACCAAAAACCAAAAATCAAACACATAGAATAATTTTTTAAAACAGAAACTGTTAAATGTGCTTATTGTTGTAATAATTTAAAAGAGATTTGATCAGAAATGAGATGTAAGCTTGTAGCTTTCAGCAAACTCATGCAGTAGCTGCTTGCTGAGCATGGTAAAGCTTCTCTGAGCATGTTTCTGCAGATTGCATGGGCATAATCAGCTTTGACTGGTCTGGTGAGACATTCCTTTTGAAAAGTAGATGAGACACAATTCTAGTTTGTAGGGCAGACAGGGTGTGGGCATAGGAAAATGACTGGTAATTAACCAGGTGAAGCTTGCTGACACAAAGTCTGATTTGAGTCGTGACAAAGAAATGTGTTGGTACTTATTATAGTATATGGTTTTTCCTTATTGGTAACCCCACAACTACATTCTTTGGAATGGTAGCCAGTGAGGAGCTAATACATGATTAAGTAATTTTACAACAGCTGATCAAGCATACACACAGTGCTCACAGAACACACAAAACAGCCCTTCCAGGTAGAATGCTGTCTTCCAACCCACACGGAGTCCTCAGGGGCATGAGTGCAGTCACTCCTCCTCATTGGTTGCTCACAGACATGCATCCTTCCATCCTTCACCAAGATAACCGTTTCCGTTTCTCTATATTACTTTATACTTTGTAGGAGGATGAAAAGTTCCCTTTGGTTTTAAATCTTTTCTGTGTCTGTTAAATTCCTTTATGTTAAGAGCCTCAGATTAGGTTATTTCTATCTGATTTCCCAGAGGCTAGTGGACTGAATTGGTCTCATCCTATGGATGGAGTGCTGATAAATTGGAATCTGTCACACTGCTGCACTGGACTACTTCTTAGCCTGACTTCTGTTTGATGTTATTCTGAAAGATTCCCTGTTCTTTCTTCTCTTACCAAACATCCTGCCTGTGTTACCTTTGATACTCTCATGTTGCAGCAATAGGGCAGAACAAAGGAAACAACACCAGTTTGGGGGTAGGGAGGAGGAAGAAAGATCACAGGGTAACAGGGAATTCCAGCTTCACTTTTAATTTGGATAGGTCAACACAGGTAAAGATTTCTAGCACTAAATTTCTTTAAGTATATCAGGAAATTGGTGCATAGTTATGATTCATCAATAAAGTGTGACATATTGTAATAATTAAAGTTGTTTTAACAAAATAGTGACTCAGAAAAAAATGAACAAGAAATATTCATCTAAGAATGCATGATAGTAATAGATGAATAAAGGGATTTGGGTGACTAATTCTATTTCTTGTACTAATTTTTTTCTACCTTTGTTTTTTTAAAAAAGTCGTAATAATTGGGCTGGGCGTGGTGGCGCACGCCTTTAATCCCAGCACTCGGGAGGCAGAAGCAGGTGGATCTCTGTGAGTTCAGGGCCAGACTGGTCCACATAGTGAGTTCCAGGACAGCTGGGGCTACAGGGAGACCCTGTCTCAAAAAGACCAAAAAAAAAAGTCATAATAATTAATAACTCTTAAGACTCATCATTTAATGTACTGCACTAACTTAAAAAGTACTACAGGCTATAGGAAAGGTTGGGAAGATGTTGGTTGAAAGATAGGAAATTTCAACAGCCTGGCACAGTGGCACATGCCTTTAATCCCAGCACTAGGCAGGCAGAGCTCTGTGAGTTAGAGGCCAGCCTGGTCTACGAGGGGAGTTGCAGAGCAGCCGAGGCTACATAGTAAGACCCTTTCTCATAAAAAATCAATTAGATAGGAGTAATAAGTTCAAGAGATCCATTGTATACCATGTTAACTACAGTACAAAGTATATTCATATTATCTTGAAATTGTTTTTTATGTTTGTGCCTGCATGTATGTATGTATATCACATACATGTATGGTACCTACAGAGGCCAGAAGATGGCATTGGATTCCCTGGAACTGGAGTTACATGCAGTTGTGATCTGACATGAGGGTGCTGGGGACTGAATCTGGGTCCTCTGCAAGAGCAGCAAGAGCTTTTAACCACTGAGTCATCTCTCAAGTCCCCAGAATTGTATTCTTATCATAAATAATGGCAAATATGTGAAATAATGCTTGTTGCTGTGTTCTTAATTATTCCACTATTTTCATATTTTAAAATATTATTAAATAATTCAAGCATGCACAATTTTTGTCAGTTAAAAATGAGATTAGGGGCTGGGGAGATAGCTCATTGGGTAAGAGTTCTTACTGTGCAAGCATGATGACCTGAGTTCAAATCTCTGGTACTCACATAAAAAGCTAGATGTGGCCACATGTGTTAGATTTAGGAGATTTAGGAGATTTAGGAGTTTAAAATTTAGAAGTAAGAGTCAGAGCCAGACCTTCAACAGGCCAGGAATGTGCTCCCCAGATTCAGGAAGCCCAACAAATGGCTGATAGCTTTTCCTCGAGGAATAATTATCTGCGCAGCGAAGAGGGAGCAGTGTGGTCTTATATAGGAATTTTGCTGCACGCAGCTGCAAGAGTTAACTCTGTGCCAGGGTCTGTTGTCCTTGAGGGTCTCTTTTCTTAAGACTATTTGCTCAGGCAGGTGGGTGAGTTCTCTATAGCACTAAAGGAGAAAGGTGGGCTCCACAAACAGTCTCTCTCAGTCCAGGGAGTGGCCAGTTGATAAGGCTTGAGCAAGGCCAGATTGCTGATTTAGGGCTGGTTAGCCACTCTAAGGAATTTATGTCTTCATGGCCTCCTCTAATGAAGCTTATGGCTCTCCTGAAATTCACATATTCTATAGGCAATGTTACTTTTCTCATTACTGTGGCAGAATACACACAGAAGCAACTGAAAGAAGTTTATTTTGGCTCATGGTTAAGCAAATACAGTCCGATAATGGTTGCTAATGTGACTCTTTCCATATAGTGGGAGTTTATAGCTGGTCACACTGAGACAGATTAGGAAGTAAAGAGATTAGAAGCAGAATTGACCCGTAACCCTCATAGGCCCTCCTGTAGGGCCCTATCCTCCAGCTGGGACTCATAGCTGAAGCTTCCACAGCCTCCCCAACAGTAGCTGGGGACCAGGTATCCAACACATGAGTGTGGAGAATACTCCACAACTAAACTTAATAAAGTAGCTAGATTCTAGCTAAAATGGCTTGAATATTTTGGAATTTTTTTATGTATGCACGTGCATGTGCACACTCATAAACTCTCTCTTACATGCCCTCAATTTAAAATTATTATTATTTTTTTAGTTTCTTACCTTCACTCCAGAACTGCTATTGGCCACAGAAATTCACAAATCATGTCATATAATTGTAGTTCACTTGGATGTAAGATGCTGGTCTGGTGGTATGCACCATAACAGAGTTCTAAAATCAGTTCACTGATTTTAGAGCTCACTTCAAAGACACACAGACCCACAACCTTCATGCTACTACAATAATTTCATCTTTACAGTAAAAATGTCAGGAATTCCCAGAGAAGTGGCTATTGGGCCTTTGCTGGGAGGTGCTGGTCATAGTAACTGTCAGTCCAAGGCTGACAGGTGAATCCTCAGGGAGAACTGGAAGTTCACACTGAAAAGGTAGTACACAGTTGAAGCAGGGGGTACTTCCTCCCAGGAAGAGCCTCTAGCCCCTTGCAGACATGTCATAGGTATACTGGCCAAGAGTCTATGGTTTCCAGTCAGGGTCAGAGCACAGGGTGGGACAATGCCTGACAACACCGTGCTCACAGAGCAACAGGTATGCTTCTATGGTGCCATGAGAATCTTGGAAAACTTCTGGTGCACACTTGAGGCTGACGCTCTGGTCACATAGTGGTGGTAGTGTACTAGGTCAAAATGTGTCCACCTTGCACCTTGCATTTGCCGGCAACCCAAGGTGCCAGTCACCCCAGGAGGTCTGGGTGCTGCTGTTCCCAGTGATGGGTGGAGGGTCTACAGTAAAGTCATTGTGGCAAGTCCCTGTGAGATTGCTCTGTGCACACGGTGCAGTGGCTTTTTTGTTTTAGGAAATAACCAAAATTACAACTGGTCACTGAGTTATTAAATATCAGTCAAAATAAAGTAGTTTTAAAATGAAAGAAAACATTGCAACATGAAAGAAGAACTATATTGGCTTGCTCTTTGATATGTCATACAAACTTCCTTCTTTCTTTTTTGTGGAACACGAGGACAGAACCACTTTCCTTTAGGCATTGTGGTGAGATTCACACAAAGTGAAACCACTTGATCGGACAATCTGAATTGTTACAGCCGATCATCTTCCCTTAGGACACCTGGTGGCACAAGTAGTATGTGGGCTCATTCGGGTCTCCAAGCATGTCCAGCATGTCAGAAGGATGCACAGATAGAATACTGTCAGTGAACTCAGACCTGCCTTTATGCTTTTTTTTTTTTTTCCTTTGGAATAACCTCTTCTGAAGACTTCCTGCTTCGGGAGGACTCCTCTTGCTCTGGTAGCCTCTTTTTTCTTTCCAACTCCAACCTTTTGAAGCCTCACATTCCAGCACTTTCAAAATCATTGCCATCCATCTTGTCCCTCAGGTTGGCCTCAAAGCATACCAGGTCAGCATTAAGTCTTTGGACATGTCCACTGTTAGATTTAGGAGTACAGAAAAAGGAAGGAGTTTAAAGTTTAGAAATGAGTCATAGTCAGACCTGCAACAGGCAAGGAACATCCAACCTAGATTCAGGAAGCTCAGCAAAGAGCTGATAGCTGTTCTTCAGGGAATGATTATCTGTGCACTGGGAGCAGTCGGTTTGATATAAGAACTCTGCTGCACACAGCTGCAAGAATTAACTCTGTGTCAGGGTCTGATGTCCTTGAGGGTCTCTTTTCTGAAGATTATATGCTCAGGCAGGTAGGTGAGTTATCTATAGCCCTAAAGGAGACAGGTCTCTCTTAGTCCAGGGAGTGACCGATTGATAAGGTTTAGGCAAGGCCAGACTGCTGATTTAGGGCCAGTTAGCCACTCTTAGGTATGTATTTATGTCTTTATGGCCTCCTCTGATGAAGCTTATGGCTCTCCTGAAATTCACATATTCTATCATCCATCATCATGTAGGGCTGCATGGCCTGTTGGACTTGGTCATTGCTGTACTCATTGCACTTGCTGTAGGTCCTCTGGATCTTCTGCAGGTTCTCTACACACTGGGCTGAAGAGAGAGTCTTCATGGTGGAAATATACTCTGTGGCCAGGATGTCGATCTCTGCTTTCTTCTGTCCACTGGTCCAGCTCTCCCATCAGCTGGAAGTTCCTCTCAAGTTCACAGGAAGTAGTGCTCCAAGTACCTAGAGGTTGCCATCTTCACTGCAGCTGCGTACAGGAGCTGGCAACCTAAAATTAATTTATTTGATTGACTGACTGACTGATTCTCTCTCTCTCTCTCTCTCTCTCTCTCTCTCTCTCTCTCTCTCCCTCTCTCTCTCTAGGTGCTCACATTCCATGGCATACTTGTGGAGGTCAGAGGACAACTTGCAGGAGTCTGTTCTCTCCTACTTTGTGGGTCCAGGGAATTGAATTTATATCATCAAGCTTAACAACAGGTGCCTTTGCCTCCTGAGGCATCTCACCTGCCTCCACAAATTCTTAATTTTTTTTCTTCTTTAGGTTAGGAGGCAATTGTTAATGTTTATTTTTTTTTAGTCAATTCCAAGTTTATGTTTAAGAAATAGTCACTTAATTGCTGTAGGGTAGTATAAGGTGACATGTGGAGAGGTTCTTTATCACAATTTGCCATTAAATCCCAGATAAGAACAATAAGAGCTGAATTTCAATACTCTTAGCTCCAGAGAGCAATCAGGGATTGGGAACAGAAATCTCATTCATCACTCTATACATTTTGGTAACAGATCATCATCACCCTACCAAAGATACAGGGGAAAGAAGACCAAAGATCAAGAGTGAACTTTTGGTTTTTCTAATGGTACATTAACTAATTTGAACTAATGTTCATTGTTCAAACCAACTAAAAAGCTGGTTTTTAAAAAAATTTTAAACATCTTAAAACCATTAAAGAGTTAATGAGGCAGAGAGGGCTAACTAAGTAGAGACAAGAGGATGGTTGTGTCTGGAAGGGAACCTACCACTTGTCAGCATTTTGGCTTTTTTGCTGGTCATTGAAAGGCATGTTTGATAGCTGTAAGTTTAGAGGGTCCGAAGGTAGCCTAATGCCCCTGGGGGTGAAGCCTGAGAAGCTCTGACTTTTTGTTGGTTAGGACTCATGAAGTAGAGGCAGAAGTAAGTTGACTCTGCAGGAAATGCTGTCTGACTTTGTTATTTCAGTTACCTAGGAAAATCATTACTCTAAAATGGGATTAATTTGATCCAGGTCATTATCCCTCCTGGCTCTTAGTAAAAACTTGGACCTAATTGTTTCTATATATGATTTTTAGAAAAATTTAAAAAATTCAATTAAAGATAACCTAATCCAATAGGAGCAAAAAATTTATGAGGAAAATGAGAAGAAAGACATCCACATGGAAAAAAATATAGATAATTAATTAAAATTATATTTTTCTTTAAACATTAAGACTACATTCAGGTAGTTGAAAGTGAATTCTGAAAAATATGCTAGGAACTATAAACTATAAAATTTGGCATAGAACATTTTAAAAGGAACAACAGAAATTTTAGAAATAGAAAATGCTAATGATCAGAAAATAGATTGAGTAACAGATAATAAAAGAACAGCAGTACAGATCCTCATTGGGGGGGGTTGTACTTCGAGTATTGAGGATGTAATTTGCAACCTAAGCTTATCCACTAAATCCAGTGGTAGCTGCTACCACACTGACTCATTTTCATGACTTCTCAAATTGTTCTGTTCTTAGTTGCATATGACACTGAAAGAAAACAGTAGACTCTTTAAAATAAATGCTTTAATAAATAGTAGACACTTAACAATGGCTAGCAGATAATAGAGGTGGTATAAGGTTTTTTGGGTTTTTTTTCGGTCTGTTTGAGATAAGGTCTCCCTGTAGCCCCAGATGGCCTGGACTTGCTATGGAGACCAGGCTGGCCTCAATCTCACAAAGATCTGCCTGTCTCTGGTTCCCAGCTGCTTGGATTAGAGTGTGCCATTATGCCTAGTTGAGAATTTTTTTAATTTTATTTTTTCACATTTTATTTTATGTGTATGAGTGTGTTGCCTGCATATATATGTGTACCATGTGGTGCAGTGCCCACAGTGGTCAGAAGAGGGTGTCGAATCCTCTGGAACTGGAGTTACAGATGGTCGTTAACTGCCATGTGGGTGCTGGGAATGGAACCAGGTCCTCTGCAAGGTCAATGCTCTTAACCACTGAGCCATCTCTCCAGCCCCTGAGATTTTATGTGCAATGTCTTGAGGTTATATAGTTAAACGAAGTTTAATTCAACGTAATCATTTTAAATTTGAAGTGATTCATCGTAATTATTCTATCTATATGTTGTCTGAAATCTGTAATAAATTGTGTACTTGGTGCATAGTTACTCGTTTTAGTATTTGAGATTTTATTTTATTTTGAGATGGAGGCCTCCCTATAGCCCTAGCTGACCTGGAACTCGCTATACAGATTCACTATAATGGTAGACTAGGCTGGTCTTGATCTCACAAAGATCCACTTGCCTATGCCTCCCAAGTGCTGGGATTAAAGGCCTATGCCTGGCATATTTGAAATTTTAAAGGTTTTTTGTTTGCTTTATTTTTGTTTTTATTTTGAGTCAGGGTGGCCTTGAACTCTCTATTTAGCCAAGGATGACCTTGAACTCTCATCTTCCTGTCATTGCCTCTCATGTGCTGAGATTACAGCTC
>NW_008328749.1:1378648-1394615 GCF_000622305.1 Nannospalax galili
GTATATATTCTATAAATTTCAGCAGATATATAACATCTATTCCTCATTACACTGTCATATAGAATAGCTTGATTATCCTAAAAAGCCCCTTGTGGTCACTCTGTTCCACTTCTTCTCTCTCTGAACCTCTGAGAATCTGATCATTTAACTATCTCCATTTTTTTTTCGTCTTTTCTGGAATGTCATGCAGCTGGAATCATACAGTATGCAGTTTCTAAAAGATTTCATTTACCAGCACGAACTTGTTTCCTTTGGGTTGTTCCATGGCTTGATAGCTCATTTCTTCTTCGCACTGAGTAACAATTCTGTTGTCTGGATGGACCACAGGCTGTTCATTATCTATTGAATGATATCTTAGATGTTTATGAGTTTTCACAGTTACAAACAAAGCTTCTATTCATTATGTGTATTCTTGAATACACTTAAACTACTTTTAGTTTTTCTGGCGTAGAACAACCAGGGGGATGGGATTCCTAGCAAATTATATCTAGCAATTGCAACGGACCAGCCCAGACCGGGGCAGTTCAGTCCGATGGGAACAGGGTCGTCGAGAGGGTGGACAAGGAGTCGGCGAGTGACAAACAGACGCAAAAGGAGCTTGATGAAAGTCTGAGTGTAATTTTCACAGTTGCAAGGTTTGAAATATATACAGCAAAGATTACAAAAAAACGCAGAACAGTCATGCTAAGATTCACAGTTCCAGAGGTGAAAGTAAAACATAATTTTGCCAACATATCTCTCTATCTTATCAACCTGACACTAGACAGTAAATTCCTGTTTTTCTGTGTTTGTTTAACTTTTTTACTGTCAGCCTTTCCCACCCACTTAAGATTCTGCTCGGCTTTGTAATCCCAGGTCAAGATGGCCTTGATTCATTAAGCACCCCATTAAGCACTTCCAACACCAGTGGTGCCAGGTTGTTACTTTTTTAACGATCTGATAACATTCCTTGCTTGTTTGTAGTGGGCCACAGGGCTTCTAAGTTAGTTTAACTCTATAAGTCCCAAAAAGGCTATTTCATGCTAGGGATCCATGAATCCATACTTTTCTCTTATCCTACCAATTTTCAAATACTTTCTATATTTGCTCTTTAATGCTCTCTTATTGATTGTTTATCAAAAGACTCCAAGGTGGTCTTGATCTTACCAATTTATCCATGAATTGTAATGAATAACAAGAAACCCTTCTTCTATCTATATTTATCTATCTACCTTTTTCTTCTAGAAATCTATTATTCCCTGGACTTTCCAGCATTAGCTCTGCTTAGTCACTTCTCACTATGTCTAAAATATCTCTCATTAAAATATCTTTCATTAATAATGGTGCATCTGAACTAGGATGATTAAAGGATTTCAATAAAGGCAGTGATAGCGGTGCCAAGGACACCAGGCACTTTCTGGGCCCCCAGAAAGCCCAAGATACAGTGACAGTTAGAAAATTAATAGCAAGTAAGAGCGTGCCAGGTACACTGCATGTTTCTTATCACAACCAATTCCAAGAGGCAACCTTCCTTGAAGTTCCAGCCTCAACCCACGGAGGATCTCACGCGGGCTTCATTGGAGATGGCGTGACAAGCAATAGCAGTTTTTCAACTCATTTGGATAAACATCAAGGTATGCAAATGCTGGTTTGTATGGTTAAGAATATACTATATTTTATAAGAAACTGCCAAAATGTCTTCTTGATGATAGCATTTTGCATTCCTATCAGCAATGAATAAGAGTTCTGCTGCTTCACATCCTTGTTGGGATTTGGTGTTACCCATGTTATGGATTTTGCTCATTTAGATAGGCATATAATGGTTTCTTACTGTTTTTGAATTTGCAGTTTTTATGGCTAAGAGCACTGACTGCTCTTGCAGAGGACCCGGGTTCTATTCCTAGCACCCACATGGCGGCTATGAACCGTCCTTAACTCCAGTTCCAGGGGTATCTGAAGCTCTCTTCTGATCTCTGCGGCATTGCACGACACGGGTGCACTCACATACGTGCAGGCAATACACTCGTACACATAAAATTAAAAAAATAAAATATTTAAAAAAATATTAATTTTAATTATATGTATTTAAAAATTATTTTAATTATCTGAGTGTGCCTGTGTGTGGATATATGCATGTGTATGTGTGGGTGCCCATGGAAGCCAGAGGTGTCAGGTCCCCCTGGAGCTGCAGTTACAGGCAGTTATAAGCTATTTGAAGTGGGTGCTGGGACTAAGGCCCTCTGGATGATTAACACATGTTCTTAACCACTGATCCATCTCTCCAGCCCCTGAATTTGCAATTCTTTGCTGACATATGACAGTGAACTATATTTAAATATGCTTAGTTGCTATTTATGCCGTGTATCCTTTGGTGTGATATCTGTTCTTTTTTGTTTTTGGAGACAAGGTCTCCCTGTAGCCCCAGCTGGCCTGGACCGCTCTCTGTAGTCCAGGCGGGCCATGAACTCACAGAGACTCCCCTGCCTCTGCCTCCTGAGTGCTGGAATTAAACGCATGCGCCACCACGCCCAGCAGACTTTTTCTTATTTTTAAACAGAGTTATTTTGACCTTTTGGAATTCTTTATATGTTTTGGGAATCAGCTCTTTATAAGACACATATTTTGCAAAGATTTTTTTCCCCAGTCTATAGCTTATCTTATAGTTTATTTAAAAAAAATATTTTATTTTTATTTTATATGTGTGTGTGTATTGCCTGCATGTATGTAATTGTACTGTGTCATGCAGTGCCCATGGAGGTCAGAAGAGAGTGTCAGATCCCTTGGAACTGGAGCTATGGACCATTGTTTGCTGCCTTGTAGGTGTTGGGAACTGAATTTGGGTACTCTACAAGAGCAGCCAGTGCTCTTAACCACTAAGCTATTTCTCCCTCCCCTGGTTTAACAGTTTTGGTAGAACAGAAAGTTTTTTTTTTTGTTGTTGTTGTTTTGTTTTTTGTTTTTTTGGTTTCTTTTTTTAATTGAGTTTTTAAAATTTCATACATTTCCCACTCAAATCCAGACCTCCTCCCCCATCCATGCCTCTCCCTATCCCCTCCACCGAATCCCATGCACTCTGCCATACCTGCTGAGTACTATTCATTCAGGTGTTTGTACACAAATATCCTTCAGTGTAACTGCGTCCACTAGAGTCTAGTCAGCCCATCCAGTCATCATATGTAAGTTATACTCTCCCTCACCCAGTAGCAATCCAGTCTCAAATAGTTCTCAATCTAGTGCTGGCCTGTCACCTATTTCTCACCTCCCCTTTGGGCCCTTGTTTAATTGAGCTGACATGGGTCCTGTGTTTGCTGCTATCACTGACACAGGGTCAAATGAGCAAGCCTCCAGTGGCCTGGAAGCCTCCACTTCCTTATGTTCATGAACCAGCTGGCTCTTACAATCTTTTTGCCTCCTTTTCCTCAATGGTCCCTGAGCTGTGGGTGGGTGAGGGTCCATATAGGAGTCCCATCCTACACTCTACAGTCTCTTCTTCTCCAAAACTTGGTCAGTTGTGGCTTTCTGTGTGTATTGTACTCTGATGTACATGGAAGCATCACTAGTGAGAGTTGAGGGGTGCATTAGCCCACTCTCTACCCCTTATTCTGATGTGTTCCATGAGCCTCGGTTGTAGAGATTCGACAGGGAGATGTGCGTGACCAGATGTGCAACTTTGCAGTAGCCTCCATTTGTTGCAAAAAGAAACTTCTTTGATTGTTCTACTAAAATTTCTCCTCCCCCTTCTTGAGACATGCCCCTCCGTGCCCTCTGAGGCCCCAGGGCTAACAAACCGACAGAATATCTTTTATTTGGGTTTTAGCATGGTTTATATAATGTTCGGGAAGGGTGACTTACAAAGCGTAAGCTCCCATAGTCCATCTTCTACATTTTGACTAAGCTTTGAGATCCTCTCCATGCCCTGCCCGAAGTTTGCCAGCTGTCCTCACACCATCTCACCCCTTGAGGTCCTCGCCGGGTCCACATGGTCCTCGAGATGTCCATGGCACCCCTTGGGGTCCACGACAGGCTGGCTCACCCTCTAGCCTGCTATTCTCTGTTCTCAAAATGGTGCCAACTCTTCGTCCTTTTTCCTAGTGTGCTCTGCTTCTCTCTGGGTCTCTAGACCCACCCCCCTTTTTTCCTCGGAGGATGAATTTACCCAACAGTGCTGTATGGCATGTTTGTCACTTTAAGGGAGGTCTCTTCTATCTGGCACTGCATTCCCTACCAAGCAGCTCCTAGGTCCCCCGATTCACTCACTTCTCTTTTTTCTCCCATCTGGCCTCTCTCTTCCCTCCCTTCCTTGTCACAGTGTCCCCATTATCCCCACCATCTCCTCAATAATTCCCGACTCCTGCCATCTTTCCTTTCCTGACTTCCCTAGCTCCCTCACACTATGGTCCCTTGGATGTCCCTCCCTCCTCCTCTCCCTGCAGATTACTCCCACTTTTTCCACCTCCCTGAGGTAACATCTGTTCCTTACTATCCCCCTTTCAGGTTGTTTCTTTTCCTTTACCTCCATGTATCCTTTGGCTTTACCTGGTTCTGAACAGAAGGTTTTTAAGTTCAGTGAAATCAAACTTATTATCTTTTCTTTTATGATTAGTGCTTTTAGTATTGCACCTAAAAAGTCATTGCCAAACCCAAGGATAGCTGTATTTTCTTCTATGAGTTGTATAAATTTACATTTAGTCTATGAGCCATTTTGAGTTAATTTCAATCAAAGGTGTAAGGTCCACTATCTGGAATCTAAAATCTTAACAAAATTTTTTTTGCATGTTGATGTCTAGTGATCATGGTTTCTCCACTGAGTTGTGTTTCCTCCTTTGTCAAAAGTCAATTGTTCGTATTTGTGTGGGTTTCTTGACTTACCAGTCTGTTCATTGATCTAGTTTTCTGGTATTTCATTCATATATTGTTTTGATGACTATAGCTTTTTTAGTTAATCTTAGAGAATTAGTCTAGTAGTGTCAACATTGTGTTGGCTATTTTGTGTATTTTGCCTGTTCATATAAGCTCTGGAATTAGTCCGTCAGTGTCCAGAAAAATATTAAAAATATTTTTATTAGTTATTTGGATTTTCATATATGCATGCAATGCATTTTGATCACAGCCATCACCTGCTCCTTTCCCCAACTCCTCCCAAATCCATACCCCAAATCCCCACCCCTCCCAACTTTGTGTACTTTTTTATTTTAACTCACTGAGTCCAATTTGTCCTGCCCATATACTCATGGGCGTGAAGCCATCCACTGGAATGTGGTCAATGTACAGGAGCCACACCCTTAAAGAAAACTAACACTTCCTCCCCCAAGAAACTGTCAACTTCAGTAGGTCCTCAGCTAGGGATAGGGGTTCATGAGCCCCTCCCCGCAACATGCTGGATGTTGACTGGCTTTATCTTGTGCAAGTCTTATGTAGGCAACCACAACTGCTGTGAGTTCATGAGTGCACCAGATCTGTCATGCCTGGAAAACACTATTTTACAGCAATCATTCACTACCTCTGGCTCTTAAAATCTTTCTGTGCCCTTTTCCATAATGGTCCCTGAGTCTGTGTGTGTGTGTGTGTATGTGTATGTTGCATGTGCATGCACGTTCTTTGCATGTGTGTGTCTGCACAGGTGTGTGGGTTCATGCATGTCTGTGCCTGCATGTGGAGTCTTGAAGTCAATGTTGCGAATCTTCCTTAATTGCTCTTCCACCTTATTTAATGAGGCAGAGTCTCTCAATCAAACCTAGAGCTTTCCCAATGGCTGGTCTTGGTAGCCGGCTTGCTCTGGGGACCTCCTGTCTCTGCCTTCTGAGGCTGGAATTACAGAGGCTATTATACCCACTCACAATTTTATGTTGGATTCTAACATCCAGTGTCCATATTTTCTTGGTAAGCACTTTAACCTCTGAGCCATCTCCTAACTCCCTCAGTCATTTTTATGTTTTCATTTTGAGACAAGTTCTTACAAATTGCCCAGGTTGGCCTTGAACTCACTCTGTGGCTCTGGCAGTTTTTGAACTTGTGATCTGCCTCCCTCAAGCTTCCTGAACAGGTAGGATTATAGGCCTCTGCCACCAGGCTATAGCAAGATATTTTAACTACAGCTAGTTATGACGTCTGTCCATTCTGACTTTCTTTTTGTCTTACCATGTCTTGTGTCAGATAGCATTGGTATAGTCATAGATATTTTTGGAAGCTACCTAAGAAAGATTGAATTACATTTAGTTTGGGTTTAGCAGAGTGCAGTTATGTGGTTTGTGAATAGTTGTTTCTGGTTCTTCCATTTAGAAATGGCTTCCAGGAAGTATCTAACATTTCTAGGTATGAAGTACTGGGACCCCCAACTGAAAGGCCAAAGTTAGCATCAAACATGACTGTGTCTTATGGCTCCTGGTAGCAGAAATAGGTGGTTATACTATTAATGGAAGAGAAAAAGTGCCTAAATATTAGAAACTAGAAACTAGTCTAAAGAAAATGCTACCAGTTTTCAGACAATAAAATTGGAAGCAGAGGTTTCATTTAGCAGGCAAATCTTTTCTGTCAAGAGTATATTTGATATGTAGCACTAATATTTAGCATAGCTTTTAATTTTTAGGTAGGAATTGAATGAATTGATTTTTTATCAGAATTACTGTGTTAGTAGGAGATAGAGTTGTAATAGTAAAATAAACAATGGGGATTTCTGTGTGTGAAATCATATACATAATAGATCAACATATATAACCTGAAGAAGATAAAAATGAATAGATGTGACATTTCTGAAAGTTGTTCTTACAGCTTGAGCTGAGGATTGATGGAGGTTGTCTGAGATCCTTCAAGTGGATTGATGAAGTAAAACTTTTATAATAATGCCCAAATATCATCTTATTTTTTTAATTCTACCTCTTTGAATACTGCACTGTAAAAAATTCTAACAATTACTTATAGGATGTTGTAATACACAAAGAGTGCATGCAGAATCAGGTAAAAGAATCATATCATCCCTTGGCATGGCAAACACAAAGGAGATTTCAAGAATAAAACCATTCTTCTTGTTAAATTTTGAAGGTTTGCCCACAAAATATCTTGTCAATTTATAGATACCCTTTTCAGATTCTGCAGATCTGAAATGTGAATGATAAATCTTTAATCCGTTGAAATGGAATATATATCATGGTTGCATATGTAGGTTTGTTGCGTACTGATGGGGCCAGACATATATAGTGAGAAATATTATTAAACTAATCTGTGAGAGAGGGGCTCTACTTCCAATCTGGATAAGATGCAGTGGTCTGGGTTACATATTTAAACCAGAAGAAATTCTGCCTTTTAGGTGGATTGGTCTACTTGAGTGATTACTTTTATGAACACCATTACTTTTATGAACACCATTTCAGACTCTCAGACATACCAAATTTAATACTGAGTGTCATAATCACTAGCTTTGACTCTAAAGCAGGTTGAGGACCAGCAACAATTTGTCTCACTGTTGGCCATAAATTATCAGAAATAATTTGCTTATTGAAAAGTAAAGTTGTGGCTCTTGTGGGAGAATGGGTTTTGAGTTGGTTGTGAGTAGGCCAGAATTTATCTTCACATTGCTAGCTGTCCTCTCTTTTGAACTATTCCAAAGTCTGAGGCTTGACGTGTCAGGAAGACATTTTGTAGTAATGTAATTCCTGAAGGCAGCCAACTTTCTTACATCCCAAAGAAGAAAAGAGTTAGTTTTCAAAATATATATTTTAATATGTGTCTTCCAGGTCCGAAGTGACATGCTGCAATATTTCAAAGAAAAAATTTATCTGTTTATTTTTTTCAGAACTTGGCATTTTCTTCATTTAATATATTTCCTGAAATTCCAAAAAACTTTTCAGGTAAAGTAAAAATATTTATCTTCTGAGACCTTTCAAGTGTGTCTCATATTTATATTTCATAATATTATTAATGAAGGTGGTTCAGTTGAAGCAGTTTAGTTGAAGAAATAGCTTAGTGAATTCCTAGAAGAAAACAAAGTGACTTTTGAGTGTAGGTAAAAGGCAAGTTCATTTAAACACTTTTTTTCAGAATTCGAGATCAAGTTTCTTTTCCAGAAATCCGAGTGTCAATATCAAACTATTCTAAGGCTATTTGGCTCTAGATATAGGCATATGTTGAATGCTTATTTTTTGCTAGCTGACATTTTAAAAGCTTATTTTTCTGTAAATATGAGGATGCATATTTAAAATAAAGTAAGAAATTACATTGGTCTAGGGACATGGCAAAAGTGGGTTTTTTGCTATTGTATGACCTCTCCAGCCATGTGTATTTGCCTGTGTTTACAGTACCATACAAGAATTCCTTTCCATTGAGTGACCTCCCCAAGGGACATCTGGGAACACAAATCAGACTGTATAGGCCATTAACTATCTAAGAAAGTTAGATATTATATATCTAAGAGAGTTCATTAAATTGGGCAGGGGGCAGTGCAGGGAGGTGCGGACAGGGGACCAGATCTAAATATCATCAAACTATATTGTTTGAAAATCATAAAAATTCAATAAAAAAGAAAAACAAGCTTCTTTTTGCAATGTCTAGTCTCATCTGAAGGGAATGTAGATGTATTTATTCACTGCATTAATTCCAACCTATTATCAGTTGCTTCTTATGTTAGGATATTCTTAGGCTCATTCCAATAAGTGAATTGAAAAGGATCATGATGAACTGAAAAGTGTAAGTTATGGGTCCTGTGTGTGCATGTACATGTGTATGTGTGCACGTGCATGTGTTTTCATGTACATGTTTGAGTGTGTGTATATGTTCTGGGGAAGTTACACCAACAATTCATTACAATTCACAACAATTTTTCCAGGGGAAATCCATGGGATTGGTAACCTAATAAACATATTCCTTCATGTGGTCTGTTACCTTTGAGTAAAGAAGGCCCCTTGCTTTTACTGAGTGAGATCTGCATTAGTTGAGGCAAGGCAAAGAACTCTTCTCTCCCATTCTGAAGATGACCTTCATGGTAAGAAGCATTTTCCAGCTGAGGAGATGTGCTGGATAGCTTTAGTGCCAACTTGACACACCTGGGTTGAGCCTCAATTGGCGAATTGTCTCTATTGGACTGGCCTGTGGCCATGTCTTTGGGGCATCTTCTTGATGAGTGATGTGGGAGAGCCCAGCCCACCGTGGGTGGTGCCACCCATGGGCAGGTGGGCCTGTGTTGCATAAAAAAGCAGGCTGAGCAACGGTCAGGGGAGAGAGCCAGTAAGCAGCATTCCTCCATGGCCTGTGCTCCAGCTCCTGCCTCCAGGTTCCTGCCCTGAGTTCCTACCTTGGGCTCCTTGATGAACTGTGGTCCAGGAGATGTACTATAAAATAAACCCTTTTTTTCCCAAGTTGGTATTGGTCAGAGTATTTTATCACAGTGATGGAGAAACAAACTAGGACAGGAGACTTACCATTTGGTGATTCTGTAGTGGTTTCCTCAGGAGTATGTGTGCCCCTTCTCATGCCTGCAGGGGTGCTCATCCCATAGTCATCATCTGTGACACCAGGTGTTGGAAGGTGGCCCTGGGTGGTTCCCTGGATGGCAGAGTTTGCTCCTGCCTGTCCAGTAGGAAGGACTCCATTCTGCACACCTGGGTTAGCCCCTGCCTGACTAGAGGGCAGGATCCCTCCAGGGAACAAAGGATGGATAAGGAGGCCTGTGAAGATTTGTGGGGCTAATGGCTAGAATAGAAAAGGAAACAGAAAACAAAAGTGAAAAAGGACTCTTTTTAAGAGTGACTTATTTTTTTTTCTTTGGAGGGCAGCAAGTTGGGGTAGAAATGGCATGAGGAAGAGGATAAAGTCAGAGAAAGTCACAAAGATCTGGCATTCATCAGAGATGCTTCCTGGCCAGGGCCACGTCTGATGTTACCTTTGTTATTGGGATGCCTCACTGTACTTTTTCCTCAAAAAAGGAAATTCAGATGCAAACCAGTAACTTATAGTTGATGTTATCAGGTGTATTTGGAGATAATACTAAGAAAATCCACACAATAATGATAGGCTGTATCTCTGTCATTGATCTACAATGTAACCTTTCTTTTGCCCATAAAAGTTCAAAAAGAGTACTTTAAGAGACTATAAGTTAATGGAAAAGCTAATTCAAGTAGATTAACCAAGTTTTCTTCAGTGAACTTTAAAGGCATTGCTGTATTCAGCTAGAGCTGCTTCTCTTGGCACTTGAGCCACTTGTATATTTTCTGAGGTTACTAGGAATTCCTCTCAGAGTTTTCCATCATTAGATTCTGCTTGAGCAGGTCTGGGCAGGATCTAGTAATCTGCATTTCAAACTAGTTCTCAAAGTAATCCTGAGGTGATCTGAGGGCCAAAACTGTAGTTTGTTTTAGACTTAAGAGATACTAGCAAGATAATCTAGCCAGAGCTAGATTTCTGCTGGATGAGATGGGCAAAGTTCTGTATAGAAAATTTCAGGCTGAGGATCATGACACCTAGTTTTGAAATAAGAAAATTATGATTGACAGAGAAGACTATAAGTTGCCAGAAGACTATAAGTTGCCAGAATGCATTCCATATAAGGGTAAGTATTGATTCATGAACTCATGAGTGCGTGTGTTTTGGACTGCATGAAAATGTAATTATTACAAGTTTGAATTATAGCAGACAAAAAAAAAAAAAGGCTTTGGACCTGAATCTCCTTTCTTTTTTGTTGTTGCCTTTGAGACCCAAGTTACTTAAGCTCCCTGAGCCTCAGTTTACTCATACAGTTTTGTTAAAGGTGTCTTAATGAGGTTTAAAGGTAAGAGATCTGCTAAAGTGCGCTATGGTAAAAGCCCCAATAACAGAAAGATGTGGCTGCTCACATATGAGTGCTGGCAGACTAGACACTGATCTATTACCTGATCACTGTTTATGGATGATGTAGCAAACAATATATACCTTTTTCATAATTGAAAACTATATTAAAATTGTGTTCTGAGATATTATCTCAATTTCTTACTTCTGTTTTCATGTTTAGATATCATGGTAATTCAAAGAATTTTCTCTAAACATGACCTGTATTTGCTGCATAGAGGTCTGAGTGATGGTAATCGGATTCATGTATATAGAACAGAATTCACTCATTAACAGAATAGAGAAAAAATTATATATTAAAAATACAACAAATTCAGCCCTTCCTGCAGTATCAATGTTTATATTATTCTATAGTTTAATGATTTCAATGTTTTATAATTTAGCTTTTAATCAATCTAAAGGTTAAAAATGTGCATTGGCGCTCTGATTTAGAGCTGAATCTGATAGTGATATATAGAAAGCTAATACAAAGCTAAATTATTGGAAAAGTAATGAGAGGATGATGAACTCTCCAGCTGAGAAAGAACAATTGAATTCAAGGAAGCGTGAAAGTGGTCTGTTCATTGTAGTGCACATCAGATTCAGCTTGTGATCAAAGGAATGGAAAGGACAGAGGACACTATGGAAGAACTGAAAGAATTTAGAAGGGTAGTGACTTAAAAAACTCTTTTTACCAATTCCTCCGAGCTTAGGAGAGTTCCCTAAGAGCAATAAACAAGTTATTAGACAAAATTGAATATATTCAATAAATTCATAACATAAATTAAAATTTAAAACACTTTAAAGTATTATAAAGAGATCTTTTTATTATCAATAATACATTAAAATATCTGATACCTATATTACAAAATTCATATCAGCATATATGGGACTATTAATGCTTATTATTAAACAATGTGAGACCACTTGAATTTAAAACCATACATTTTATATTATTAACTAATAGATGTACTCTGGAAGAAACACAAAGAATGCAGAAAATCACAGGAAAAATCCACAGTCCTATAATTTACATATGATTGCTTTTCCAGGTATTTCCTATACATTTATTTTTATATAATAGAACTTTGTAATTTTTTCAGTTTTCATTTTCCTTTTTTTAGTATTTCATAATAATCCTTTAGCTGTATTGCTGAAAATTGTAATAAATATAATTTAAAATGGTTATGTAGTTCATTTGCTGTTTTGTTGCATGGTTTGCCTAACGATGCAGCTAATTTTTTTCTCTACCACAAATATTATTTTGATGAATGTATTGTACCTTAACCTTTGCTGTATTTCAGACTTTTTTCTTGAGATATGGTCATAGACATGGATTAATGAGTCAACAGGGCTGAGTGTATTTGCACATTCCTGTAATCTCAGCACTGGGAAGGCTGAGGCAGGAGGACTGCAAGCTCAAGGACAGCTTGGTAGGCTATATAGAATGTCTCTGTCTCAAAAAGAAAAAAAAAGAATTTATAGGAATTTTATATCATCATTTGCTTCTGATTTTAGAAATAAGAGCTGTCACCTGATGTTGATATTGATCCTAGTCCTTGATAATTTTATCAGTGAACTCAGTAATTGCTTTCATAGAAGTAAACATGAAGAGAGGGCAGAAAGGGTTTCAGCATTTTGGGATAAACATATCTATGTAAAATTAAACTTGAGATTAAAAAATAAATCCCCTAAATAATGAATCATCATATTAATCCCATTATTTCTTTCTTGATGGTGTGGGTTAGAGGAGTGACTGACTGATTCATTTACTGAAGGAATGACTATAACAAACTATCACAATTTACTCATTTCCAGGTTGAACCTAACAATGATGTCTAGAGACTGTTTCACTTTTTTTTTGGTCTTTTTGAGACAGGGTCTCCCTGTAGCCCCAGCTGGCCTGGAACTCACTGTGTAGACCAGGTTGACCTTGAACTCACAGAGATCCGCCTGCCTCTGCCTCCCAAGGGCTGGGATAAAAGGTGTGCGCCACCACACCCAGTTTGACTGTTTTCACTTTTAAGTGAAGCAATACCTATAAAGTACTTCTATTTGTGCCTGCACACAGACAGGGCTCAATGTTAGATGTTATTCCCAGTGCTCATATGGAAAGCAAGTTAGAAACTTGGCGCTTAACTGGTGAAATGTGGTAATTCACCTTTCATATACAGGTGATTTAAAATAAAAATCTGTTTAAAAACAATCTTACCTGGGCTCCAAGTCGTGCCACAATAATTGGTAACATCTGAAAAATAAAGAGAGGAGAAACAACACTGGTAAAATAGAAAACTGGTGGTAAATTACGGGCACATTGCTCAGTAACCTCCACTATCAGCAGAGCTCTTGCAGTCTGGAGGGAAGTACCAACAACTGGGCACATGTTATGAATTACTAGCTAAGTAGATATGGATGAGGAGTTGTCATGCTGTAGTAGTCTCTATTACAAAACTATAGAAGAGTCTCAGGGTCAGGAAAGTTATCAAAACAGACTTTTAACTTAATACCGACTATCCTGAAAGATTTGAAGGCCTTATGGGCTTTTAACCTTATTATTTTCCAAGATGGTACAGCAATACCTATAAGACCAATAGGTGAAAAGCACATATGTTTATGAAAAATTCTATCACTCAGCCCCTTGTCTGCTGACAATGACAGCACCACCAGCAGCAGCAACAAACCCAACTAACTTCAGGGTGGTGAGGAGAAAAAAGTTTGGGGAGAAGGGACCAGTAGGATTTGGGAGAAAACAAAGTTAAAATTTCCTCTTAATGGAAAATTGGAGTGAAAAGAACAAAAGGATAAAAAGAGGAAATCCATGGGTGTGTAAGCAAAAAACTATAATGAAAGTTAATCTAATTGTTCACCAATATAACTAACAAAGAAAGTATTTTGTCTTATTGATTAAAGGTTATTTGAAGTAATATAGATAATACTTGTGTGTTTATCACTGAACTCAACAATTGCTTTCATAGAAGTAAACATGAAGAGAGGTGAGAAAGGGTTTCAGCATTTTGGGATAAATGCATCTATGTAAAATTAAATTTGAGATTAAAAAATAAATTCCCTAAAAAAATGAATCATCATATTAATCCCATTATTTCTTTCTTGACGGCGTGGGTTAGAGGAGTGACTGACTGATTCATTTACTGAAGGAATGACTATAGCTAACTATCACAGTGTACTCATTTTCAGAAACTGTTCTAAATATCTTATGCATATTTATTCTTTTAATCATTAAAATGTCTATAGAGGAAGCTTCTACTTTAATGCCCATTTTAAATTCTGAGAAAAGTGAGTCATATCGGGGTTAAATAACTTGCCAATACCACAAATGCTGGGTTTGGAGGGCTGAGATTAGACTAGTTGTGAAGTTCTAGAGTCTTTTTTTCCCCAAGGGTGGCCTTTTCGGATAGAAGCTGCCAGCATGTGTCATAGACAGTGATCTAATCTTACATGATGTGCCTGTCACACACCCTTCTAAGTATTTATGTTTACGCCCATAAACTAATGCTGCTGTCATCTTTGCTCAGAGAAGCTTCTGTTGCAGTGGGTGGCAGTTACGGCAGGCACTCCTAACTGGTCAAAGTGCTGAACATGAGAGACTGTTGAATGTCCGCCCTAAAGGAAACATCTATATCACCCTTTCTAAGGCTTAGGGATTACTGGAGAAGAGCAGCAGAAGTGATGGAGGAAGGGGTGGAGTTATGTGGAATGCTGACTTTGGGAAGGACATGGCCATTGCACTCTTGATCTCTCAGCAGCTGTGATCACCATCACAAGTCTAGATTTGTCAGCACTCTGTCATGGACAGGCAAGGGACCCAGAGGCCCTGCTCCTCCTTGAGAATTTATAGGCAGTTGATAGTTGCTAGGGGGAAGGGCCATGAGGCCCCACCCCTCTCTGAGGATTAATAGACAGTTAATGTTTGCTGGGGCAGGGAGAGATATTTTCCTCAGTCATAGAGCCACTGGTAAATTGTCCATGTTCCTGTAAATAACCCTTCACTTATGCTCATGTAGTTATCCTAATTAAACTTGGATGACACATAAGCAAAAAAAGACATGAATAGAAGAAGGGGGACTAGATGGGAGAGGAAGGGATCCGGAGGGGTGAGAGGGTGACATGGAGGGCAATGGGAGTTGAATATGATAAAATACATTACATACATGTGTAAAATATCACAATGAAATTCATAATTCTGTGTAATTAATATATACTAAATAAAACTTAAAAAGTGAAAGTGATCCTCTCTATATAGGAAGAGGCAGATTAGAAGGAGTGGTGCTGCCAGGAGAAGGCCATGGGGACTCTTGGTGAGAGCAAGGCCCAGAGACATTGAAGAATCCCCACAGACACTCCTGCATGTTGGGGAGTGTGCAACATCAGAGCTATACTGAAACTTTTGTAACACCTACAGTGGCCACTAATGTGTTTGACTCTTTGGGAAATAGGTAGTTGTGCTAAGTGTGTTTCTTTAAAAAAATTTTTTTATGCGGATCTCTGCGAGTTCAAGGCCAGCCTGGTCTACATAGTGAGTTCCAGGACAGCTGGGGCTACAGGGAGACCCTGTCTCAAAAAGACGCCCCCCCCAATTTTTTTTATAAGCGTGTAACGTGTTAGATCCAAACAAACACAGCATGTTTGAACAAAGTGTGCTTTTGTAGTTCTCCTCTCCATCCCCTCTACTCCTCTGCCACCCTTGCTTCCACCTTGTAGCCTCCGCAGACTCCTCCTCTTTCATGCCTCGCGATTATCAGCGGACCGCAACAACTGAGATTGAAGCTGGGCAGTCTGTGTATGAACCACACAGCACCGTGTGTTCCACAGGATCATTCCATTTGCATGTTTCCCCAGTCTTCTTCAGAGGGTAAATTTACTCCCAATATTTTTATTTGCAAGACAGTTGTATGTCTTTGGTTCCAAAAATTCTAAGAACTGGTACAAAGGAAATACTCCTTGGTACAGTCATAGATTTAGAAAAATGTTCAGTATAACTTAGAAGTCAAAAGTTTTGGAAAAGAAACCCTGATTTTTCACAGTAAGGAATTTTGTATACAGTGTCAAACTAAGCAGTTATTAAAAATAATATTGCAAATAAATATTATAAGGTGTCAAAGTAATTCAAAATATATATACTAGAAAAAATCAGGGTACAGAACATTAAATGCTACCAGAACATATTTTCTTTAAAAAA
>NW_008328749.1:1394641-1420424 GCF_000622305.1 Nannospalax galili
TAAAAGTACTCATATCCTAGAATGTTAACCATGTTTGTTCTGAGCAATAAGATTCTGGATGAATCTTATTTCTTCTTGTTTATTTATATTTATTGATTCTTTATAACTAACATATGACTTACATAATAAATTAAAAAAAAGATCATTATGTGAGTATAATGGTGCTGAGGTCACATGCTGGGGAGAAATTATCCCTAAATAACTTAGTCTAGCCATAGAGGATTATTATATATTTTTACAGAGCTATTAAGTAGTTGTTCATGTGTTCTTTTTTTCTGTGTATGTTGTGTAGATGGTACATGAATGTGCAGGTGTCTGTGCCCACACACATCTATGCAGAGGCCAGAGCAGGATGTTGGGTGTCCTCCTTCCTCACTCTCCCCTTTATTGCCTTGAGATAGAGGTCTCTCACTGAACCAGAAGCTAACCATTTCTGCTATTTTGACTAGCCAGGGAGCTCCTGGGATTTGCTTGACTTTGCTCCTCCAGTTCTGGAGTTATAGGTAAATGGGTCCATGCCTGGCTTTTCCATAGGTTCTAGGAATTCGTACCGAGGTCCTCATGCTTGCAGAGCAAGCACTTTTATTTACTGAGCCATTTTCCCAGTCCCTTATTAAGTAGTTTAGAGACTTTTTAGTAACTTTAGAGTGGACTTTCATCAGTGTTAAAATGCAAACATTTTCCAAAACGGTGATATGTTAATATGCTATTTTTATCAGTCTGAGAGAGCTTTCCAGGGTTTTTCCTGCAAGCAATTGATTGTGGGAGGGGAGAACACACTAACTAGAAAGTCCCTGGGGACTTTTGAGTGGACCATGAAGAAAGAGCATAAAAAGGAGATTAGATTTGCTGAAATTAAACTTTATCCATTCTTAATTTTTTTTTGGAATGATCTTGGTCATCTAGGAAGTCTTCAGTAGAAGACAGAATATATTAGAAAACAAATAACCAAACACCGTTTTATGTTCACTAGAAGTTGTTCATCTGCAAATTATCTGGGTATAGCTTTCACGAATCCTGAAAACAGTTCTTTCAATCCCATAACTTCACCTAAGAGACAATGCTCTGGAAATTCAACTGAAGACCTAACCTTGAACTTACTTGAGGCTGAAGCTGCTGCTGTCCATTCAGCGACCCCAGGGTCAAAGGAATAGTTTGTGCACCAGGTGCCATTCCTGTAGCAGGACTGAGCTGTGGGATATTGAAGATTTTTGTTATGTTTCTTTCAATTTTGTTATCCAGGACTCTAAAATATATTTACTAAATGTGAAAATATATTTAAAGGGAGGATTTACTATATAAAGTTAAATATTCTATTGTGTGTGTAATCACAGATGAAATTCAAAGATTTGTTAGTTTGCTAGCACAATAAGGTCCATTGCTAACTTCTACTTTAAATTTTTAAAATGATTTTAGTTTTGTGTATGTGTATTTGTGTCTGTGTGCATGTGAGGGCAGGAGTCTTTAGAGGTCAGAAAATGACATTAGATCCCCTGGAGCTGGAGTTACAAGGAGCTGTGAACCACTATACATGGGTGTTGGAAACCAAACTCAGATCCTCTGTAACAGCAGTATGTGTTCTTAACTACTGATAAATCTCTCCAGCCCCATATTAAATTTTAAAACTTTAAAATATTTTATTTATTACTCTTATTTTATGTATGAGTGTACTGCCTACATGTGTGTAAGTGCACCCGTGTCACACAGTGCCTGCAGAGATCAGAAGAGGGCATCAGATCCCCTGAACTGGGTGTTAGCTGCCGTGTGTGTGCTGGGAATCGCACCCAGGTCCTCCGCAAGAGCAGCCAGTTCTCCTAACCACTGAGCCATTGCTCCAGCTCCAAATTTTAAAACTTTTAATTAAAAAATCTTATTGTATTTGTGTATATGATGTGTGTGTTTGTGTGTGTGTGTGTGTGTGTGTGTAGGGAGTGGGTGTGTGCATGCCATAGTATGTGCTTATGGAGGTCAGAGAACATCCTTGTGAGGAACTTTCTGTTCTCTCTTTCCACTTTTCATGGGTTCCTGGGACCAAACTCAGGCTGTCAGACCTTCACAGAATCACAGAAAGTATTTTTATATACTAAGCCATCTTGTAGATCCTCCTGCCTTAAATTTTTTTCTTTGGCATTTAACTCTGTCTCTGAGAGTATCTTCTGGCTACAATAAAGGTCTTGGAAAATTTGATTGCTTTTTTTCCCATGAAGAAATAAATTCTTTTTTTGAGATAGGGTCTCCCTGTAGCACCGGCTGTCCTGGAAGTCACTATGTAGACTAGGCTGGCCTCCAACGGAGATCCACCTGCCTCTGCTTCCCAAGTGCTGGGATTAAAGGTGTGCACCACCACGCCCAGCTAAATAAATTCTTTTATAGGGATTCCCACACAAATTGTGAAGTGCAGAATGAAGTATCTATTCTGGAATGTGGATTAATGGTATATTTAAACCTGACTATTGGAAAAAAAATCAGTACAGGAACTTATTTTTCTTCCCCAAACAGATTAAACTTCACAGGTGTTCTGTGAGAAGAGCGAAGATCAGAGCATTTATGTAGGCATGTGTATATTATAGAAGATATCAAGGAAGGACTGGTGGAGGAATTCAGGGCAGGATTTTGGAGAAGATGTGTCAGGAACTGAAGTAAAAAGAATGAGATCAGTTCTTTCAGGGAGCCTTGTTAGGAAAACTTCTAAGGGATCTACTGAATAGCATCCATCTCTCTTTTACTCTTGTGCCTCCTTTGGCTGATCTGCAGTGAGCAAGTGTGCATGCGCACTTG
The DNA here is from genome assembly GCF_000622305.1 of Nannospalax galili. NCBI lineage: Eukaryota > Metazoa > Chordata > Mammalia > Rodentia > Spalacidae > Nannospalax > Nannospalax galili. Next base: position 1,397,420 of record NW_008328749.1, read on the forward strand.
TGGGTAGACATTTCTATATATCCTTGCCCCTCCCCCATGTTCAACATTAGGTGCTACATTTACTAATCCATGGGTATTAAGACGATATAAAAGAGTACTTACCAACTGCAGATCTGACCCCAGAGTGAGCAGCTGTGTTAACGGTATTAAATTTAAAGAAGGAAAGACCTGCAGGACATTGAAATTGGTTTATTAGATGAGAGGTTATCTGCTTCTATTACTCTGTCATATGGTAGATATTCTCATGTTATTTATGCTACTGCCAAAGGTATATTTACCATGAAAGTAAATGAAGGCAAGGTCCAGGGTTTCTCAATACCCTTGAGTGGTCCTCATTAGGCCTCATTTTCCCCTGTGTGGTCCTGGATGCCTTAACAGTGTATCATGTTTATGCTATTTATCAGCTAATTTACTTTGGAATTCATTATAAATTTTTGTTTCAGTGCTTAATTTTACATATCAGTTTTTTATTCCATTTTCTAAAGAATGTCTCCAGTTGTATATGCTGCAAGTTTTTTAAGGAGTTAGATTGACTCTTGACTAGAATGTTCTATAATGTTCAGTACCTAAAGAGACAGCTTGAAATTCTAGTACTTTTGCTTAGTATTTCAGAGTTTAGATGAAGGCAAGCAGTTTAAGAGTTGGTGGGATAGAGAACAAAGAAGTCAAAATACAACACGGTTTTCAAAGTTATTTAGATATGCTTTGAAAAAACAGATTTTACAGGAAAACACACCAGCTCATGCTGATAATGAATCTTAAGAAAACTAGGAGAAGGCTATGGAGAGATGCTCAGTGGATGAAGTGTTTGCTGTGCAAACAAAAGGATCTGAGTTCAGAGCCTCTGCACCCACGTAAAAAGTTGGGCATGGTGGTGTGTCTGTAACCCCAAGGCTGGGAGGTAGAGAGGGAGGATTTCAGGGACTTGCTAGCCAGCCAGTCTAGCCAATAGGTAAGCTCCAGGTTCTGTGAGAGACCCTGCCTCAAAACATGAGGACAACAATAGAGAAGATACCTGATGTCAACCTCTGGTCTCATATGCAGACACATGAATTCACCACACATGCCCACAGAAAACCACTAGGAAAACTGCAGTTATTTGTCTATACACCTCTTACTCTCTGTTATCTTTACAAACTCTACATAGGCTATGTTACAGTAGCCCAAGGTCATAGATGCCCAAGTTTTTAAAATAAGTAATGCTATAATTTTCCAAAACAAACTAGATTTAGTTGCTAAACCAAATGACTACTCACATAAAAGGAAAAAGAATGAGGGTGCTTTGCTTTCTTCGTTTAAATGTAAAGAAAGTGACATTTTTTCCTTTTTATCTATCCCAAAGGAAAATTTTCTTCAGTCTGTGCAAATCTTTATTTTTTAAAATTTGCCAGTCTTGGCATGCTTTTTTTTTGCTGGTTTGAAAATCTCATTATTGTGGGATGCTTACCTGACTTGGCTGCTGTTGGTTTTGCAGTGTCACCTGATTTGGAGTTGGTTTTGTTGGAGGAAGTCCCAGAGCAGGGCTAAGCTGTTTCTGTGAATATAAATATCTGATAAGGCAAGAGGGATGTGTTTGAGGTTTTGTATCTGTTTATATCCGGAAGGTCACAGGTTGTCCACCAAACAAAACTCTGTCTTTAAGCTCCATGCATTTTGCAGTTTTAATTCCTGGAACATTTTGTACTTGGCAGGATACAGACTCATAAGATGGGAAAATGTCAGGTCAAAAGGAGTGAGATTTAGAAAAGATGTGCTGAGCAAATAGGATTCTGCTGGTTGTCCCTGGCTCCCGTTTATTTCCTGTAATTGCTTTTCTCCTTTGCCAGGACATGTGACATACTCTGCATCTTAGTTCTATGCACATTTTCTTTTTTTGCAGTGTTTGAATTAACTTCCATAAATCTTACTGTATTTTTTGAAGCTTTCCACTTTTGCCTAGTGTATGATATACCAATCCTGTAATGGAAGGTCAGTCTCTTTCCTGACCAGAGTACTTACATAGTATATTAAGTATCATTAAATTTAAGTTGGGTTTATTTTATAGATTAGAGAAACCAAGTACCTGCCCAAGGTGACCTGGTCAATGACAGAGACAGCACTAGAATTCCTACAGTGATCTTAGTCACTGAATAAAATAAATCCTTTGCCCCAGGCTCACCTCAGATTGTTTTTGCTCCTGAAGGCATCCTAGAGGGCAGGAGGGGTGGCCTGCCAGCTGCACCGGCTCTTGGGTCATCTTGGATTTATGCCCGAGCAGTCAGTCACTAACTGTTGGTTTTACTTTAGACTTTTCTTCCTTAACTGTAAGGAATGTTTGGAATTACCTGTCCTTGGGGGTCCCTTTCAGCTGAATGATTATGAAAATGTGTATTCTGTTTACATAAGATTCAGAGTGAATTACCCTTTGGAATCAATAGCTCAGTGTTGTCATTCCCCAGCTCAATTCTTGCAGTGACTGCCAACTTCTCTCAGAGTATAAACCATAGTTCTCTAAGGATGATTAGATCCCCATGCTCTGGGCTCCTAGGGACTCACTGACTTTCTGCCTCAGCCCATCTCACTCATTCTACCCTGGCTATCTAGGTTCTTTGCTCTTCCTGGGGGAGGGCATAGCTTACTCCTGTCTCCAGGTCTCCACTCTCCCTGTTCTTTCTGACTAGAATGTTCTTCCAGATACAGGCTACCCCATCACCATTTTTGTTTGAATTGGAACTGATCAGTATGCAATCTACTGCATCTCTAATGTGAACTGCTACATCTAACACTACCTGTGTTCTTTTCCCAGAGTCTTGTCTTCTAGCTTATATGCAACCAACTGATTTAAGATGTTCATCATTTAACATTTATTTCTTTACTGAAATATACACTTCAAAAGAGTAGAAATGCTGGGTTTTCTTCAATGACACACCCCAGGCAGATACATCAGTCTGGCATATAGTAGGCACTCAACAAATTTCTGTTGAAAGAATGAAATCTCGGTTTCTAGAGAATCCACTTCCCATGAGTTCAATTTATCTTATTTCCACTTTTGATATTCAGAGCATTGGTAACTGGGAACCTATTCTAAAGCTTTTAATTTACTGAAAATAACAACTAGGCTCTTTTAGGTGTCCACATTTGCAAATGGATTAAAATGTCTTTATAGTTTAACAAATATAAAATACCTTGTCCTTGTTACCCACTTTAAATTTTGTTTTACATCTGAGCATTGTTTCAGTGTCATCTCCCTATTCCTTACCTGTTAATGATGTAGCTGCTCTTACATTGTTGGCTGTTTGCCCATTGTATTAGCCTCCCTTCTACTCTAGGGTCCATTATACATGGAAACTGTGCTTCTGCAAAACTTACCTTGAACTTTTGCAAATTATATGTTAATATAAATATGTGAGAGACAATTTTGGACAACTTTCTGGTAAATTTAAAATTTAACTTTTGAGCTGGGTGTGGTGGCACATGCCTTTAATTCTAGCACTTGGGAGGCAGTGGGATCTCTGTTAGATCCAGGCCAGCTAGGTCTACATAGTGAGTTCCAGGCCAGCTGGGGCTAAAGGGAGACCCTGTCTCAAAAAGGCAAAAATAAATAAATAAAAATAAAATAATTTAACTTTCCATTTTGTTTCAATGATTAAATTGGCATTGACAACTTCTTTTACTGAGGACACAGAAATATATATGTTTATATGGCATGAAATAAGAGGTATATTGGTCATTTGTGCTTTGTTCTAGCCCCCCAAAACTTACCCTATTTATTTTCTTCACAGAACTTACAATCAATATTTCTTTAAAAATATTTAGTTGCTATCTACAGTTATTGTGAGCCCTATGAGGGATCACGCCCTCGTTACTTTCTCTCTCATCATATCTTCAGGAACTAGTACAAGTCTGGCATGTACAGAGCTTCCAGTACGTACTCATCAACTGTATGGGTGACTCTAGAAATGCCGAGTGAACTTGATGGCTCTCTTTGTTCTTTTATGGCAAATGTGTTTGTCCCTGCTTATACTTAAGCATCTTGATCAAAGAGAAGTCACTTAGAGATCCAATAACCCATCTCTGTGTCTGTAAAATAAAAGGGAGGATGACTGAAGGATGGAACACTAGTCTTCTTTTCTTTAAAAAACAAAAAAAACCCCCACAAAACCCTAGCCGGGTGTGGTGGTGCACGCCGTTAATCCCAGCACTTGAGAGGCAGAGGCAGGCAGATCTCTGTGAGTTCAAGGCCAGCCTGATCTGGTCTACAAAGCCAGTTCCAGGCCAGCTGGGGCTATAGGAGGGAGACCCTGTTTCAGAACAAACAAACAAACAAACACCCCAACAAAACAAACAAACAAACAAAAAAACCACTGTGCATATGAACATATTTTGTGATGAGCTCTTCTAAGTTAAAAAACATTTACCATTTTACATATAATGTTATATGTCACATAGTATTGTACATTTTTAAGTGTTTAGCCAACACAGATGTCTTGTATTTTCAATTAGAAAAATCAGAAAGTATAGCTTACCCTTCTAATCATGAGCGGATAACTCATCTCCAAGAAAATCCTAAATTATTTTTGGAAAATAAAATAATCACCCACACAATCTCTGATTTCTACCCTATTTCTTGGCCAAGACAATTGAAATTCTTCCATGATAGAATTAATGTGAAGGAAATTGGCACAATATAGGACCTCTGACCACAGAACATCTTGTCCCCAACCATCCAGTTCTATATTGGGGACTTCCTCTTTCTCTCTGCCTGAATGTCAAGACAGGCCACATGGACGAGTCCCGAGAGAAATTACAAGAATGGTCGAAAACAAATCTGCCCTCCAGCCCCTGCCTCCCCTGCAGCCCCTGCCTCCCCTGCAGGCCCTGCCTCTCCTGCAGCCCGTCTTCCCTACAGCCCCTGTCTTCCCTGAAGCTGTTGCCCCATATAAGACTCTGACTAGTCCCCCTGCTCCTTGCCGTAGCCCCCAACCCGTGGGAAAGTTGTTGCCCCTTGCTGTACTAATAGACATAGTCTCTCTCTGTTGAGGTCAGATGTGGTCTTTTTCTTTCCTATTGTTCCTGTACTACACCCTCTGAAATCTAACAGGATACATTTTCAAAATGCAAGATATTGAAATGTGCACTAACACCTTATTAATTTATCATCTTTTGCCTAGGAAAATAAAATCAGGCAACTAAAATAAAAAACAGGCTGGGGGGTGGATGTTGGGGACCACAGAACACAGTCGTTTTGTTAGAGAACAGGAAGAGAAAAGTTTGTACCTGAGATGCTGCTGAGGCTGCTCAGAACATAAAGTAAATGTATTGCACTTACTGGTAATGACTGAGTTGATCCTAGCAGACAAAACAGTAGAATCGTAGTCTTCATGTTTCAAATTGCTACCTATAAGAACAAAATCATGTTACTCGTTCACTCTACTTTTTTAACCTTTGAGAGAAGATGATTTTTTTTAAAAAATGAACTTTCTACTTAAAATAGGGTCAATTAATGTTACCTTTGTGCTATCAGGAAAAATGATATTCAAAATCCAGATGACTTCTCCACTTTACTCTGGTGTAAAATTTATCTTTTGCTGGTTTGTGTTCGTAGAAGGAATTTAAACTCAGCTCCAGGGGACAGGCAACTTGAAAGACCAATCAGGATTTAAGTGTCTATGAAATCATTTGGTTTCTTTCATTTCCCAACACTTCATTAGGTGGGTTATGAGCTACAGACATTATATTACCCAATGTCTACCATTTGACTACAGGGTATTTTAGGGAGACATGCCTTGTATAATTAAAAAAGTGCAGACAATAAAAATGACAATATTTCTTTACTTTCCTCTCTTTTGTAAATTGTTTCCTGAAGTTACTTGTTTTATCATGTAAGAATGAACAAATGACTCAAACACCAAATCTGGGACTCTGAAGTCTATTATGTAACTTATTTTCTTGCCATATAATGAACTTCATGTGTTAGGGCACATAGATTAATTTTACTTATTTAATGGTTAAATTGTATTACATTACATTTTTGGATAAAATCTGCTATCATTCTATTTTTAATTATAAAATTATTATAATAAACATCCCCATAAACTTTTATTTGCATATGCAGCAGTCTTTCTATAGGTGTTATTCCTAGAAATACTGTATTAAAGGATATCAATATTTTAAATTTCAATGAATATGGCCAAATTGCCTCCAAGAAATGTTGAATAATTTGCTTCATTTTAAATAATGAAGAAGATGATATGGCATAAACCAAAGACAGGAATCCATTGAGGTTTCTGTCACAAAAAGAATACCTAAGGACTGTCTACTTGTTTCCAGGGCTCTGGTCTTCAGAGAAGCTGGGGTCAATTTAAGGATTTCTGAAATGAAATCAGTGATAAATGTGTTATGCCAGAACTCCACATGGAAGAGCATGTAAGGCTCAGCTTTCTTTTTTTCTCAGTATAGAGTGTCTGTTAATGGAAAGTTGACTGTGATAATGAAGAATTTGTCAAAGCTTTTTGCAAGCTGCTCAGTTCATTTACATAATTAACCTTTGTGACTATCAAATAATCTGCTAAAAATGGAGGTATACTGTCTAGGAAGGACAACACAAAGGGTAACTGTAATAATGTGTGGTAAGTATAACAATAGTGTATACACAGGTGTGAAGAAAGGCTTTTGATTTGGGGCAGGGAAGGCTTTATGGGAGGCTTTTAATCCACCTTAAACTGGACTTTGAAGAATTAAAAGAAAAAATCACTAAGAAGCAAAAAAAAAAGGCTGGGATGATGTTTTGGCATCTACTGTGTAAGCATGAAGACTTGAGATGTTTCTTTTTTTTTACAGAATCTCCCTGTAGCGCACCAGCTGGCCTGGAACTTGCTATGTAGTGCTGGAATTAAAGGTGTATGCCACCATGCTGGGCAAGACCTGACTGATCTCCAGTACCTTCGTAAGAGCTGGGCATAGTCAGCTTTGTCTGTAACCTGAGAGCTTGAGAGCTACTGGGGCAGATCCCTGGAGCTTGCTAGCCAGGCAGTCCAGTCAATCTGTCCAGATTCAGTGAGAGACCCTGTCTTGAAAAATAAGGTAGAGAGTGATGGAGGAAGACATCCTACATTGACCTCTGGCCTCCACATGTATATGCACATACATGCATTCACATCCACATCCACATGTGTACACACCAGTATAAAAACACACACACACACACACACACACACACACACAGACAGAGACGGAGAAAGAGACAGTCTTGATTATAGATATGGAGTAATACTGTTATTTCCTACCTCGAGAACAAAACAGGGTGAGGAGGGCATTGGAAGACAGGATTGGAGAGACACCTAATTCAACTAGCTATAATTTTTTAGTTATTGTTTCTGTGTTCTTTCAGTACTTCATCAGATATTGTGCTATGCAGCTCCTTCACAATTTCCTGTTTCCCTTAACTGAGTTCTTGAGGTATTGTCTTAAATTCTTACACTTACAATACTGGAAAGCACAAGATGGTCACCATATATTGATGAATAAACAGTAGGGATGTGTATTATGGAGATTTGGAGAAAAATTGGGTTTAGTAGTGACTTCAAAGAAGAGATGGCTCTTTAGGTGCATTTGGAGAATAAAGATGATGAATGACACAAAGATGTCATGGTACATAAGAGGTTGATAGTAAGAGGATCAGAGGACATGAATGCTGAAGGATATGGAAGAAAGTATTTTACGTGTGTGTGTGTGTGTGTGTGTGTGTGTGTGTGTGTGTGCACACATATGCATGCCCTTTGGTAGCAAGCCCCTTTACTTGTTGAGCCATCTAGCTGGTCCTGGAAGCAACTTCTTGTTCTCATGAGCTTCTTGTCCCTTGGTGAGTTCATTCTGTTTTTAGTTTATTCAGTTCATTTTTCCTACCCATCATTTAAACATTTGCTCTATATTTGTGAACATTGTTTCAGTCTTTGGGGATAAAAATCTCTGCCCTTATGGAGCTTACATTTTGGTGGTTGGGAACATTAAATATTCAAGCATCTTCATAGTATGTAACAGAGCCTCCGACCCTGTGGATTCTACTTCACCTGGGCTTTATTTTAGGGGAAAGTGCAGGGTGAGGGTTATTCTTTAACTTTTTCATTTGTACTAGAGGCAGAATTGAATTTCATGTCACCGTCGTTTCTGCATTTAGGTGGGGAGGTCTGTGCTCTATTGCCAGTCCAGACTATGGCTCTAGTAAATAGCTTATTCAATTGAATCATTGTTTGCAACTGTCTGGGGCTCAAGTGATTCAGGGACCTCACAGTGAGTATATTACATATTTCAGACATGCCTCCAACCCCAAGCTGAAAGGGGACATGCCCTAGCCAGGAAACTAAGCAGTCGGTGGGATTAGACCAAAACAAACAGCCAACATTAAGAAGGCTGAGTAATTTCTTAGACAAGAAGTTTTAAGCCTGAAATCAGATAACTTGCAACAATGTAATTATGGACTTGGCTATCAAGCAATATATACTATTAAAGAAGAAAAATTCCTAAATTGTACCAAAACAAGACACGTCAGCAAAAACAATGAGATCATTTTTGTTTCTGAAATGACTTAGGCTTTCAGATTCATTTAAGGGTTTTATGAACCATAAGTGACATCTCAACCTTGTAGGTCTAGGCAAATCTTGATCCTTCTTAATGGTTTTAGCTTTATGTTTCTTTGGGTTATGGACCCTTTGAAACCCAATTGAATCTATGAACCATTTTCTAGAAAAATGCACACAGTGAACAGAGCTTAGAAAACAATGGTGAGGGTTTCAGAGACATGACAGCATATGATGAATACCCAGGTTAAGAGTCTGGTTTAAAGGAATCTTGGTGGAATTCTCTTGTGATTTGTATAGTCTCTGAACTTTATAGAATTTTTCTGTCCAAGAAATGTATTCTTTCCCAAGTTCCACTACACCCAATGAATACAGGAAGATCCATTCAAGACTCCCACAATCTTTTCTAGAGGATAAAACAGACTGGAAATCTTCCATCTCTCCTTTTGTCAGTGTCACAAGGATGGCAGGCACATGACTTCTATCAATTACAGTGATATCTCGATTGGACAAGTTAAGTACATTAATAATTGGAAATGGCACCCAGCATTTCTTGATATACTATCATTAAAATGGTATCTATTAAACATAAACAAGTTGTGCTTGCCCTAAATACTATGACATCAAAGTGATTAAGACAAATCCATCCTTATATTCTTGTAGGAAGCATAAGCATCCAGGAGCCGTGAAATGGATGTATACTCAAGAGATCAGCAAACATCTTATGTTTTTGCATTTGTTTCTGTTGCTTCTTTTGCCTGGAGTCTTTCTCATCATTTCTTTTACTCATTACTAGACACTGCTCTTTATTATACCATTTTTGCATTCTTTGTTCTCCTTATTTGTGGGCAATCTATTCCCTTTCTGAGACCCTGTTGGAATTCATGATTTTCTTACTTTATTCTACTTTGGTAGATACTATTTTTTGTGTTATTCTTTTGAGGAATATTTTGTGTCTTGATTAACTATAATAGTCTTTGTAGCTCCCAATGCAGTTCTTGTATATGACAGATCAGTTACTATGGCTTAAGCTGAATTTATACTTGTTTTTGTTTCTAAACTTATAAAAATATCAGAAACACTTGACTAATTTATAGTCCCTGGGAATAAAATAGAACAGATGCTTAGAAACCTGAAGTAGAGCTAATTTTCTATGAAGTAGTTTGGTGTAGGCTAGACAGCCATTAAATTATGTTTGTTTAAAATTCTACAAAACAGAACAAAGATAATATATTTTTGTTGATTGAAATTTTGTTTAGAAGGTGCATTAGAAAAATATGACTATATTTCTTTTTTTGTTATTATCATATGATTTATTTGCATAAGATATTTGAAACTTAACAACAATGCTAGTGTTACAGCATGTCATAGTATGATGATGATAGGAAACAGCTTTGTTAAAGAACAAATTGAGAATTATACATGCATTTGCTATTTCTTCCCAATGTAATCATCCCTCGCCACATATGAGATGTCAGCTGACAATGGTTTATTTCTACATCCCAAGTTAAATGGGGACAAATCTAGCCATGCTGTCTCAGTACATAGGTTTGACTGAGACTGAATTTTATTTTATTGTTATTTTATAGCAGTGTCCATCTGAGGAGACAGACATTATTCAAAAAAGTTGCTGATATAAGGCAAATTTTCCTCCTTTGCTTATCTTGTGAGGAAAATCCTTTTTTTAAAGAATATTTTTATTATTTCACAGAGGAAAATATGACCATATTTCTTGGCAAAGTTGGCCCTTGGTTGTAGGTGATGTATTAACATCAGAATTGTGGCTATATTTTATCAAATTTCTACATGCAGTGGGTTTCAGCTTGAGAAAGTGTGGTAATATTGTACTGTGTTAATGTAAAATTTTTAATTCATCATTACATATTCAATTATGGACAAATAAAGTGATTTTCAAAAGAGGGACGAATATCTTGCAAATGGGACACAAAGAAGTTGAATGATGCTTTACTAGTATGAGGAAAGAATTCATAGACAGTTTCTGTTTTGTGGAATTAATCAGGAAAATACCAAGTCTCAAAGTTAAGTAGAAGGAAAATCAGGATGAGGTTTTGTAGTGTTATAAGAAGATTCTGTGATTTCAAAATAGGTGTAGGCTCAATATAAGGTTTGGGAGACTCTTTTGTTTCAGTTGTAGGTTTTAGTTTCTAGGACGGACCTGGGTAGTGTGGTTTGTTTTATGGCTGGTGCAGATGTTAACAAGGAACTTGTAGTTAGATTTGGAGTTGTAGGTATAGAAGCAGTAGAAAGTGCTTTTGAAATAACAGTGGCAGGGCATTGAAAGTTGTAGCAGTAGCTTATGTTTCAGAGTGAGAGCTTGGAAATGAAAACGTTGGATATGGATGTGGGTTTATATAGAGGAGATAGAAAGAAAAATCATTCTGATTAGATGGAATTTGTCCAGGTCTTTGTTGATTTGTAGAATTTCATCTTTGGGGTCATCAGATATTTTAAAAGATGATGTTGGGTAGATTGGAATTTTTTATAAATGGCAAATTTTGGAAAGTATTTTGGTAGTTGAGATTTTTAATCAACTATTTGAGTTTTTGGAGTGCAAGCCTGGGCTGACAGCTGCTTTAAGAGACGTTTTGGACAGAGCAGCTCTTTGCTTACTAGCTGCTCTTGGAGGATGCTGGAGAAACCCTCACCTGATGAAAAAAAGATTGCACGTTAGATGCCTTGACTATTATTCTGGAGTGCCTTTGTGTAGATCTAGATAGAGCTGAAGAGGTATTTTTGTACCAGCTTTCAATAAAGCAGTGTCTTTCTAATGTTAGTTTTAGAGCAGTTTGTTTAGTGGTAGCTGTTTCTGGATGAGTTTTGAGTGGTGCAGATATTTGTGTCTTGACTTGTTTTGATGAGTTGGTTTAGGTTTGGCTAACTGGTGAATAGAATTTTTGGCCAGGAGAAAATCTCTTAGAATAGCTTGTCTGAAATGACTGTGTAGAGCATGGTCTGCCCGACCAGCTGCCTTGGGTTTTAGACAAGAACTTTTCTGAAAAGTTGGTTTTAGATAAATTTGTATGAAGTTAGATTTTGAGTAACAGTTGTTTAGGGATAAGTTTTTTTTAAAAACACTTTTTATTGAGCTTTTGTACATTTCATACAACAGTTCTTAATCAAATTTAGAGCCCCTCCACCACTGATGCCTCCCCCCACCACCCGACCTCATGCATATTGCCATACATGTTAAGTCTTACTGATCAAGCATTTGTACCCAGATGTCCTTTGGTGCAAGATCATCTACTGGAGTCTAGTAAGCTTATCTAGAGATTGTAAGGAAGGTCTACTCTCCCTCACCCAGCAGTAATTAGTCTCCAACAGTTTAAAATTTGAAAGTAGAAGTTCTTATTGGTTAGCTGATCTCCACTGACTTAGTATTGAGAGAACTATTGACTGAACAACTAGTTCTGGCTGAGTTTAGTAGGATGGGGTTATTTTGATGACTAGGTGGTTTTGGGAAAATTTGATTTTGAGCATTATATTGAGGTAAATTAAGCCTGAAAAAAGTTCACTTAGACTGTGCCCTCTCTGATTTCTGCCTGGCATTTCTTTGCTGTCACTAAATGATGAAAGGGAAGAGTAACATTTAAACTCATCCCTGAATCATAGAAGTCAGTGGCCCTCATCTTACCTGGAAGTCCAAGGTAGCTCTTATTTGTCTATGTAATTTACTTGTATGATTTCCTCATTTGCAGACCTCCAATTTAATGGCTACATAGTCCAAACAGCTTCCTAATTGTAAAATTACCAGATGTCAAGGAAAGGTTCCTGTCAACTGGTTTCTGGTCAGTTGTTGAAGTAGTTTCTGTTAATTGGTTTGAGAACTTGTAGATATGTAGTGGGGAGGAATTGCTTGTCTTGGGACTTGCTTTAGTGGCTCCTTTATCTACATATTTAACATTTCTTTGAAACTATTGTGAATAGGAGTCTTCCTCCCAATTTTCTTCTTGGCAAGTTCATTATTGACATACAGAAAAACAATTAACTTTTGTTTTTGTGTTCTGCTATTTACTGATAGTGTTTATCAGATCTGAGAGTTTGCTGGTGAAGCCATCAGGGTTTTCAAGTACAGGATCATGTCATATGCAAGTAGGGATCATTTGACTTCTTCCTTTTCTAATTTATAGTCTCTTTATTTGTTTCTTTTGTCTTATTGCTCTAGCTAGATTTTGAGCTAGTTTGAATAATAGCAGAGAAAGTGGATACCCTTATCGCAGTCTGATTTTAGTGGAAATACTTCCAGTTTTCTCCCCCTTTGGTATATTTGCTATAGGATTGTTGTCTACAGCCTCTATTATGCTGAGGTATGCTCCTTCTATTCCTAGTTTCTTCAGGGCTTTTATCATGAAAGGCTGTTGAAGTTTGCCAAAGCCTTTATTGAGATCAAGTGATTCCTGTCCTTCAGTCTATTTAATTTGCTGTATTCTATTTGATAGGCTTGTTTAATGTATCCTACTCATTTTCTAAGCCCGAGTTCTAGTCTTATAATTTATCACTCAACAAGTATCATATAACACATCCTAATCATATTTAGACCCTGCCCCTAACTACATTCCCCAATAGCTCCTCCACACACACTGAATTTGATGCATTCTGTCATATATGGTAAGTAATACTGAGTTAAGTTTGTATCACATGGTGTCTTTCAGTGTGAGTAAACCCACTCAAGCTTGGTCCGCTAAGCAAGCATCACTCCCTTAAAGAAGACCAACTTTTCCTCACCCAGCAGTGATCAGCTGCCAGTAGCTCCTCAGCTAAGGTTGGGGATTGCTGTGCATTTCCCCAGTTCTATACCAGATTCTATCCCTAAGGCTCACTGAACATAGTGGAACAGGGGGTAGAGAGAATAGTAATGCATCTCTCCACTCTCACCAGCAAAGCTTCCTCATGCAACAGAGGGCAAGGTACACAGAAAGCCACAACTGGGTAAGTTTTAGAAAATAAGAATCTTCAGAGTGTGTCCCTGGATAGGACTCCTGTACTAAACCTCACCACCCATGGCTCAGGGACCATTGCAGAAGAGGAGACAGAAAGATTGTAAGAGCCAGTGGTGGTGGATGGCTGCAAGGATCTTGTCTTCTAGGCTTCTGGGACCTTGCTCATATGAATTTACAACCATGGTGACAGTATGCACAAGACCCATGCAAACTCAATGAAATTAAATTCTTGATTTCTACACGCCATTTTCCCCTCTAAGTTTCATCATTATTCAGCTTTCTAAAGTCACACCTCTCAGAATTATTAGTATTGGACTCGTCTTATGGGTGTTGACATGTGCTGTCAGTACTACTTCTAAAATATATACCAAATCTCTCAATTTTCTCCCAATTTTGTTTTGATTCTTTTTTCTCCCTCAAGTCTCATTTAGTTATTGGTTTTATAGATCTTATATCTCATCTCTCTCTCTTTCTCTCTCTCCTTCCTTTTTTCCCTCCCTCCTTTGTTCCTCTTCTTCCTTCTTCTCTTACCTTCTTCTCTCCCTTCCTTCTTTCTTTTCTTGCAGTGAGTGCTTTCGTGCCTTGTAGGCTGTTTTGCAGTAACCCTAGTCTCTACCCACAAGAAAATGCCTCCAGCTGTGACAACCCAAAATGTCTCTAGACATTGTCAGCAGGCTCCTAGGGGAGGAGGAACAACATCATCTTTCACTGCACACCTAATCTAATCTAATCTCAGTTACCACTGACTTCAGCATAGTTTTCTGCAGTGGCCTTCAAATTCATCTCCCATCTCTTTCCCCTGCCTCCTGGTTCCATGTAGTAGCCTTTAAAAGAATTCCTCTGCTTCCACTCAGATTTCCTCTCAATTCATTCTTTACCAAGTCCCTATATCAAATTGTCAATTACATAATGTCTCATACTACTTAGAATGCTTAGTGGCTTTTAACTGAATTTTCAGTGAAATTTTCTGAGTACTAAAAGAAAATTTATTTTCATTTAACTTGACTTGGTGCAAGTCTTCCTATAGTTCACTCTGTTCTTGCTTCTTGACTCCTTTCTGTTATCTTTAAACATGTCAGATTCATTGACCTCTGTTTTCCCTGTCTGAAATTCTGGCCTCTAGTTTGGCCAGTTCCTTTGCAGTCCTTAGGACTAAAGGTCTCCTGAGAGGCTTTTTCCAGAACATTGCAGTGACCATAGAATTGGTCTCTGTCACTTTCCATCATACCACCTTGCTGATTTTTCTCACGGTAAGCACCATGGCTAATCAACAAGCCCATGTATTGCTTACTTGAGTATCTGGTGGCTCTCCTGATAAGAACGCAAGTTTCATAAAAATGGGGACATTGTCATTTCCACTTCTGTCCTGGGGCCTGACATGTAATGAACACTGGATAAATATTTATTGAATGAATGCATGAGGTAACTGATGTAGTGTAATGAACCTTGACATTAAAAACACTTGCATCTGAATCTCTGGATATTTAGTCAAATTCAGGGATATTGTTAACCTTTAAGTTCTTCATAGAAAATAGGCATTTTCATCTTCACTTTATAGTTCAGGGCTCATATGGCCATGGAGACCTAGCATGATGCTTGGCTCCTAAAAGTTCGACATTAATTTTGTCTTTGAGATCTGAGATCCAAAGCTAAGCTGATAGCCAGTTGGTGCCTATAGGAGGAACATGTTCATTGGGTTACTTTGCTTGTGAAAGTAAGCAATAAAAGATTTCTTCTTTCTAAGGTTGGAAAAGCTTCTTTTCCTCCCATCCTCTTAGCCAGTTGGTTTTCCAGATCTTGATTGTAAATTTATGTTCTAAATATATATGGGTTAAGAAATGTCATCATCACTAGTCAGTTTCCATCCGTCGATTATACTGTAGATTCTTGTGTTCTTGGGTCAGGGATCACTAGTTGGTACATACAGTTCAAATGTGGTTAGAAGCAGTTAGTATAACCTAATTCTAGATAATATCTTTTAAATTTTGTTTAAACATATTGCTGATGACTGTATTTTTTGTTTTAGTATTTTCTATATTATTTGTTAAACCTACTATATAAGATAGTAAGTTAAAAAATGAGATTAAAGCACATAAAAATTTGCAACTTAAAATGTGATGCTTTGTGTCTCTTACTGTAGCCTCTGAACTTGAGAGTTCAGATTTTGACTATAGCTTTAAAAAAATAAAGTTTCCCTTTAAACAAACAAAAACTAAACTGACTGACTGACTGACTGACTGACTGAATAAAACCACTAACAACTTACCAAGCAAACTCAGACCAAAGACTCTGCAATACAGTAGAATGGACACCAGAGAGCGCCTCTGTTAAGCCTGTGCAGTAAGATTGCTTCTTCTAGTCAGAATCCTGTTTCCTTTTCAAGGGTCAGTCTTGGTTAATGGCGACTAATTGCACTTAGCAACCGAGCTCTGAATTTATTTGTTGAGCTCTTTCTGTTTGTCAGGCATAGTTTAGTGACTGCATATGCTCTACTGAAAGAGAAGGGGGTTGCTGTGCCCCATTTCTTTCTGAACATGACACTGGCATCTTTTTACTTTTTCTCTGGGACTTCTGTTCCTAAGAACTTCAACAGTGAACAGATTTCACCCTAAAAGTTAGAATCACACAGAAACTGAAAAAAAAAAAAAAAGGTAGGTGATTCAAATATATTTTAGGATTCCTGATTTGTTTAGGGACTGAATGGTAGACTGCCTTGAAAACTCAGAAGCTACAAGAATAGCACAGCTTCTTTCCAGTGTCTTCACAAACAGCCCGTCCCTGTGGATGAGAATAGTGCAGGTGCCTTTTCATAGTGCCAGCTGTATGCAAGAGCACAGTCTCTCAATTATCTTTCACTCGTCACATGTTTCTTATTCATGCCACAGAATGTCCCCTAGAAACAGGAATTTATCATCAAATAAGTTTGGAGGAGGCTGTATATTGTAAAACTTCTTGGAGAGTCTCAGTGCTTCCGGGTGGGCTCAAGGCTCCCAGAGGTCTCAGAATAAATATTTCTTTCAATATTTCTCAAACTTACTTGATTGGAGAATTTATTTTCATGCAGTTCTTCTATGAATGCATTTTGAGAAATACAAATTCACTTGAAATGTGATTTCTTGTAGATAGAGATGGAACAGAGCTGAGACTTACATTGACTTTTGGGGAGTTTTTATCTTTATTTTAAATGGGTGCAATTATGTTATGGTGTACATTGTGATGTTTTAATGCATATATTTGTGGGATAGCTAATTCAAACTAATTAACATATTTATCCACTCACATACTTTTCTGTAATAGTAATATTTAAAACCTACTTAAAACCGAAGATATAAATGCAAAAAAAATTGGTAAATGTTAATTATCTTGGTATGGTGATTGGGTATGGTGATTATACATGTATCAAATGATCATACTGTACCAATTGAGGATGTGCAATTATTATGTGCCAGTTAAAATTTTAAAAATTCAGTTAGCTACCCGACAGTCCCAGGCCTAGCTCAGGTTGCACACCCAGCACACCCGCCAAGACTGGTGAGTTTCTTAATCTCAGCATTGCCTTTCCGCTGTCTCACATTCCCAAGCATAGCTCAGGTTGTCTAGTCTACACACCTGTGCCGTCCAGTCAGTTTTCCAGATTCCAGCCTTCCTTCTCTTCTGTCCCACATTTCCAGGCCTAGCTTAGGTCACACGTCCCAAGCGCTTGCCCAGACCACCCCTCTACCCCCACCTGAGACTGCCATGAAGTCTGACCTGGAACCACAGGCTCAGTAGCTGCCCCTATCCCTAGACCACTTCTAATACCTATTGGCACATCAACACAGAGTGACCCTAAGATGGAACACCAAGTACCACTCAGCTGGGCTAGCTGACAAGTTGGGGTAACAGCAAAGAAAAGATCCAAATACCCAATGAACTCTTGACTCAAGGGACTAGGATGCTTGACACTCGCTTTCACCAAAGATCAACACAGGTGAGTGGCTCCTTTGTTCATCGTCTTGTACCAATGAAGAGTAAAGAACCGACTCCTGTGGGAGTAGGCAAAGCAGAATGCAAGCTTTATTAAGAGATATTAAGGAAAAGCAAGAAATTGAGGAAAAGTAAGAGAAACTCAGGTGAGTGGGAGGGATCCCAAGTAGAGGAAAAGGCCCTTGAAATTAATTGCTCAGCAGTTTTTATAGGGATATGGTAGAAACTGGTTAAGACTGCAGTAGTTGTTACAGGATTGATTAGTCCTCTGGGCCATGGTGGACTGAGCCAATGAAGAAGCCACATGCTCTATATATGTCACACTGGCCCAACCAGGGAGATGATCCTGCACTGTTCATGCACTGCTCAGATGTTTATGGGTGCTTGGATCTCTCCTTTGCCCATCTCTTGCCTGTTTTGCTTTTCACTGATCTTGACTCTCTGCCAGTTATTAGTCACTTGGCTGGTATCACTGTCCTTTGACATTGCAGGTGTCTTAAGTGCTGTTACTTATACTAAGCTCTCTTTGTATTCACAGCTACCATAACTAGTTGCTTTTCGTTAACTGCTTGTCTGTGTGATGATTTAGTGTCGGGAGCCGTAAGCCCCTACCCCAGGAAATAGCAAGACCTGATTTCTGGCAAAGCTGTTTTTCAGACATCAAGGCTGGCCTGGTTTGAGATTAACCAGATGACTATACTTGAAAGCCTCTCACAAACATGTTGTTCTAACCTGGGCACTTAACGCTTGAGAGACTCCCTCATTTAAAATGTTACTATGGAATTTACTCTGTGATCAATTGGTGTGGTGTTATCGTTCTGTTAATTGAATTGCTCTACTTCAATGGAATTTTCCCTGCCAACTTCCCCCTCTCCTCCCTATAAAAACTTTGTGTGAATGTTCATTAAATGAGACTTGATCAGAAAGCCTGTCTTGTCTCCATTCTTCGCATCCCTTGTCCCTTTCCGTCCCCTCTCCTCCCTCCAGAAACCCACGTTGACTGTCCTGCGGGTCGGGACAATTTAGGGTCTTCACTGACATAGGCGAAATTTTTATTTGAAGTTATCTCTTATAGTTAGCTGCATTAGAAGCAAGACTATGTAAAAGTGTAGTAATGCCCACATTTATTTCCCCCCAGTGGGAGGTGGACTCATCGATACTAGACCTTCAGCTTGCTGGCACATGCTTTGCTTCTCAGAGCCTCTCTGTCTTTTATCAAGTCCACTTGGCTATCTTATACCCAGGTACAAACACCTTGTTTCTCATCTCTAGTGTTCCTACTTTCATCACTTTAACATTCCCTTTTAACTCTCACACACTTCCAGTTGTAACATGTATGAGTAACTTGTGGGCTTTACCATAGGCTTTCCCCCTTAACACCTATAGAAAATTAACTCCTACCTCAGAGCTCTTTCATCTTCTTGGTTAGGTATATTCTTGGGTATTTTATTTTTTGAAGCTATTTTAGATGGGATTTTTTTTTGTCTTTTTGAGGCAGGGTCTCCCTGTAGCCCCAGCTATCCTGGAACTCACTATGTAGACCAGGCTGGCCTTGAACTCACAGAGATCTGCCTGCCTCTGCCTCCCAAGTACTGGGATTAAAGGCATGCGCCACCACGCCTGGCCTATAAATGGGATTTTTTTATTATTCTTTTTTGGAAAGTTTGCTATTGATATAGAAAAGTTAGTTACTTATATATGTATGCTTATTTTGTTTTCTTGTACTGGATTGAAAATGCTTATCAGATTTAAGAGGTTTTGGTGGTCATTAGGATCTTTTAAGTAGCTATGAATACGGATAAGTGAACTTCCTTTCCTAACTATACCCCTTCTATTTCTTTCTCTAACCTTATGCTGTATCCAAGACTTTGAACACTGTATTTATGTGTGGAGAGAGTGGGAACCTTTGACTTATTCTAGATTTTGAGGAAATTCTGTTTTTCCCTATTCACTATAATGTTGGTAATAGGTTTATCATATGCAGTACTTACTATGTTGAGATCTGTTCCTTCTATTACTAGCTTGTCAGGGTTTTTAATCATGAATGGAATTTGAACTTTATTGAAAGCCTTTTTGTATTGATTTAGATAAGCACATTATTTCTGTTCTTAAGTCTATGTGGTGTATTGAATATACTGATTCATCATACACAAATATGAAAGCTTTGCATCTTTGTAGTGATACCTCCTTGGTCACAGTGTGCTATTTTTAGAAATGTATTCTTTAAGATTTGTAAGAATTGTATTGAGAACTTTTGCATGTGTTCTGATCATGGAATTGGACCATAGTTTTCTTTTTAGTGTAGTATATTTACTTGGTTTTGATATCAGAATAATGCTGTCTTCATGGAATGATTTTGATAGTGTTTCTTCCCTTCCAAAATTTTGGAACATGTTGCGGAGTATTAGTGCTATTTTTTCCTTAATGTTTTGGTAGAATTCAGTAGTGAATCTATCCAGTCCTCATTTTTTCTCTGTGGGAAGACTATTTTGAAACAGGATCTCATGTTGTTCAGTTCAGTTGAACTCCTGATCCTCCTGCTTCTGCCTCCCAAGTGCTGGAATTATGGATATGTGCTAACATACTCAGCTTGTGGGGAGACTTTTTTAAATTACTGCTTTAGTTTCATTGCATGTTATAGGTCTTTTAAAGTTGTTTATATACATGATATATAATTTAATAGGTAATATGTGTTTAGGAATTAATTCATCTTGTCAAGATTTTCTAGTTTTTGACATATACATTTTTACTGTATTCCCTGATGTCCTTCTGGATTTCACTAGACTATTGTGATCTCCTTTTCATCTCTGATTTTATTAATTTGGATTTTCTCTCTTTCCTTTGGATCGTTTGGTAATTTTGGCTAAGAGTTTGTCAATCTTGTTTATCTTTTCCAATCTTATTCATTGCTCTTTTAGTTTCCACTTCATTGAATTTTGCCCATATCTTTGTTATTTCTTGCCAACTACTGCTTTTGGTTTGTTTTTGTTTTTCCAAGACCTTTATTTGCAGCATTATGTTGCTTGTAAATAAAGAAAAGATAGTTCTGACTTTTTAACAATTTATTTTTATTTTATGTGTATAAGCATTATGCCTGCACGTATTTAAGTGCACCTGTGCCATGTAGTACCCATGGAGGACAGAAGAGGGTGTTGGATCCCCTGGAACTAAAGTTACATAGACAGTTGTGAGCCACCATGTGGGTACTGAGATTCAAACTTGGGTCTTCTGCAAGATCAGCCAGTGCTCTTAACCACTAAGCCATCTCTTCAGCCCCAGATATTTTGACTTAAAATATTTTATTTATAATTTTTATTTTATGTGTATGAGTATATGGCCTGCATATGTGTAAGTACACTTGTGTCATGCAATGCCTGAGGAGGCCAGAAGAGGGCTTTGGATTCCCTTAGAACTGGAGTTATGAATGGTTGTTAGCCTCCATGTGGGTGCTAGGAATTGAACCCAGGTCATCTGCAAGAGCAGCCAGTGCTCTTAATTGCTGAACCATCTCTCCAGTCCCATTTATGACCTTTTTAAAGTAAATATTCATAGTCATGAACTTTTCTCTCAGGACTGTCTTAACTGTATCTCAAAGGTTTTGTTATGTCTTGCATTCATTTTCATTTGATTATAGTAATTTTAAAATATCCTCCCTGGTTTCTTCATTGACTTACTGGTCATTCAGGAATATATTGTTTAATCTACAAGTATTTGTGTAGTTTCTCTTGCTATTCCTTTTTTTCCCCACAACTATGATCTGATAATAATCAGTGATGCAAATCACAGAAGTGATTGTTTAGATTTTTTTTGTATTTTATAAGACTTGATTTTTGGCCTGTAGTGTGGTCTATTTTAGGGAACTTCTTGTGTGCTGCAGAGAAGAATGTGTGTTCTGTTTCTGTTAGGGCGTTATGGAACTATCTCTTAGGTGCATTTGATTTATGTTGTAGTTTTACTCTGACGTGTCTCTGTTGGTTTTTAAAATATGACTGACCTATCTAAAGAATGAGAGTTTGGAATTGAAATCACTAACTATTATTGTACTGGGAGCTATCAGATCTGTTATGCCCATTATCACCTTGTTTGATGAAGTTGAGAGCCTTAACTGTCTGTACTTTGTGCATATTATTCATAATTTTCATATCTTCTTGATGGACTCTTCCATTTATTAATATGTAGTGACTTTCTTCATATCTTCTAAATTTGATTTTCAGTCTCTTATCTTTTTTAAAAACAATATTTTATTTTATTTTATTTATTTTTTATTTTTTATTTTTTTTATAAAAGGAAACGCTTTATTTGAGTTTACAGTTCCAGAGGGGCGAGTCCTTAATGGTGGGAGAAGTACAGCAGCAGGTGGCTGGAGCTGCTGAGAGGTCACATCTTAGCTAACAAAGGAAGAGAGTGCAAACTCAATGTAGGTCAAGGCTATAGATTCCCAAAGCTCACCCTCAGTGAGGTACTGCCTCCAGCGAGGCTCCGGGTCCTAAAAGTTCCATAACCTTCACAAACAGTCCTATCAGTTGGAGACCAAGTGTTCAAATACACGAGTCTGTGGGGGACATTCTTAATTCAAATCACTGTATCTCATATGCTGTCCAAACTAGCATGTGTGAAAGTAATTTGCAAAAGGTAAAGATGATGTATAGATAAAACATTGGTATTAGTAATAAAGGAAAGATATACTGACCAAATGGCTGGAGTCCCTCTTGTTGCGAGCTATATGTAACAATAAAAGAGCTATGGCAGGGGCTGGAGAGATGGCTCAGCAGTTAAGAGCACTGGCTGTACTTGCAGAGGACCCGGGTTCGGTTCCCAGCATCCACATGGTAGCTAACAACTGTCCGTAACTCCAGTTCTACGGGATCCAATGCCCTCTTTTGACCTCTGCGGGGACCGCACGACATGGGTGCACTCACATAAACGTAGGCACAATACCTATAAATAAAATTTAAGAAAATTAATTAGTTAATCAATTAAATGCTTGCCATCAACTCTGTGAGGTAAATAATACAACTATCCCAGGAAACTGAGATTTGGAGAGAGAAGCAAAGTTCCGTTAATGGCTATGGTCGGCATAGCCTGACCCATGCCTTCTATTATTTTTCCAGAATTAACTACAAGTCATTAAAACCCTGTGGATGGCAAAGTCAAGCTATCCAGTTCCTTTATACTGTATTTTTAGCCACAGATTTACTGTGCCATAGTAAGCTCCTTGGGGAAAGGGCTTGTGTTTTTCTCTTTGGCTGCAACGCATTCAGCCTTTGGCATCAGCCCCTCTCACAGTGGGCATCCAGGAAGCTGGCTGGCCAACTCTCCCTCTCTTCTCTCTTATAAAGTTCATATACCCTATGCCAAGGAATATCTACAGTCTGGCAATGAACAATTACTGGGAAACATAGTTTTTGAATTTATATTTCTTTTTCAAGTACAAAGGGATAATGAGATTGGGGTTTTAAAGATGAAGATGCTACTAAAATGGATACTATAAAAATGGAGAGTCTGCTTTTCATCTTCTGGAGAGCT